>NW_027512817.1:0-352885 GCF_048772815.1 Callospermophilus lateralis
AAGATTACTTTTAAGATTGCCTTCTCAATGTTTATAGCTGCACAATTCACAATACCTAAGCTTTGGAGTCAACATAGATGCCCTTCAACTGATGAATGGATAAAGAAAATGTAATATATATATGTATATATACATATATAAAATATGTATTTTATGTAACTTACCATAGAGAAGGATGACTTTATGACCTTTGTCAGTAAATGGATGAATCTAAAGACTACCATGTCAAGTGAAATAAGCCAATCCCCAAAAAAACAAAAGTTGAATGTCTTCTCTGATAAGTAAAAGCTAACCCAAAATAAGAGTGGAGTGGGAGAGAATAGAAATTCAGTAAGTTAGACAAAGGGAAATGGAGGGGAAAGAGGGAGGATTAAAAAAAAAAAGCAAGAGTGGATCTGACATAACTTTCCTATGTACATCCATAAGACTGGGGTCCTAATTAGAATAAGATATAGTTCATGCTTGCATAATTATATCAAAATGGATTCTACTGTCATTTAAAACTAAAAGAACAAAAAAAAAAACTTGCCTTCTAAACCAGAAGAGGTGGTGCACTCCTGTAACCCCTGCATTTCAGGAGGCTGAGGCAGGAGGTTTGCAAGTTTGAAATCAACCTCAGCAACAATAAAAACAATAAAAATATATAAAAATCTGGGGATTCAACTCAATGTTCAAGTGTCCCTGGGTTCTATCCTCCAATTTCGAGAGAGAGAGAGAGAGAGAGAGAGAGAGAGAGAGAGAGAGAGAAAGATTGATTTAAATTAACAAAATATATTTTCTCTGGTGCCTTGTTTTATTTTCCAGATGTCAAAAAAAGATGGGGCAAGTCCTTTAGGGGTGAGACAGAGGCATCCAATAGTTAGTGGTAGCTAATAACCACATACCACAGAAGCTCAAATCCTCTTGCTGTGGGGAAAGGGGTTTCATAGCAAGCTTAAAATATGGTTCCAACTTTCCTTCATGGAACCCTTTATGAAACTGTTTATGGAAATCAGTTAAAGAAAAACAACAGTACACTTGCAAATGAAAATTGGTGCTCAAATTCTTGTAATACACTTGTACACTTTGTTTAAAATTGTTTTCACTTAATAGGATTCTGTTACTTGCTATTAGTGAATTCTTGCTTTTAGGAATGTATACTGGACTGAATTACTCTAAATAGGCAATGAGGAAATCCGCTGCTATATCATAAAAAGAAGATTACATAAGGTAGAATGATGTTTGGCAATCATAACTATAACAGGTTTTATGAATCAATTTTTTCTCTCATTCCTGTTGCTTTAATTCTTTAGGCTTGAGAGAACCTAACATTGTCCAAAGTTTTGCCCCTTAAATAAATTAATTAAAATAATTATAATAAAAACAGAGAAAGATAGTTTATTTCTATTTCAAATGAAGGCAAAGATCAAAAGATGTAATCACCCATATTCCCTGTTTTGTGAACTTAGTTTTTTCCCCACGAACTCATAATTCAAAATATAGAAATCTAAACATCAGCTTTTCCATTCTAGGTTTGTGAGAGTTCACACTTGAGATTCACGGTTTCCAGGGTCCCCTCTATCTTTTGTTTGCTAAGGAAATTTCATGAGCTAATGACATCAACGTGGTGCCCCACTCACAATACACTGAACCAAAAAGATTGCACTGGAAATGAGAAAGAGGCTGACAAATGCCAACAAATCTTGTCTTCCTAATCCTATTCCAGCTTCTTCTCTCCACTTCTGTGAGAAATTTCCTAACACGCTCCTATGATTAATGTGCCCGGTCCATTGGATTAAAATTCTCAGCTACCTAAACTAGGAACCATTTCTTTTTTCTTATGTTGGCATTCTGATCACAATAGCCTCCAACCTTCCAGCTTTCCAGACTCACCCTCTACAACCAGGTTTCATGACAGATGTTCTTCACCTTTGGAGGGCCAGCTCTTTTAAAATCTTTTTCTTCGTGTCTCTGAGCTTCAACTGATTGGCCACCTCCTTGACCACTCTAATTCAAGTTGAATCCTTAATCGTATGAATAGTACACAGCCTCTGAGCCACTTTTCTTCCCTCACTTTGTCTCAACTATAAACTCAACTTGAAATTTCCTCATATACTCCACTTATTTTATCAACTGTAAATATTTTTTTTTTCATTAGGACAAAAATACATTTCAATGCATAGAAATAGGTAACATCTCCAAACTAAAGGTACAGAAAAATAGAGGTTTCAAAAGGAAGCACTGAGAAATTCAAGCATGTAGAAGCAAAAAAAAAAAAAAAAAAGAGAGAGAGAGAGAGAAAGAAGTCAAAGAGGATCGCTAGAGCTGCCACTGTGTTGAGGAAAACCAGGAGGGCATTGCTGACAATGTTAAAGGAAGACAGCATTTCAAGAAGGAGGGAGTTATTGACTCTGATGAATACTGCTGAAAGTTTAAGTAATATAAATCAGAGAGTAGTCCATTGATGTAGGCTATTGGACGTCATTGTGATTTTGATAAGGGTAGCTGCAATGGAATGATGGGGTGGAAACCGCTGTGCCCTGGGTTGAAGTATGGGGGCAGTAAGCCCATAAAGAACTAATGTATACAATTCTTGGAAATCTATTCTGAATGAGCACAGAGAAATGATATTGGAAGTGAAGAAAGGGGACACAATTTTATTTATGATGGAAGATTCTAGACTATGCTTATTTGTTAATGGGAATGATCTAGCAGAAAAGGAGATAACCAAAGCAGAAAAAGCCAGAAGGACTTCCAGAAGAGGAGATAATACACAAAGGAGAGGGGTGGGAATTTGCTTTTGAGGCTAGGGGAGAGGGATCTTCTTCAATAGAAATGAGAGGAGATAAAAGACAAAGTCCTATATAGGTGGGATTTTAGATTTGGCAAAAAAAATGTGAAGTATTTCCTACAGCTTCTGTTTCCTCAATAAAATGTGAAATGAGGTCATCAGCTGATAATAAGAGTAGAGTAGAAGGTGATAAATCTTTGGGGAGAGAGGAGAACATGTACAGTGGTTTTGTTGTGAATAGCAAAGTAATCTTACTACATAATGTGGTAAGATATCAGAATATAACTGATTGCCAATTTGATGTTTAAATTTGAATGTGAAAGGTTGATTCAACCAGCAGAGAAGGGGATTTTTCTCCGGTAATATTCAGCTGCTTCCACAAAGGCAGAGAGAAGTTTGATGGTATGTGTTCTCTGCAACTGAGATTTTGCAAGAAGAGCTCAATCACAGAGAAGAAATCAAGGAAACAGGGATTATTTGTGAGGCTGTGTTAGCACAACAGACCATTGACTATAGACTGGAGTAGGGTTACAGCAAAGCCTAGAGGAGTGGAGAATATGAGAAAGTGGTGAGAACGCTCTGGACACCTCATGAGTAGCAAACTTTTAGTAGTGAAGATGCTTGAACAAATGGCCCCAAATGGGATATTTGAAATACACATTTTGGGAGTTATATGTCTACTTATGACAAAGTGTAAGGTATGAGTAGGTGAATAAATTGCCTAGACTGAATGAAGCTAGACATAAATAGAAAAGATGAAGCCAAGGTACTGGAACTCTAAAATGATGGTGTCTTTCTCTCTGTGGGTTTTTAATTTACCACAAATGATTTCTGGAGTAGTTGATGCAGATTTCAGGAATAGTATTTCTAGAGTAAATAGTGAACAATGAGATAAGAGCAGTCATGGATAATGTGTTTTTGGCAAAAATGATTGTAAGGAAGAAAGTGATTAAAGACACAGGGTAGATGTCTTCAAGTATAACATCTGGAAGTTGTGAGAAAAGTAGAGAAAATACCAACTTCAAATTTTTATACCTGACCTACATATGCAATGAGAGAAAAGCCAGCCTCCATCAGGGAAAGCGGTGCTTTCTGAGACAAGTCAGATTTCATTTAAGGTGGAAAGATAAAGGGAGTGGTCTTAGAAGTAACAGGTATTAAAGGGATCTTGGTGTTCACCAAGTAAGAGTTCCAAAGTCCACAAGACAAGTTTTGCAAAACAAGAAAGTCTGAAGCACTAAGTGTGGTCAACCGAGCATCAGGAAGCAGAGGGGCTTGAGAGATTGGCTGATGTGATGAGATGGCTCAGGTGCCTTGGGAGATAGGCAGTCATTGAAGTAAACTTTAATGATATGGTTAGTCTTGCTAGTATCTGAGTGAGGGAAAGCAATAAACTTTTCTGCTGTTTTTTTTCCTTCTCTTCTTTTGAAGGACTCATGAAATTAGGTTAAGCCCATCCAAGGAACTTCTCTCTTAATGTTAACTATGCTGTGTACCATAACCTAATCACAAGAGGAATGATTCATTGCATTGTATTCACATTCCCAACGATTATGGCAAAAAATCTTTGGGACTATCTTAGAATTCTATCACTCTTGATAAGCAGCAAGAAAGCAAAATAAAGTGCGATCATGGCACTGAGATGGTGGATTGTCCATGCAAATCTGGTCCATGAGGCTTTGCATTATCCCTGAAAAGACAGGAATCCTTTCGAATGAAACATGAGCCTTTTTTTATGACTGACTACTGGATATTTGTCAAGCCTCATCTCTCAACTTGCTCTCTCCTATAGCCCTAGAAAACACTTATCCCATGCTGATTTCATTTCCCTAAACATGCATGACATGATCCCTGAGGCCAGTTAGCAAAAAAAAAAAAAAAAAATTAACACCTTGAAATTTCTTAGAACAAAATCTTAGTGATTTTCATTCAGACATTCTAGTAGATCATATAATGCTAATAGACTCGTATCTTCCTTTCAACTGAATAATTAAATTTAGTTGGGTTTCATGGAAGGATTTGAAAGGGCCCATTGCTTCACATACCATGGTCTTACATGACTCAGTACTTACTGCATGGAACTTGCTGGTAGAAGGGATACTACAGTATATTATAGAAGCAATGAATAAGATTTAGAGCTGAACAAAATGACCTTGAATCCCAGTTTTCACCATTAAAAGTTGTGATTATGGACAAGCTATGAAACTCTGTTTCAGTTTCCTTATCTATAAATAGTAGGAAATGATCACTCCACTGGCAGATTGGAATTTAAGATAACACCATATCTTAAATTATAGTGTTTAGAATATTATAGATTATTAATGCTGTGAAACTTGATATATGAATTGGAAAATAATACCATTAATTTCCAATTCAAAACCAATACATAAGCTTCTGTTTATGTGAAATGAAGAGAGTGAACTGAAGAATTGCTAATGCCTCTTCAGTGCAGATTTTCTAAATTCTATATCATTTAGTATTGTTTTAGAGACCATGAAATACATAAGAATTTGGAAGACCCAACACATGTATAAAAAAATCTTGAAACGCAAAGAGTACAACACTCCATCTCATGCAATGAAGTACAAACCATTAGGCTCATCTGCATGTTGAATTAATTGTATAGGAATCTTGGTGTCTGTATGCAGTTCCTACAACATGTAGGAAGACTAGGAGTTTTCCAATAAGCCAATACAGATTGATTTGTGAAAGCAAAGATGAAGAAACAAATATTAACACCTTCAAGAAGGAACAAATAGCAGCATTTTGGTAGAGATGCCAAAAGCAAAAGGAACTTATAATCTAACTTCATGGTAGGAAACAGAGAAGTACATGTGAGCATCTTTACTTCTTTCAAATTTATAAGGAAATTCTTCAAAAGTGAAAGTGAAGCATGAGGAGAATGTCAGGAAATTGACATTTTCCAGAGTCAAACTAGAGAATTTAGCAAGATAGTAAATTTTCATGACACCATAAATAGAATGTGTCTCTTAGAGAGATACTAAGGTTGCCTTGGTAAAATTGAATACCATCTACAGGGAAATGGAACCTAAGCTGAAAAATGAGTTAAATCACAAAGAGGTGGAAGCTGTGTTTTTTCATTATTCCATATGGACAAGGTGTTCAGGAAGAAAAGAAGCCAGTGGTGTTAATGTTTGAAAAGCGTATTGACTCTTTTCATTCCCTTTATTGCATGTTTTAGAAAATTAGTGAAAAGGCATTTGGAGAGGCTGCAGAGAGGCTAGTGAGTGGAGGCTGGAAAAATAGAAGCCCTTGGTAAAGTCCTTAACCTCTTGGACCTCAGTTTCTACATCTGTAAAATAAAAATAGAGATAGCATCAATTTCATGGGGTTATGAAAAGACCAAAGGAGTTAAAACAGATAAAACTACTGGAGAGTACCTGGTGCCTAATAACATAGTCTACCTTTTTCTTCATATTATTGGCCATGGAGTTATGGTATTGTTTGCAAGTAAAATGAAATTTTAGAATCTTTTTGGGAGTTTTCATATTTATTTTAGAAACCGTACCTTGCATAGTTTCTTGGGAATGAGTAAATGAGCCAAAAAGAGATTGAATCTTCTGCCTACCATCGCAGAGCTATTTTAAGTGAAAATCTGGACTCCCATGAGTACAGTTTGGAGCCAGAGAGTAAGAATTAGAGGGAGAAGGGAAGGAAGAGAGAAGAAAATGACCATGAAATGAGAGTGCAGAAACCTGTCAGGTTAATGAGAGAAGGAGAATATTAGCTAGTTGGGTAAAAGATTACACAGAAAGAACATCAATCAATAAGTCTTCAAAAAGGTTTTGCTACACTTGAGAAGAGTAATGAAATACTCATTGAAGGAAAAAACAGAAATCTGCAAAATCTCAGAATTTGATTCTCTTGTCAGATTTTATTTTCAACTTTAAATTTTATCTAATTGAATTCATTATGTAGGTTTTAAAGTCAGTTTTAAAATATTACTCACCTCTCAAAAGATTTATTCAGTGCAAAATTCTAAGCAGTCCTTCATTCCAGCTTCTTCCTCCAAAGATTCCCAAGATGAAGAAAATTTTTAAAAATCACACAGAATTTTAGAGCTACATTGATTTAACTTATACATGCCAACTTTCTATGTGACCCAAAGAAAATTATTTTAAGTCACAGGTATGTGTAAAATATCCATTTTTTAATTGCATACATCTCCAATTTTATTGTTTTACTCGCCCTATGGAATTGTTCTATTCAAGATTGATCAGATTCATTATTATGTTCTTTGGGAATAATAACAGGCCATGCAAGATATATCAGTTATTGCTATAGTCACTTATCAGATGTTTCTGTGGGCCTAATTAAAAACAAACTAAGGCAAGGAGCATCCATATATAATAGTCTTAGTGTCAACATAACTTAGAAAAAGATCACATGGAAAGTTGATTCTTCTGAATATCCACTGAAATAACATATTGATTCTCTTTATGGTAACCTGGTAAAGAAAAGGAAATTGTGCATGATTATTCAATCTCTGCTGAAAGTCACATAAAATAGCCTTCAATGGGCCAAAACAAATTTTAATTTACACTATTTGATAAATAGCCTGGTAATAATTTTGAATGACACAATTGACTTGCAGACCTAAGAAGCCAATTCTTTTGAAGAGTAAAGCAAATTATTGAAGACATTTTTTATCCCTCTCTACTTGGATATTGATTCATTTCTATATAGCAGGAAAAAAGAAAATTGTAATTATAGCAGGAAAAAAGAAAATTGTAATTATAGCAGCACTGTTCATTCTATTATAAGTAGAGGACTACCAACATTTCTGTTATTAACCCCTATTGTCACTGGTTTATGATCTCAGCAGTCAACTTGGCAAAGATGATACCTCCTTGGGAGTAAATTTTTTTCACCATGTTTCTTAAGCTATTTGTCTATTTATGAATTATACAATTGCCAGAAATGATGTGCGCTCAATAGGCTTTTGATTTCCAATCACTCTGAATAAAGGTTTATGTTTTGAAACGAAAGCACTGGCTTCAAAATATTCTAAATTCCTTTTGGTATTTTTGGTTTGTCCTTTTTATTTTCTTAATTCCCCAATATGTCTGTTTAAGGACAAATTTTAATCTAAATTAATAAAACCTGGTCTCAGCAATTGGCTCACTTCACCCATGGTAACAATTGGCACAGATTGCTAGGTGAAAAAGTCAGCTGCGATGATTGGTATCAATTGCCAGCCGACTGAAATAATGCTCTTAGCTTTCTAACAATTCACTTAGCCATCAGGTGCTGGCAGAGACCTCGAGTATTTAACATGCATTTTGAAACTCCTGATTCTTCAAATTACCAACTAACATAGAATTGCTTCTTAGATAAAAAGCACTACATCACAAAAGGAATTACTAACTTTATCACACATATATGAAGATTTTATGTAATGTATACATGTGTATACTACATAGTTACTCATTCCCCCCATAAGTTAAATTCCCTCAAGATTCCTAAATCATTAAATCTCCCTGACTGTTCTGAGGGATAACTTGTAATCCAATCTTTTTTAAAGTAGTAATCTGATCCTTAAAATTTATTTCTACATATTCATGTGTAAATAATACATTACCAAGATTTCTTATTTCAGATGCTTAAATAACTGGAATGATCCTGAGCTCATTCCTTTATCATTTAAAAAAAATCCATTCAGTTAAATAACGTGAGGATTCATCCAGTTTATTACAACTCAAAATTGATCAAAAACCTAGGAACAAAATCAGAAACTTTGCAACTGCTAAAAGAAAATGTAGGGTCAACACTACAACATATATATGGACAGGCAGCAACTTCCTCAATAGAACTCCTAAAGCTCAGGAAATAATCCAAAGATTGATAAATGGGATAGCATCAAATTAAAAACCTTCTGCACAGCAAAAGAAACAATTAAAGTATGAAGAGAGAGCCTTTAGAATGGGAGAAAATCTTTTTCAGCTGCTTTTCCAACAGAGAATTAATATCCAGACTATAGAAAGAACTCAAAACTCAACACCAAAAAACCAAAAAACCCAATCAATAAATGGGCAAGTGAATTAAACAGATACTTCTCAAAAAAAGAAGTACAAATGGCCAACAATTACATGGGGAAAAAATGTTCCACATCCTTAACCATCAGGGAAATGCAAATCAAAACCACACTGAGATTTCATCTCATTCCTGTTAGAATAGCAATCATGAAGAATACAAAATAACAGTAAATGCTGGCGAGGATGCAGGGGAGAAGGGAACTCTTGTACACTGTTGGTGGGAATGTAAATTAGTAAAACCACTGTGGAAATCAGTATGGAGGTTCCTCAAAAATAAAAATGTGGCATGTAGACACAGTAGAGTTTTTCAGTTATAAAGAAGAACAAAATTATGTCATTTGCAGGAAAATGTATGGAATCAGAGTTTCATGTTAAGCAAAATAAGCCAGAACCAGAAAGACAAGGATTATATGTTTTCTCTCATATGTGGAAGCTAGGGGGAAAAAAAAGAGTAAGGGGAGAGTTCATGAAAATATAAGAGAAACTTTATAAAAATAGAGCTTAGATAAGGGAGGGGATGGCAGGGAACACAGGAGAGGAGGCACACTGGGGAATGAAATTGATCAAATTATGTGTATGTATGAATATGTCACAATGAGTCCCTCTATTTTGTGTGATTATAATGCATCAACGAAACACAAATAAATAAATTATTGAAGGCAAAACCCCCACATTATGACAAGTGGTTATAACTCACTTCCATTTTTATATAGCATTCCATTTTTCAACCCACCCTAAATTACTTATCCCCACTCTGTTCATGAACTTTAAGTTGCTTCTAGTTTTCACTGCACAAATCCATTTAATATTATGTTCTCAGAGCTCAGTTAGGAACTAAATATTATTTAAAGTAATCATATGAATACAAAATTACACTACTTCAGCATTACTGGTGAAAATAATTTTATCTGAATTATTTTAGTCCAACTAGCACCTAGATTTCAAAATCTAATAGATTTGCAACGCAAATCAAGATATTGTCTTATAATAAATACATTTGTAAAAAATTGGGAATAATATCTCCAACTTGTGTTATGCAGCAATATAGCTTTTCTCGTGTTTGAGGGTGCTATCTATAAGTCTATGGAGGCACTGTCCAATATATTATACTGAGAAAGCCAGTGTTCCTTTCCATGTCTACAGATTGTTCTTAGGTACAGTATTATTATGGAAATTATTATTTGCATGCAGTCTCCATTAAGAACTTTGTTTTGATTTGTAATTTCCCTTTTCTGCTCCTATGTGTGCCTTCCTTGAAGTCATTGACAAAGTTGTTCCCAATACCTGAATAATTCTTCCATCTCAGTCTCTCTGAAGTCTGGTCCTCATTAACCCTAATTTGATTTCCCATCTCCCACTTCTGCCCTTTTTGGAATCTCTCTTTCGCATTTTGTTAAAGATATTCCCTCATATATAATACTGTTCCCCAAATGTTAATAATTTCAGATAATCACTTTTATACTCATTATTTTATTCATAAAATGTTTCCTTGTGCATATTTTTATTTTCATTGATAAAAGAGTGTTCTTAATGGCTTAACACCAGAGCTTTTATTTCTCTTGTCTTTACATCATAGCTTTTGTGGGCATTCAGTTATTATTTCTAGCTTCTCCGGGCTCCTGAATGTTTTCCTTCTTGATCTTCTTCCTTACACTGTATAGCACCACATTTTATAACTTTTGGATTCCAACATGATAGATCCTTGGACTGTCACTGATTTGTTCACTCTATTATTCATTCATACATTTAATAAATATGTCTTGCATACCTAATATAGGGTAAGCACTGTGCTAGACACTGAGTACACAGAACAAAGGAAACATAGTACTTGCTCTCCAGCTGTTCACAGCAAAAGAGGAAAAAAATCACATAAAGATTACTGCCATATAGTGTGACAATGGAGTGGCAGAGGTAAGGACTGAACGCTGGGAGCTTATGAAATTGATGTGTATTTAACTGGGCAGGAAAATGGCAGTAGATAGGTGGGGAAGACACAAAAGTCATCCTGGAGAAAAATATTAAAGAAAGAAGAGTCAGATGGTGGGTGAAGTATAGGGCCAACCTCTTATACCATGGGCAAAGCAGTCAGAGAAAAACGTTAAACAATATTAGCACACAGTATGAGCACAACAAGAACAAACACATGGTAACAAACACCTCTGATGATTTATAGCAGGAGCTGCAGTCATTGCCAGAAAGCTGTGCTCAGGATCGAAAAGCAGGAGACAAAGCAAAGAGGTTAAAGAAAAGGAGGTGGCCAGATCATGGAGGGCAAGGCACTAAGCCTTTTTCTTTCTTTCTTTCTTTTCTTTGAAGTGAGGGGAAATTTAGAAGAAAATTGAAAAGATACTATTAGATACTACTGCACATTAATAGAGGCAGATATGATGAAGTAAAAAAAAAAATTTTTCTTTGCAATCTGAGAGATGATGAGGCATTGTGACCAAGGGGACCAAGGGGTGGAGAGGACGGAGTGCAGAAGTTCTTTATGTTTCTATGCCTTTCCTTTGTATTTTCTCTCATCATCCCACTCTCCACATAGCACCAGGCATATCTATTTATTTTATCTGCTCCTACTACTTACTATGCAAGTTATGTGATAATAGGGACATTGTCTATTTTTATCACGGCTACAAACCCATCCCCTGACAGGAGCAGCACTCAGTAAATATTTGCAGCCTCATGAACGAATCATGTAAGAGTAAGAACTAGACCTGACAGGAATGATATTCAGGCTTCTAACTTGACATGCTGCTGGATGGAGAGCAATGCCTCTGGGAGAGGATAAAAGAGAAAATGCATTTAGGTAGAAGATGGCAAATCAAGTCTTTAATATTTTGTGAGCTTTGTTGGATGGATAATTTTCTAATCTGATAAGGTAAATTAAATTGAAATATTGCTATCATAAGATAATATCTCATCAAGGGTTAACTGTTAATTCCAAAGAAGCCAGTGGATTCTTCTGTCTTTAACTTTAAACATATAAAGAAATTTTAGACAACAAAGAAATAATTATTTGGGGAACCCTTCTGGCACTTCACTTTCCCTTCCCAAATAAGCCATTCATGTATTTATTCACTCATGAATCATTGTTTGGGTGATTACTATGAACGTGACACTCAGTGAATGAAAATAAAGGAATTCTGACATCTACATGATCCTACAGAACAAGGTCAACTGCCAAGATCAACCTTCTCAAAGGATCTTTCTTACCTAAAATGTTCTAAGATGACTTGGTTGATGGATATCAGCTTGCTGAACCCATGTAGAAGGAAAATATCCTCAAAGAAAAGTATTAATAAAACATCAATGAACTAAAATTTAAAAGTATTTCAATAGCTATTTAAAATCCTCCTCTCCAATGTGGTACTTTGCAATCAAACTTGAGAACTGGGATGCATGACGAATGATCTAATTCATTTCCTTATGATTTTCACAAAACAACGCCAAAATCAGTCCATTTTTCCAAGAATTTGGGTAAAACTGGTGTGTTCAAAAGTTGAACTGAGGAAAAAATCTGTGGTAGTGTGTTACTAATAGGTATGATATCAATTTTTACCTAAAATAGTCAAGTTGATTCACTGGAGCATAAAAGAGTCACACACTCTAGATTCCTATAACTATCAGAATGTAAAGATGTATCAAAAGGTTTCAGTAAGTAGTTTATTATCAAAAAAAAAAAAACAATAAGAAGTGTACTGAGTAGTTTAAACCACAGATGGGGAGAAAAACATTGGCTACTTCTTGGCACATTTTTCAGTAGCTCTGCCTCAGCTGAGATTCTTAGATATACATATGAGCCTCTTGCCTTCTCTTTGGTGTTTTAAATTGTACCTAGAAGCATGTACAAGTGTTTGCAGAATGGCAAGCTTTGCAAGAATAAACATTTATATCACATATAGAAATTTAGCATGAAAGGCATTGTGTCTACTCCTGAATAACATAAACTTGAGGGAAAACAATCTTAGAACACATTTATTTAAAGTTTTGATATTTTGTGCATTAAAAGAAATTTTATGTGGCAGTGGCTCACGCTTGTAATCCCAGTGGCTCCAAAGGCTGAGGCAGGAGCATTGTGAGTTCAAAGCCAGCCTCAGCAACACGGAGGTGCTAAGCAACTCAGTGAGACCCTGTCTCTAAAATACAAAATAGGACTGGGCATGTGGTTCAGTGGTTGAGTGCCCCTGAGTTCAATCCCTGGTATCCCCCCAAAAGAGAAATTGTACATAAGTTCAACTGTCTGGACTACAGCCATTTAATTCAAGTCTCAGAAATGAACTGACTTTGCACTACCATGACACTCTTGCTTTCTTATGTAAAACTTAGTAGAAACTTAAATGGTTTAGGCAAAAGACATGTATATCTTTTTTTCATTGGTTTACAAGTATCTATTTTGGTTCAGAATACAGATGAAAATGAATGTGCTCTAGGATTCATTTCCTTTTCTTTTTTAAATACTTCAGCAAAATGGTAGCAAGAAATTCACCAGTGAATATATTCAGGAAAATAGAGAAATAAGCAAGTTTCTTCTGTAAAAATCAAAATAATGAGAAGGTCTTACTGAACAGGACAAACTGGAGGACACTGGAACCCTAAGTCCACACATTGGGGAATAAATCTAACTTTTTCCTACAGAGATCCTGAAAGAATTCACAGCTTTCCTCAGCAAATATGGAGACAAGGAACAATTGAGGCGCAGAAAGCAGAGTGGTTCGTTGAAAGACTGTTTCCAGAACAGTTGCTCCAGTCACCTCCCTATCCCTTCTCTTACCCCCTTTACCCAGAGCAATTGGCTGTCCTGTGCTTACCCCCAGGCAGGAACAGCACAACTGTTCTTTAAAGAAATTGAACCATCTGTCTGGGAAAATCTGGGGCTCCTGGTGAAAGTTGTTGGAAAACCACAGAGGAAAACTCTCCATTCTTGCTTTAGAAGAACCTTCAGTTTGGTACACGCTAAGGTAAGTTTACTAAGTTTACTGAGGGACCTTGTCTGTCTTCATATATTGAGCTTCCAGGAAGCTATCCCCTTCAATGGAGACTACAGAGCTACTTATGTAAAAGGAACTCGTACAAGTAACCTTTATTAATTAGTCTATGCCTCCATGCTATGTATCACAGATAATCAAAAGTCACTGAGGAAAAAACCCATTACAAAAAAAAAAGAAGGAAAAGAGATTAAGACATAAAATTTCAGGAAAATCTACATTATGAGAAAGAATATTCCAAATGAACAAATAACACAACTGACTCCAAAGGTAACAAATAATTTAGGAAAGATCTTATAAAATTCTAAAAATATCCACAAGAGATTTAAGAATACATTACAGCCATGCAACAACATGAGAATATTATTAAGAAAAAAAAATCCAAAATAATTTATGATATTGGGAAATAAAAACTTGGTGGACAATTTAAGGTTAATATAGAGTCAGAAAAATAAAAGTTGAGGAAATTTCGCAGAACTTGGAGCCAAATAGGTGGAAAAAATGAGCCAAAATAGACAAACTGAATAAATGCATAAAATAAAATATTAAGCTATAAGAAAAATGAACAGGTCAAAATTATGAAAGTAATACTAGAAGAGTTTACTTTAAGAAAATTTCAGTGTCTCTAAACCCCACTTTCTTTCTCTGTAAGATGGAAGAAGTAATGCTTTACATACCATTTTATTGTTGAACATTGGATGCAATAATTATCTGTAATTTTCTATTGCAATGCCAGCTTAATAATGCTAGTTACAATATAATTTCTCTAAGTCTCATCTTTCTCTTTTATAAAAATGTACACAGTATTATCTCACAGTGTTGCTGTGAGAAGGAAATGATTCCCCCACATCCACTCTCTAAAACAACTGGCATAAACCAGATGCTTAAGAAATGGTATTCCTCTTCCTTTTCACTCTACTCCATCTCTAAGGCTCTAGTTTTTCTACCTCTTTCTAATAAAAGATTTGCATCTTGATGCACAGTGCAACAGCAAGCAGATCTGTTAACTGGTCGAATAAATCTCAATTGTTGCTGTAAACAAAAATTTACTCTAAGGAAATGAGACACACTGTGTCTCAAATACATTTTCTATTAGACAGAAATAACAAGAACTGCCCAATGAAGATAAGAATGTTCTGTGTATCAAGTCAGCTTTGCCTCTCCTGCCTGGGAAGAGAGCACCATAACCCTCGGAAGTGGAGAGAGAGTTGCTCCGTTAGCCTGGGCCACTAATTGATTTCTATAAACTTACTCTCTTCCTTCTCATCTACCTTCTCATCTTCCTACTTTAAAATCATGCAATTTAAAGAAAAAATCTACAACTTATTTATCCCTGCATTCCTTCCAGTTATTAGTATTGTGGTTGAGGTAACTGAATAAAATTATGAGTGAAAGGACAAACACAATGAAACATATTGGTTAAAGGAGAGAGTAAAAAGAACAAAAATATATTACTAGTATAATGCCACAGCCCGGCTGGCTGGGCAGAATTTAATAAACCGAACACTCTCTGATAATCTGATTCAAATGTTGTATTATGTGGCCCAACACCTATTGATATAGAATTAGTGAATAATACATCTGAAATTTCAAAGAGGAAAAAAAAAGGTATTACAGAAAATGTTTACATAGAACTTAACTAAATATGTGACTTTTCTCACCCGTGGTAATAGTTAAGTAAGATTCTCATATGGTACTTCCTCAAGCCAATAAATAAATATTTGGTTGTCCATGTAAATTAGTTTGTTAAATCCTAGTTAGATTGAGGTTGGTTTACAAAATTCTAAAAAACAAAGAAGCTATTTAATTTGTGCAAAAATATTATGAACAACAAAATTGCCATGTATTTACATTTTTACCTAAAAGATATTTAAATAACTGATCATAATGTAGAAATTTTAACATAATTTCAAATGAAAAATTTTAGAAATTATGAGGACATAATTGATAATTGAAGTAAAATAATCAATATATTACACTTATCCAAGTCTGTAAATTAATTATGATAATATCCTTGAAACTTTCTTAAGTTTAAAAGTATGCAAAGTAAATGGAGAAATGCAGATTTCCATTATCAGCATGTGTGTTATTCCAAGTGTATGTACATTATAATAAGATATAGTCCCTTGAACTTAGGGAATTCAGACTACCATTAAATTATGTGCCAGTTGGCTTATTATTTAGGAAGAATATAATACATTATTATATGATATGTGGTAGAAGGCATGAGGAAGCTATTTTTGCTCATATAAAAATGCTTTTCAGGGGGCATGTTGGCACATGCCTCCAATCCCAGAGGCTCAGGAGGCTGAGGCAGGAGGATCATGAATTCAAAGCTACCTTCAGCAAAAACAAGATGCTAAGCAACTCAGTGAGACCTTGTCTCTAAGTAAAACATAGAAATAGGCTGGGAATATGTCTCAGTGGCCAAGTGCCCCTTAGTTCAATCCCCAGTACCAAAATAAATAAGAAATAAATAAATGCTTTTCAGAGCTAGTCTATTTTTATTAAAACTACCTTCAAAAAATAAGCTCTTTCATTTTCTTTCTTTTTCTTAAGGTCCATGTATTTTAGAAGTTGAGGGATATAATGGCAGAGACACCTGATTACATATAAATGTATTTGTATATGATATTGCTTGAATAATCCTTCAGGCAAATAAGAACTTCACAGATTAAAATTGTGTTAGTCTGCTTTTTATACCTGTGACCAAAATAACTGACTAGAACAATCAGAGGAGAAAAATTTTAGCTCATGGTTTTTGAGTCTTCATTTCATGATCAACCAACTATATTGCTCTGGCCCTAATTTGAGGCAGAACATCATGGTAGAAGAATATGGTGGAGAAAAGTTGCTCAGATCATGATGAATAGGAAGGAGAGATGGGTCAGGGAGAAAGAAGGAAAAGGCCAGGTATAGTTATGGTCCAAGACCACACCTCCAATAACCTTCTTCCTTCTGTCAAACCCAACCTACCTACTGGGTGGTAACCCAGTAGTCCAATTGGATTAATCCATTAATGAAGTCAGAGTCCTAATCATTGCCTAAAACTCCTATCTCTGAAGCTTGCTGCATTGGGAACCATGTTTCCAACACATGAACTTTTAGGGACACTTCAGAACCAAAGGGTAATATAAAGCATTTTTAAACATAAATCTTTTGGCAATTGAAAGACATTTTGAGTTACACAAAAAGTACTGAAATTATCATCAGTTACTAGTTAACTAAAGAGAGTAAAATAGACAAAGAGAAATAGCTATTCTTACAAAAGTATTCCTGCTTATAATATTTCTACTTAGAATATCCTCAGAATACTCCTACAGAATATCTTAAGAGTACTCTATTCTTTCAACCAGGACACTGTTCATATTAGCCTGTCCTTGATACAATGGCCATGTGAAGGCATTAGGCTAATATTCCTGCTTTCTTTTCTTCTTTTCCATTAACCTGCTATAGAGTTTTCAGTTAGTGGTAATGCAGGCATTGAAAGAAGTACAAAGAGAGTCTTTTTGGTTTCTAATTTAATGTAATAAAGGTTTAAAAGATTAGTATGTGACCTTGTGCCAAAAAAGTTATTGCTTCATCTGAAGAAATTGAATGATATGTTTGTGTTTTATCTTGTTTTATATTAGGTTATTCTCCATTAACTAAAGGCTTAGGAAAAAGAAAAGAGGAAAAAAGGAAATCTATGTACCCTTAATAGAAATTATGGGAAGAAAAGATGACGGCATCAAGAATGGTGTAAACAAAGATGTGAAAATATTAATGAAAAAGATTTCTAGGAAAGTCATAAATAATATAAAAAATCTGATATACAATCTGACTTTGTATATAATCTGGGATATAATTTATCTAGCTAATGGCAGATTTCTGATGAAGCTTGGCAGTTCAAATCTAGCTGTGTTGGAGACTATTTTTTATGTGTTGATTTGTTGAAGGAAATTGGTTTACTTATGTTTGTTAAGAAAGAACTGACAGGTAAGCAAACTATGGGAAGAAGGAGGTAAATCAAATTTAGGCATGGTTATTATGTAACCACGAGAAGGGAACATATGTGACCTGGGCATCTTGGAACCTGGAAGAGAATTGCTAGTCACAATGTCACTGCCCAATAATTGAGTGAGTGGATGACAAAATTGTTTCGGAAAGTTTTATAAAAATAATAATGCATTCCTGTTACTTTAGCATCATGTAATGTCTATAGAAATTATTATACAAATTTGATCTATGAGAAATTTTCTCTCTTCAGAATATGAGAATGAGGATAATTTAACAGGGGTATATATTTATATGGGACTAAAGATAAAAGCATACTGAAAGTTGAATTAATATGGTCAATTTTGAAATTTAAGCATTAAAAATCTTGTCAATATTCACATAAATGCCCATAAAGGGATAAAGCAATAATATAAAAATTATAATTGCTCCTCACATGCAAACATAGTAAGTGACATTTCAAACTAAAGCATAGATAACAGTTGGAAGAGCTCCCTTTCTTCATTATGACCGAGGTCACACAACTGAAACATAACAATTTCTATTAATAGTTAATGGAGAGATTAACTTTTTATTAAAATTCGGTATATTTATTCCTCTGGTGATAGACATGCCCAGTGACTAATTCTCTAAGAGTTGAGATATACCCAATACTGAGGGTGTGATTTTGCCATTTCTTGTTACACTTAGGACCTAATCTGCTTTTTAAATGCCTACAGAAATTGGATATGGCTAAAAAATGCTACTGTTCTAGTAAAATAATCTCATCTCTAGTTTTTCAATGGTACACTTTGATCGAAATATTTAGAAAGCAATTTTGACAATGAAAGACATTCATCAAGTAGTATTATTAAATGAGTTCTAGATGCTCATCTCCTGGTTTACAAAAGACTAGTCAGATATCTGTCAATTTTCAAAGAATTTATAGTTCTTAAGCAAATAATTTAAATTTAAATGTAAGCATATGGGAAATAGATATTAATAAAAGTCACACCAAAAGTGAAATTGAATAAAGGTTTATGGATCCGTAAAGTAGAAAAAGTTAACTAGCCAGATTAATTAAATGTTCATAGAAAAAGTTTTGTTTTTAAATAAATCCAAAATAACTTTGATTTCAACATTAATTGATCTACAAATGCTCTTTAGCTTCCTTGTAGTTATTATTTTTGACTATTTCCCTTGATGAGGAAACTATTTTATCATCATTATCCTGATAGCGAATTTTAATTTACTAGAGCTAAATGGAAAATAAATAAAACCCCACAAAATAATAGTAGAAATTATTGCATTAAGAGAAGATAAAATAAAAGAAGTTGGTATGAACATTTTAGTTTTATTCAACAAATGTTCAATGGCTATTTTTAGTTGAAATAGTTTGAAAAATAGAACTTCATGATGCTCATTCTGTTTACCAAGAAAATACTCATATATAGTTTGATAGATAAACATTAGAGAGGTATATGATGAATGATCGAGAGAGAGATAGATAGTAGGTAGGTAGACAGGTGGATAAATAGATAGATAGGTAGATAGCAACCTTCTTGCCCCAATGACTCAGTGCCATCTTCAGAAGATCCTTCTGTAGTGAAAATTGAGTAAAGTTTATTTTTCTATAATTTTACCGAGTAATGAAATTTCTCATTTTGAGATTTGAGGACATGAGTCAACTGACACTTTTTTCTACCCTTTTCATCTGTTTGCAGGCAACCAGTGCATTTCATTACCTGATTGTGATATATGTGGGTGGGAGAATAGATAAGTGGATGGATAAACAAATCCATCTGGAAGGTAATCTTATCTCCACACAACTACCAGTTTCACAGTTTAGATAGAGCTTATGAATTAAAAAGTAATTAATGTGGTCCAGCATGGTGGCTCATGCCTGTTAATCCCAGTGGCTCCAGAGGCTGAGGCAGGAAACTTTTGAGTTCAAAGCCAACCTCAGCAACTACAAGCCACTAAGCAACTCAGTGGAACACTGTCTCTAAAAAAAATACATATAGGGTGGGAGATGTGTCTTAGTGGTAGAGTGCCCCTGAGTTCAATACACAGTACCCCCCAAAAAGTAATTAATATAAAAATTATTTCAGTGCTATTTAATAGAACATTAACATTAGCCTTCTACTAAGATACTAATCCTAACATTCTGCATTTAGTGTCTGTCACTTTGTGCAAGGTGCTAAAACAATCAAGGTTCTAAACCTGAGTTGTATAATTCATGTACTCCAAAGAATAATGCCTGTTGTATAGCTTGTGGAAATTTGCTTCTTTTGCTTTGTTTTGGTTTGGTTTATATATTATCAATATATATAAATATACAATATATATTGTATATATATATATGTGTATATATATATATATAAATTATTAATATATATATAAATAAAACAATAATTTTTTCAGAGGTTGTTTCAAAAAAATTACTTCTATGAAACAATTAATAGGAACTATTAAGCTCTTGGCTTATTCATAGGTTGATCTTATTTTGCTTTTCATTTTCATACACTTGAAATCACATTTCATCTTTCCTTTGTTTTTTCCAACTTGCTGCATCTCTTTTGCTCTAGGAGCCTAGTGATCTAATTGATCAAATTCTGTCTAAACTTTTCCTTTTAGCAATTTGGAATAGGCAGAAATGAGAATAGGAAATTCTGTAAGAATAATTTAAAGATAAATTCAATAGGAAACTTTGGTGTACTTAAGGAATCAGATTAAAAACTAAGTTTAATAACCATAAACACTAGACTATGTGTTAAGGAAGAACTTGCTCAGGTGCTACACAGTCTGCCTTGCTGTGCCATCAATAGTGAGAAAATCATCTAAAAAGAAAATAACTGGAAAAAGTCTAAGCATAGACAGATGCAAAATTACAAAGAGCAAATATAACAAATAGGATACACTTCTGTTTGGAAGGTACAGCAAAGCATTTAGAAAGGAAAAGTATAATAAAAATAGTAGGATGGAATTCTAAAGAGGCAAATGACTGGAGGTAAAGCATAATAATACAGGTCAGAGTGCAATTATCAATAAGAAAGAAAATTCTTTGCAGGTTGAAATTTTCTCTAACAGCTTTATTTTAATTGCTAGTGAACTTAATAAGTGTACTTTTTTTCCTAAGTGGCAATTTAGGAACATATTTGAAATATTTGATGAACTATTGAACTCAGAAATGTCATGAAAATAGTTTTGAATTAAAGTAGAAAAAATATTAAATAAAGGTACACACACACCTTATGTGTTTGTACAAATAAACATAAGTTAATGCAAAGCAATATTATATTGATTTAGCATATTTTTTCTGTAAATGATGTAATGTCACACTTGAAATAATCAGAGCAAAAAATAGATAATTCTGTTTTTAAACTGTAAAACAAGACAATTTACTGCTCTGACAGGTGAGTAATATGATTTGAAATGCTATTCTCAAACAAGCAAGTGAGTTTTCCCTGGTTTTTCCATGTGTTCCTTTGTAATTCTTTAATTTTCTTTCTTTTTTAATATTTTAACCAGATAATGTTAAGTATATACCAACCTTGTTAAGACTTAGAATAGGGCTTTTGTTAGTATATTAATTAATCTATGTGAACATTAATCTTTTTAAATGATATATCTGTGTTCTCTACATTATATGAATTAGCTGGGTTTTAGAAGCAATTGCACGTATAAAAGACAGAATATCAAATACAGAGTACATATTACTAGAGAAATAAAGATACCTTCAAAGATATTTTTAAGGGAAGGTTTTGATTAGAACAAAGAACATAGAGAAAGAGTATGAAATATGAATTTGAGTATGTAGACAGGAGCCAGTTTGTTATTCTTGGATATTTGAAAATAACTTTCAAGGGATTTTAAGTTATGACAAGACAAGATGACATTTGTATTCTCAACATAGAGTATGGATTCAGTTAGGAGAGTCAATTGTAGGACAAATTTAGAACTAATTAAAAGGAGAGACTAACACCAGTTACTGGTCCAGCAAAGATGCCAGGGTAGGTCAGGGTGGTTGACATGTTAGTGAAGAAAAAATATAGCAGTTAAGACATTCGGAGTTGCAGGTAAACAGAAATTCAAGCGTGATTTGGCTGAGTTAAATAGGTAGTATAATAGTTTATAATTTACTACCAGGGATATTTGAAGAGCGTACAAAAGACAATAAGACTTGAAAGCACAATTTCCCAAATGTATCTTACTCTTTTCCTACTACAATACTGCAGGTATGGAGTGTGCTCCCAAAGTTGATATGTGGGTTTCTGTATGGACTGAGGCAGCAATTCAGTAACACCAAGGATACAGATTCTTTAAACTCCTTCAGTCCTGCATTTGTTTTGTCAAAAAAATTTATGTGCATAACAGACTGGCTTCTCTTGTACAGAAAAAAAAAATTACATACATACTTAAGAGTATTTATAGGTTCAGTAAAATAGAACATCCAGTGATAGGCAGAGTTTATAAATGTTTGGTAGATTCAGTAGCTTAACAAGGTCACCAATGACACAGTTTCTCTGTACACTGTCATGAACAATGCCAGCTTTACTCTAAAATGAGCTTTCCGGGTGGAATAGGATGGCTTCCAGCACAGTGAGGGCCAAGAGCTGACTCATTTGCATCCAGCTCCAGAGAGAGTGCTGGGACAACATGGACAAGTTGTCATGAGTTTTACTCTTATTGAACTAGCTGAGCTAAATGTTTCACAAATGAACAGAAAAGATCTATGAACTCTGTGCTTTCCTTCCTGTACATCTATATTTCCATAGTCTATTATTCCTTTCAACACATTACCTTCATTGCAAATTTCCAGTACAATGATTTCAGTTTTCACTAATAATGAAAAATCAATTCATTTCCCATTTGACAGGTAACATTTGTGGCATATTTCCTTAAGCCAGGATGGAAACGAGGTGAGTGACACTTTAACTCCTAACAAAGGTGCCTACCAATGCTGTATTAATTTAGAGTGCATGATAATACCAAAGGTAATTTATTACATCTGGAAATTCATACTATTGCATATTACCAATCTATTATAATTTGCTTGAATTTTTTTTAAAATAATATATCAAGCTAACATTATTTTAACCACTTATGAAGAAATTAGTTTTAAAGGATAACAGTTTTGAAAATTGAGATAATCATATTTTATGACTGATAATATTTGTTTTACCCTACTAGTAACAATACAAATACTTGCTTCAAACTTACATTTTAATGTCTTTAGTTCTTAATACTGAACATTATCATCTTAGTGCAGACCTCTTGTAATACATACAAGTAAATTCACTGTGTAAGTACAGAATCAGTTTCTATTCTAGAAGGTATTAAAATTCAAGACAAACTGTGTCGATGTATTGAAAGGAAATAAACTGAAGGGCTTTTTTTCTCATTCTTAAAATTAATACACTCCTTTGATAAATATAGATCACATACATTACCACAGCCTGCCCCAAAACAATTTCATTGAAAATATTTATGTAGTGTTTTTTTGGTTTGGCTAATGATGAATGTTTTGGAATGCTACATTAACTAAAGAGGCAGCGTAATAACTCAACAACAGTAAACATATATAGCAAAGGTAGTTTTGGTAAGTAAAATCAAATAGTTTGTAGAGTTAAATGGAATAAAAACTTATGGTTCTGATAAGTATAAATAAATAATTATGAATTAGATTTTAAATAAATGAAAATGATCACTTATATAATTTCCAAACACAGAGGAAAGATTACTTTAGAAATGCTTTGACTTAAAAGAATTTTCTTTTGTATATTTTGCTGTTTGATACCACTGAGACAAAGCTCCTCATATAAGCTACTAACCTTTCTTAAACTAAAAAAAAAAAATTCAATAACATCATTTTGAAAGTTTAATTATGCTTTTTGAGAGTTATATACCATTTGTTGTAAAATAACCAAGCATGAAATACTTCTTCAATCTAAAAACTTATTTAGCAATATTTACTTTTTTAAACCATAAAGTGTAGAGATTCATATATGACTACATTTATTACTTGATGAATAAATTTTACTTAAAGTATTTTGTGAAGTTCTTCAACTAAATGAAATCAGTGCAATTCTTAAGAAAAATAGATAAAACATTCTTAGTTTTCTGCAAACTAGATCTCTCTTTTGTCTGGAAACATAAGATTATCACCTTGTTTAAATATAATAAATCACACATTTCATCACAGAGAAATTAGGAGATATATATAATAGATAACAAACACCTTGTTTGCTACTATTCATTAAGATGAAATAATAAAATGCCTATATTGTTTAATACAGTCATAATGTTACACCATTTGCATATTTGAACATTTTGCATATTTAAACACAGACATATTTGAATGTCAATTAAAAGGTTTATAATTGCTAAATATGATAACATGGAATATTTGTGGGCATACCATAATTTTTTGAAATTTGTGAAATGTGATTTATTCTTGTTTAAATCCATCATACATTCATTATTTTAAATAATGAATTATTAAATTGTGTTAAAAAATAGAATGTTTTTTTTTTCACAAACTAATATTAGTAAGTCAACTAAAAACTGACTTGAATGTTTTTTGAAAATTAGAATTTAGGCGTTTTTCTATAACTGTCTTAAGTTGTCCTGTGCCTAGGTATCAGAGTCTGTTGTATCACCAAACTGTTAACTATTTAAACTTTTGACTTATTACTAAGTTATTTTGACCAAAATGCTTATAAAAAGTTACTTACCTAAAAAAAATCATCTTTTATCATTAATACTTTTTTTAAACACATTGTCTGTAAAAGTATTTTCCCTTCATTTAAAAACAAAGGCTTCTTTCTGTGAAACCTCTTGATTTTGTTTTACTAAAACTCATTCCATCTGTTTCAGAGCTATCTATTTATTCTTGGCTTTGCTGTAATCATCTTGAGTAAAACCACATCCAGTGTGGCCCTAGTGACTGGCACAGACTTTGTAGCACAAGGCTTTTGTTTGCTGTTTACTAATTCCACAATATTTAGTTGTCTCTATAAAGTGCTAATCATTTTTTGGCCTTCTGTGTAAGAAGATAGAAAGAGAGCAAGATGGAGGGAGAATGCAGAGAGATGTTTGGACTTATTTTGATACTTTAATTTTTAAAAGGACAACCATAGCCTCTTTTGAGTTCACAAAATTGAACTACGAAAGGGGATTTTTGCAACATCTACTTCTGCTCCTAAAATGCCTTTTAAATGTTTTATAACAGGCATGAAAGTAAGCAGGCTATGTCGTGCCACAGTTCAGAGAATATATGAACTAAAGAGATTCAGTAAGACTGTCAAACTCATCATCAGAGAAGTTCATGAAATTGGACAGGCAGTATTTCAAACAAAGCTATTGTAGAAATAATACTGTCACTTGAGGTAAAGTATATCATGCCTTAGGAAAAGGCCATTTTATTTACCTTCCTGTAGTCTTATTTTTATATAGACTATTAATAAAAACAAAAAAATCATAAAATTAAGTATCTTTCATTTTTTTTTTTTTTAGGATTCTCAATGTGCCCTTGGTTGGTGAATGGAATATGTTCTTGTATTTTATTAAAGCTCTCTTGGCTTCTTTCTGCCTTACAAGTGAAGTGTAAGGGTATGTTGAAATGGCTAAATAAGAATCAAGAGAACTCAACATTTCTGTGCAATTGCTAACATTAGAGGATTCAGCCACTGATATTTCAGAAAAAAAAAAGAAAGAAAGAATACATAACCTGGCACAGGTTTTGAGAAACTACCTTCAAAAACTCTTCACATGACCTCTGTGAACACTGTACAGTGGTGGAGACCATCACAGGTCATGTTTCAGTACACCAATTCTGTACCTTCCAGCTTAGGCAAAGGAAAGAAAAAAGGGAAGTGAGCTAATAATGCACAGCAACATAATTCCTCGTCCCTATATTAAACAATTCTGTGACTAATTGAAAAATATCCTAGCTGTTTTATTTGAAGAAATGGTGTCTCATTTAATTTATGGCATGAATTAATTAAAGATTTACCAGACTTAAAACTTGTTCCACAACATGTAGTTCAAAAACTAACCTGAATCCTTGCCCAGAAGTCCAACAATGTTATGTGATAAATCCCAGCTAGTGCCATCTAATTGCCAGGCTTGCTATTTCAGTGTGGGAATGCTAGGACCTAAAATCAATCTTATAAATATCCTATTCTCTTTTCTCCAGTTGAAGAAGTACATAATGATGTTGCAAGCTGGTATTTTTCCTTACAGGAGTATTTATAGTAAATTTGTTTAATTAGTTAACAGTTGAAGTCTAACACCTCTATGTTATTTAAAGAGATTCACTGCAACAGGATTTTTGGAATTTTACACTACTCTTTGAAAAGAATTCCAAAACATATAGGAGGTCTCAATTTTGTTTAAAAAATTAGTAATCTCCATCCATGTGAGTTTTATTTACTCTCCTTGTGCATATACAATAAAAATTACCATTTATGTGTAGAGCTAACATAAATAACAAGGGCAAAAAACTAAATTCTATTAATTCCTAATAAGAAGAGAACATGTGAAAAATATTTTAAGTTTAGATTCATTTTTTATACACTAGCTTTTGCATAGACACTGATTTGATGAATCTCAAATACAAGTTATTCATATTATGTACAGTAGTCTTGCTATTTATAAAATACAGTTAATTTAGAAAATTCTTAAAGTAACAGCAGCTTTAATTTGACATAGACTACCACCACCCAAATGTGGAAATCATTTTTAAGGTATCTAAAGGTTACTTTAAATGTCTTAAATATAACTCTTCTCTCAAGTGCAATTTGATAAATATCTGAAATTACGGAAAGAATATTGAATTTCTATGAAAATCTATAACTAAAAAGCTTACACCTATTTTTTGTAATGTTTCCATGAAAAGGAAATAGTACAAACAATGAACCACACTTGGAGTTTAAACAAATGGTCATCCATTAAAGTTTTTCAAAACATTTTAAGCATCTTCTCTTATGGTTCTTGACAGCTGAGGGCAAACAAGGTTCTTTGTCAATTTATGACTAAGCCAAAACCTTATAAAGATCCTCTGAGATTACTGTAAGCTCCAACTAATGTCCATTTTCTTTATGCTACATTTGGGCATTCAAGAGTGATGTCTTCCTAGGTGGCTAACTGTCTCCCAGACTCATTTACCTGAATGCATTAAATGAAAAGTGATGAGCTTTGGGGGTGAACTTAATATTTGGCGCATTAAAAGTAATTTATTATATATTAATATGACCTTAACAATACCATCTTTTCTTCATTTCATTTTACTTCTCAAGTAAGGAAAAAAAGACCTTATGGGATAAGGACAAGCTGACCTAAAATAGATTATGTTTTATAAGTTTCATGTACATGTATTTATATATACACATATAATTCTTAGAAAGTTAAAATCCTTGTGTAGTCAGACTTCTAGATCACAATGAGTATCTAACGTTGATTTTGAAGTTTGGATAAGCTTTATTGTTTTACTTACATAAAATTATAAGTAGTATTTTCACTAAAGTAGAAGTGAATTTTGCTTAAAATAATTAAGCAATAATGCAAATGCACTATTTTGTGTCACAATTAAATTTAGATGAAGAGAACACAGTCTTAAATCCTATTTTTTAATAAAAGACTACCTTTAAAATTACATAAAATAATGCTTTATAAGATTGTATTAATAATTTAAGAATATATACATAGATAGATATACATTAAAATATTTATTATCATAAATTCATAGATAGGCTAGCATTCTTGGGTACATACCTATAAATATGAGGGTATCATGACATTAAATTCAGGATTAATTTTTTAAGCCCATAGACTTATAACTATTTTGAGTTTCAATAACAATATTAATGAATTAAAAATTAGTATAATTAACATTTTTATTTGAATAATAAGTAAATATAAAACTAATGAAATTTGCTTCAAATAATCTTAATGGTGAAAGTATATCCAAATCCATTCGATTCCTTTTACAGAAATGAAACAGTAAAATTAGTATCAATCTGCACAGCATTATCTACACAGGTTTATTATAAAAACATCACATTTAAAGAAAAATTTTGCCGATATAATATTTTTGACTATTGCCTATATAATATGAATTTTCAATTTCCATATATATTAACTTTGAAAAATATTTTATGACATCTTCTAAGTTTGGGGAATCAGCCATTTTGGCAGTTTCTGTATTAACAGTGGGAAAAAGAGAACTGTGGCCAAGAACACAAGGGCAATTTACTTGCATGAAAAGCATCACATAAAACTGAAAATAAATAAATCATTTCAGCATGAAACTTTTTAATCCACAATCTTAAATATAAGTATTTCCTAAGCCTATGGGAAATTACAAATAGCAGCCTTAGCATCTTGACCTTAACAACATAACTCAAATGCTAATGTGAGTTTAAAAATATCTACTGAAGAGACAGAATTGCATGAGACCTTATTTACTTAAAATGATGCTAGATTTTATGTAAAGATAATTACAGAGGGTTGCAGCTATATAATAGAGCTAGCAACAGAGGCTGTCCCTCTATGATAGAGCTAGGAACACAGCACTGCCTTTCTCTCTGAGCTAGACCTATGTCAGGACTGCAATGGCAGGAAGGGGTTCCAGAGGAGGTGACATTCAACATGAGACCTGAGGGATAAGTAGAGAAGGTCAGGGAAAATCATTCCAAGTAGGGAGATATGATTGTTTCAAACCAAAAGGCACCATAAAATTTTGGTAATTTATTATCATTTGCCTGTCATTGATTCAACCAGTATGTATTGAATGATGGTCATTTGAGTGCAGACAGTTTTTAAAACAAAACTTTTCAAAATTCATTAGTCAAGTTGTTCTGAAACTTCTGTGCAATAAAGTTCTCTCATCTTTATACTTCTTTCTCCTTTACCTCAAAAAAAGAATTTCTATTCATTGTTTTTTTTTCTTTTCAGGCTGTAGATTAATATATGTTATAATCATATGCAAAATTATAAAATATACTATCTAAAATAAATTACAAGTGGACTTGGTCTTCCATCTGAAAAATGTGTTTGTTCATGATTACATTTTAAGGAAAATAATCCAAAATAAAAACAACAACAGAAAAAAAAACTAATGAATTCCCGAACTTTTTAAATGAAGTTTAGAGCTATGAATAAGAAATCATAAAAGATTAATTTATCACATAACTATCATGGTCAATAAAACCAATCTATAAGACTAACCATGTTAGAAAATATGAGAAAGCAGGTATTTTCATGTTACATAAATTTTAAAATTGAAAATAGAACCACCTTTTATCAGTAAACTCATCCATTAAAAATAAAAAAAAAATACTATGCCACTAAAACTTTCAGAAATCTAGTCTGAGAACCTAGGAGTTCAGTTCAAGGTAACAATGAAAAGTTGCAACAGAGGTAAAGGATGAACATAAGCTCAGGTGGGAAAAATGTGCTCTTCACCCCATATGGAGAGATGCTAATCAGGTCACATTTCAGGCCTCCTGTCCACATTTATTCAGTGGGGTCTGGGAGAGTAGAGAGGCTTACTAAAGAGGGATTTGAGGAGACCATAGACAAAAGTGACTGACCTTCTGTCTTATTTTTTAATCAGCCTTCCTGAACAGAGAGTGCCTTGTAAACTGTTAGGAAGCCTGGAAATTTTACTCTAACATAAATATTAGGAAACCACAAATACATCTATATTTCCCCTCCAATATTTTACAACTAATTTGTAAAAGTTATATTTTACCTCCATGTTTTTGATCTCTGAACTTGCCTCTCAACTGTTTTCATATCATTACTGAGTTTGCAACTTTGCACATAAAACTAAATCCACCATATCTGTATTTATTGATCTGGGAAATTTTTGAGGGATAAGTTGGTATTTTAAAGAGAAGTTTTTAGCCATGTTCAACACACAGTAGGACTATTTATGTGTTATTAAATAAATAAACATAATTTATTAGATTTTTTTACAGCTCCAACACTGAGGGCTCAGACATACCCATGATTTATCTCATTTAAGTCTTTGTTAAATAAAGAAAGAAATTTGGAATGTTCTCAAAGCATAACAGGTAGCATAGTGTGAGGCCAGGATTTTAGGGAAGTAGGAGGAAGAGTTAGATAGCTCTTGCTGCAAGAAGGAAGAAATGAGATGCTAATAAGACTTAAATGAGCAGTTCTACAAAGATACAATGAATGTGGCAGAGGGATTGCATTGAGGAATCTTCCTTATAGTATACAACACTTCCACATAAGCTGTGGAATCACTTACCACCTTTTGGAAGAGGTTTTAATGGTGATTAGTCTACTCTCTTCACCACCTCTAAGCAGCCTCTATTTCCTCTCACACAGGTGTGTTCTACATGTAGTGGATGGAATGGTGGCCCTCAAGGTGACATCTCCAAGTTCAAAGTCTAGAACCTATAGACTTGAATCTGTTAAGGAAAACATCAACTTTGCATGTTTAATCAAGTTAAGGGTCTTGAGATAAAGAGATGACCCAGAATTATCTGAGTGCAATATCAAATGACTTGTCATTATTAGAGATAGGAAGAAGAAAATTTGGGATTAACAGAAAAAAAATTATGGAGAAAAATCAATGTTACCCAATGTTATCAGCCTTGAAATAAATAATACAGGGATACGAAGGGCCAGGAATTATTAAGTTGCAGGTTCTAAGCTTGCCAAACTTGTGAAGCATATTAAGATTAAAAAATTCATTATTGGAAAAATACATTCTGGTGACAAGACTAAGAGTCAACCTCATCAATTTTCATGCTGAAAATTTCTGAATCATGGATCTGTTCAAAGGTTTCATCAGAAGCCAAAGTAGAAATGGTGCTATCAAGGAAAGTTATGTAGAGGAATGTTTTTTTCTAGTAATGTGTCTCTTTGTGATACACATAGAAAAACAAGTAGATTTTTTAGAATGGTTTAGTGTGAAATACGAAAAGTGTGGACTGACAAAACAGAATTCTGGTATATGATAGAAATCTTTTAGACTTCCAGAATGCTTCAGACAAGAAATAAGGATATTGAGTCATTAAGCTACATGTGACCATTTAAGGAACATGAAGAATAAACTTGAAGGCAGATGCTGGGGGAGCAAAGGAAGAGTGCATAGAATAAATGAAATCTGAGGACTGGAGGGCCAGGTTCAAGTTTAAAGAGGGGAACTGCAAGTTATACCCCTAGGCCTTGAAATCTAACTGAAATTATTTTGCCAGATTTGAATTTATTTGGGACTGGTGAGCATTCCATTACATATAGTTTCTTCCTAACAAAATGAAATATGTACTTTCTAATGGTCCTACCATTATATTTTGAGAGCAAATAATTTGTTTTCTAGATTCACAGGTCCACATAGAGACAGGAATTTTACCTCAGTGTGGATCATATTAGAGTCTCACCATTTTAATGAGTTAATGATGAGATAGGGACTTTGGAGATTATGATACAGGGATGATGATCTAGAGATGGTGATCTAGAGATGAGATTATAGTTGACATTTCTGGGGATGTAGAGATGGATTGAATATATTTTGCACAGAAGATGCACATGAATTTTGAAAGGCCAAAGGATACTATAGTAAGTTGAATTGTGAAAGGTGTTTTTCTCTTCCCAAATTGTAGTATTGGTAAATGTTAACTTGAAAAAGGATCTTTGCATATGTAATAAAAATTGAAGGTTTTTCAATTAAGAAAAGATTCTGGATTATCTGAGTCAAAACTAAATCCTATGGAAATTGATATTATACAGGTAAGTCAGAGGAATCTTTGATATTGCAGAAAATGAGAACATATAGAGAAGGCAAAGATTTTATGTGAACACAAAAGGAGAGATTGGTATAGTATGACCACAATCCAAGAAAGACAAAGAATTTCAATGACCAAAAGAAACTGAAAGATTTGAGGGATGAAATGTCCTCTACCGAATGTGGAGGCAGTGTGGCCCTGTACACATATTGACTCTGCAATTTTTTCTTCAATTTTTTAAAAATTATTTTAAATAACTTTATTTTATTTATTTGTTTTTATGTGGTGCTTAGAATTGAACCCAGTGCCTCACACATGCCAGGCAGGTGCTCTACCACTAAACCACAGTCACAGCCCATTCTATGGTTGTTAAAAAATTAATTGCATTTTCTGTTATGACAGATACAGGAATCTAAGATGTCCTAATAAATTCCTTTCATGTTTAATTGCATATCAAGACTATTTCCAAGAGGGCCTGGACTAAGACAACTGAGAAATATCTTTTTAGTTGGAGCTGAGAATCATTTTTATTTTTTTCAGATATATTAAATATAAGATGCCTCTAACATATTTACATGGGAATATCTATAGGCACTTCAATATATGGGTCCAAAGAACAGTGGAAATGTCAATGCTAATGAAGTGTCAATGGAAACATTGACACTTAGGTGATATTTAGAGATCTGAGATCAAGGTATCCTGTTTTAGAGGCTGTGAATAAAGATGGAGAGATGGGTAAGGTATGCCCTGGAGTATTTCAGCATTTCAAGTCCTAAAGGAGAAAAAGAGGAGTAAGAAGGAGGAGCCTGTGAAGATGCATGTCTTGTCTGCAAATAGTTCCAGTGCCATTCTCTCTTTGACCTCATTCCTGACCTCCTGTCTTAGGCTTTCTCATCTCTGTCCTATACATTTTCTTGATTCAACCACAGAATTTAAGTTAGTGATAATAGACCCCTTGATTTGTAATGATGGTTGTTTCTCACATTTTATATGAATTCTTTCATCTAAAATTTTTATTCTTTTAAAGTATTTTAAAACTTTTCTTAATCCAATACCTGTTTCAAAGAAATTGGAACCAAAAGAACCCTACTGATATTGTCACAATAAGCTATTTTTTTCTGTTCAGTGTTTTAACTGTCCAAAGGGAAAATGAAGGCATAAGATATATACTGGAGTAGTCATCAGTAGAGGACAGTAATAGTTGGACAATAATAGCAGTCAACAGCAGACTATAATGGTTGATAAAGTTTCTTCAGTCACTTTTCTTGTCTGCCTTACATAGAAAGCTATCTCCTCCACTTCTGTCTTTTTTAAATAGATTAAAAGCCTATTTCTTTATTTTATTAAATTTACTATGCATCAACCTAACATTAGGATATTCATTGTTTTTCTCTCTTATCATTGTGTTTATAACTTTGGTATATCTGAGACCACTGGCTGCCTCCCAATATTCAATATCTACCTCATCTTCTTCAGATGGGAATTTGAACATCTAGAATAAATGGGACCTCCCTCTGCTACCCTTATTGCTGTTTATGGCTCTATTACTAAATTAAGACTGGTGACATAAAAAAAGAAGTGTATGACTATTCCAAAGATCTCTGAAAGTAGGCGGCTAAAGTGTAGACATGGTATCCTACCTTAGAAATGGAACCTTTGGTGGATAATCAACAATATGGAAAGGACCTGTGTCACTTGGAACATGTGGAGTCAAACTAGTTTAAAAGCCTAGTGCCCTCCCTATTTAATAAACTTTAAGTTAACACTGTGTATTTTATATACAACACTTTTCATTTGTGGGATCATTGCCATTTACACTTAAGAGTAATCTCAATTGATAGAGACTTTTTTAAATTTATTTTTTAAAAGTTTAAACATGTTGCTACAAGTAACAGAATATGTGTTATTGGCTTAATGGAAGTTGTCCAGCAGCAGATGGCAAGAACTCACATTACAGACTGGAAGCTTGTGACCTTATAATGCAGTGATAAAATGTGGCAACACTTTCTTCTGTTTCCCCCTGGAAGATAGAGCAGTTATTGTTGAAGTTGTAAATTAAGAAGTTATAATAAAGAGCCTTGAGTTGAACTGTTTTTCAAACATCATATGCTATAATCCTAACCTCTGTTCTGCTTTCAGAGATCATGTGCTTAAAAGAGGTAACTAAGTTGAAATGTAATTATTACAATGAACCCTAATCCAATACGACCAGTGTCCTTATAAGAAGAGCACCTTAGGTCATGGACACACACAGAAGGAAGACCATAGGAGGACAAGAAGAGAAGATGGGCATCTAGAAGCTCATATGAAATCAAACCGGGTGACGCCTTAAGCCTAGAATTCTAGTTTCCAGACCTAAGGCAATGAAATCATATTGTACATTAATTATTCTATTAGTAAAGTTTTATAAAGAAAGTTAATAACTTTGCATGTAGATAAACACATGCTGAGAGAGAAGAGAAGAATAATTTTGGGGGGATACCCTTCTTCAAGGGCAGCATATGCTTACTCATTTACAGCAGTACAGTTCATGGGTTGAAAAAGCCAACTGTTGCTGTACCTAAGAGAAAGGGAGTTCCATGCACTGGGCCTCAAGTAAAGGAGACACGATTGTACTTCAGGGCTTCCTCCAGAATCTGCAGTAAAGATTTATAAGTCAAGCAGTGGAAATGGCTCTAGGTAAAATATACAACTTGAATTACTGCTTCACACCAACCCCCTATTTTTAGCAGTATTTTTGATGAGATTACTTTGAGATGGGGTTGGGATCAGAAACCAAACTCTGCTTAAAGTGTTAAACTTCAGACTTAAAGTGTTCATTTACTGATGTGATTGGTGGTGTTGTATAGCAGTCCTCCATGGACCTCTTAAGAATATGTTCATTTCTTGTTTTGGACCTCATAAGCAACAGAAACTCCCAATCTATAATGAGGATGGAATGTCTTAACTTCTTTGCCACTTGTTCTTTGGATTCCAAGGTGGGTAGGTAAGAAGTGTTTTGTCTCCTTTCACTACAGATGTCAGTTTCTGCTCATGCAATAAATAAAGCTTTTCTTTGTAATGCATTGATCCAAGGTTTACAATCCTGGTTATAAAGTTCTTCTCATCTAAGACAGTAAGTATCCTAGAGTAAAGCATAAGGTCTTCCTCTTAACTTCAGAAAGGTAGAGTTATCAGATAACAGGTAAGTACAAGATTCATAATTTTAAAAAATATTTTTAGTTATAGATGGCCATAACACTTTATTTATTTATTTATTTATTTATTTATTTATTTATTTATTTATTTATTTATTTTTATGTGGTGCTGATGATCAAACCCAGTGTCTGATAAGGGCTAGGCAAGTGCTCTATTCCTGAGCCCCAGCCCCAGCCCATATGATTCACAATTTTGAAGTTCTGCTGTCGTGCCATCTACTCTGTACATGCAGGGTCATGTTTCCTCTCCTTACCTAGCCCATGAGGGACTGGGGCACAGGAAACCACATGGGCCTTGAGATATCCTAAGACAAAATTAAAACTTTTTTTTTAAATCCTTGATTAATATCTGGTTTTGCTGCTAGTGCAATGAGTCAATGAGTGTGTGTGTGTCTATTGATAAATATTTATATACATGTCTGTATCTCTGGATCTCTCCATATCTTTTTGTATATCTACATTCATGTTTATTTATCAAAGCAAGTAGTGTGACATCTGATACTTTCTATAGATTTAGACATATCAGGCATCTCTACACCTAAACAACAAACCAATAGGCAAATATGTGAGCATTATTCTATTTTTTTATTCCTTTTTTCTTTTAGAATTGTATTTAAAAAAAAAGACAAAATGGATCAAAAATTTTAAAAAATATTCCAAGTCTAGCCTGAAACTCTTCAAAACAATCCCCAGGCCAACAAATTTACATCAATATAAGTGTCATTTTTAAGCCTTTCAAACTCTGAAGAGGACATCTGTTTCATTGCCAACTTCACATGTGGACAGAGCAAATAATGGACAAAAATAAACCTTCCAGAAAGAAAGATCCAGAGGCCATAGAGGACAATGAAAAATGTAACTCCTGCCAGAGAGTAAATACAGCCACTAACAGATGGTCTAACAGGAATTAACTGCACTGCCAGCGCAAGGAGCCTTGGTTCCTTCCTGGACTAATGGCTGCCTTGTGTTTCCAATTCTTCCTTTTTCTGAATGCAGGCTTTGAAATGGCTTATTCATTACCTCAATACAATTGTACAGTGAATGCATTAGGAACACAGAACTTGAATTTTAGTTTATAGGTGTAAAGTACATGTTTCTGCTGTACTTCATGGAAATTAATAAAACTCACTGTTGTGTTTATCACTATTGTTATACTAAACAGAAGCTATTAAATATATAGTGAGTTTTGAAGCCCCCCCGCACCATTGCAGAACCTCACTGGACTTACCATTAAATACTGGCTCTTCTTTAATGGTTTGTGTGTGCAGGCTGCTGGACTTAGTCCTTCCTCACCAGAGGGCTCCTTTCCAATCTTCATTAGCAAAATCAAGAAGCAATAAGCATCCTTTGCATGCTTTCCAATAATTAGACACTGCTACTTTGGCTCCTTAGTGATTCACTCACTGATGTATCCTTGTCTGACTATTTAATAAACATAATTTTCTATTGTTGTTAGCTTGTTGTCAACAAATGCTTTTAAAAATTGCTATGTCCATTGTTACAGAGTTCACTCTATAATAGGGAATTACATTTTGATCATACAGAAAAGACTGGAAATCACATAAGTATCCTGGACTTTGTATGTTAACAAGTCATCAGTTGGTACTTTAGGATTACTCCTTCCCCACTGCTAGGAGTAGAGTAGAAAGTGTGAAATAGAAACATAAATTGTTTGCCCAGGTGTTTATGTTGGTAAACAGATAGTTATGGGCAGAAACTTCATAATTTTTCTTTACTTCTGTGATATCATTAGACTCTCAGATATAGGGTTGCAATGAAGCCATTTTAGCCTCTCTTGCATAGTGTATCAGTGTAAAAATTTGGATAACTGCTGGAGAAGATGGTGAAGAAAAAGAACACTTTTACACTGTTGGTAAGACTGTATATTATTATGAAAAACAGTATGGAGTATCCTCAACACCTGGAGGGCCAGAGCCGCCCCCCGCGCCTGCAAGGTAGGCGGACCTGCGACCCACCTGCAGAACAGGCCCAGTGGCCCGCCATCGCCCCCGTTGGGGGAGGGGCAGAGCCGCCGCCTGCACCTGCAAGGTAGGCGGACCTGCAGCCACTGAAAGAATAGGCCCAGGAGCCCGCCATTGCCCCAGTTGGGGGAGGGGCAGAGCCGCCACCAGAACCTGCAAGGTAGACAGACCTGCAACCGACAGACAGAACAGGCCCAGCAGCCCGCGGAGGGGTTGAGCCGCACCCCCCCCCAGTGCCTGCAAGGTAGGTGGACCTGCGACCCACCAGCAAAACAGGCCCAGCAACCCTCAGAGCGGCAGAGTCACCCCCTCGCCTGCAAGGTAGGCGGACCTGCGACCCACCAGCAAAAATTACTCAAACCTCAGAAAGATTTTCTTTACATGTTTTTATCTCTTGTTACTTAACATCTAGATATGAAAACTATGTATTAAAATTTTGACATAAAAACTATGTATTAAAATTTAATTCATAATAATAATAAATCTACCAACTGATAACTTCACATAATTAATAAAAATATATTTTGCAAAACAAAATAATTTTAGTTAAATGGGCAAAATTGTATTGCATCTTACAAGTGTTTTATGTTGTATCAAGTGGAACAAATAATATACTATAGTTCTTCCTGGCATCTGATTAACAATCTTATATTGTTTATTTCTTTATACCCATAGATGTTTGGCATCAAATCAATCTGATATGTTACTGAAGTTAATGAATATAAAGAAAATTCATACATAATATATGTATACATATATTTAGAAGAAAATGAAGATATATTTACTGAATTTTTTTGAGATTATTGTGGACATTTTTGTCAAAAAATACATAAAATCTTGATGAGTAGTAGATTCTTAATATCCATTCCCTTGTGCTGGGGTTGTGGCTAAGAGGTATAGTGCTCACCTGGCATGTGTGAGGCACTGGGTTTGATCCTCAGCATCACATACAAAATAAAAAAAAAAAATAAAGATATTGTGTCCACTTATAACTAAAAAGTAAAAAATATGGGAAAAATCCATTCTCTTATTTTTCATCTGGAATGCATATTTACCCATTAATGAGTCTCTGATAAATATAATTGTCATTTGGACATGTTCATAATTGATTTATGTACATCTTCTAAATAATAACACATTTCATTATGTAACATTTTTTGTATTTATGACAAAAATTTATTGATTATAGCAGCTTTCTGAATATTCAAATCTCTATAATAATGGTGTCAATATCTGAAGATAAATTTTACACAGGATTTATCATTCTTATTTGTTGATGAGTGCTTGTGGATCGAATAAGCCTATAAGTTAATATGTACACAATTCATTACTTATTATTTTTAAAATTGCATTTGTATAATAACATCACTGATCTAATAAAATCATTTTATGCATTGAGAAGCTGCAAGTTTGTGATGAAAACAAGTTTTCTCAAATCCTTACACACGATGGAAAGATCACATTATGTCTTTGACCACAAATGTGCTCATTCCTCCTAGAAGTTACAAGTTTGCTTCATTCATTTCTGATAAAATATCCACCAAATGCCCCAATCTAAATTTCTATAGTGTGTCATTTTCCTTCTCTGTAAAAATTAGATTCCATGAGAAAAAGATGGTCCAATCCAGGTTGAAAATTAACCTTGTATGTGCTGTTCTTTGATATAATTTTCACACTTCTATATGTAGTTGACATTCTTTATGTGTACTTCTCATTGGATAATGATTTAATAAATTTCATCATTTTATGTTTTCATGGTTATTCAAAATGACACTGGGTTCTTTGTTTTTTCTGTTTTTGTTTTTTTCTGGAATGTTGTGGCAAAGAATCCTTCTAGTGCTGTTTGGTATCACCTCTGTGATTTGTACTTATGTGCCAGCAATTTTGCCTATTCTTGATTTTTGCACTGTAAATACTAATTGAAACAGAATGGAAATAAAAGCAAATGATCTCTTAAATGTTTTGAAATTTCTTCATTTCTGCATTTAGGTCCCCCAGAAAGGCAAAAATTAACACAGCTACACAAGTGACACTTTTGAGAATAGCTAGATTTTGGATGTACTTCTAAGGAAATATAGAGCATGGTCTAGAAGCCACTTCCAGGGGCTTAACTGGAATCTAGTCCAGGAAATTTCATACTCCAGATCAGGGTAATTCTGGCAATATTTGACCTGGGTAATTGCAGAATAACTCTGGATCAAAGATTGTGATCTCACAGTTCAGCCTAATTGTTGTGGAGTTGGGATTTTTACAGGCAAGCTAGCCTTGACTCTACATTGTTAATTAGTGTTTGTATGTGTGTGATGGGAGAGGCACAGGTAATTTATCTTTTATATTCACAAGTCATTTGATCAAGAAGTGCAGAATATCAGAGAGATCATGGGATCCTATACTTTAAACAGTGCTGAGAGCATGGCATTTTGGTAGTTCTGAACTGGAATGACTCTCTTATGCTTCTGGGGGAATATGAAAATTTTGTGGCCAAACTCCCAGGTATCATAGATTGTAAAAATGCTTACAATTTTTTTTTCCTTGTATCAACTCCCCTTTCTATGTATCTGTTGAATGGATTTATTGCCTCTGGGCTTGAGTCTGTGCTTTGCTTTGGCCAAAGATAAATAACAAACAGAATTTAAGAAGAAGATGTAAAAGCACTTGAAGAGCAAAACAAGTCTTCTTTCTTCTTGCTTTTAGGAGCTTCGTGAATGACACTGTGAAATATTGTAAGTTAAATTTTTGAATGGTGCGAGTTATATGGGTGATTATCCCTATGATCTAGCTTGAAGCAGCCAATCCCAACTGAGAGGCAACTGACCACAGAAAATTGAGTGGTGATAGCTTTCAAAAGGAAAAAAGTTCTTTGAACCTGCCAACTGTATAACTGCCAATTCTCAGAATCACAATCAAATAAAATGTGTGTTGTTTTTAGTCACTATCTAATGAAATTCTTTGTAACTATTGTAGAGCTGACTGATAACACACTCTTTATCCAGCATTCTGTGTTCTTTAAAAATAATCATATTATTCCAAGCCTATGAGATTCCCTCCTTTCTGATCTCTTCATGCCTTCCTCTACTGTATATAGTATTATTCATTCAGTTTCCTGCAGTGTTTTTTTATCTCTTTTTTATACCTTATATAATGGAAAATCCATTTTAGTTGATTTGATTATAACCGTAATAGAACTCTAAATAATGTAATAAGTAAAAAATGAATGTAATAATAATGTAATAAGTAAAATAATGTAATAAGTAAAAAATAAATGCTATGAAATATAGAAAATTTTAATAATTTCCCGAAACGAACACAGCTATGAAACAATGAAGTTCTGTTTCAAAGTATCTTCTCAAATTGTACAGATTAATACTTACTCATATTTGGGCCACTTAATCAAAAACTTAGTAAGAAGGAATCCTAAGTTATCACTGATATTGCAGAGAATTTTTTATTTTGTTTTGTGAACATTTCCAGAGAAATGGAGGAGATGCTACTGATGATTACCTGGTTGGAGGATGGAGTGGTTACAGTTTGGTAAGAAATTAAGGAACCACGAGTGCAGCAAGGTGCACTCATAGATTAGCTGAGGGGTATCTTTTGAAGTGTCTTTGTCCCATACCTGGACACATGGACCCAGGGAAGAAGAAACTTGACACAAAGTCCAATCAAGGAACCACTGAAAAAATTAGGTGGACATGGATGATCCTTATCAGGGTGGGATAATAAAGAAAAAAGAGGTAAACTCAGTTGGAGTTTTGAAGAAAATCCATAGCTTAATAGTCAAATAAAAATAGGTAGTTATAGAAAACTACCATGAGAAATGCCATAGGTGATTGCAGACATTTCAACACACTGACAGTAAATAAAAATGCTAGTGAGGGAATTAATTTGATAGAGTTACAGTGAAGAACAGTGATTATTTCCTTTGTGACACTGACAACAAGTAGATACATATGACCAAATTAACAAAACTTTGCATGATGAAATTAAGATGGTTTGTAATACATCAGACTATTAATGCTACATACAGATCAATCTGTGGGTATTAACATCACAAAGGGAGTGTCATCCATTGTCTTTGTTGTACATAGTCACTATCACAGATACTCTGACATACACAGGACTCAGGCAAGACTACAAATCATTAATTATATGGCTAATGAAGCAAAAGGGAAACTGATGAATCAGACTCACAAATAATTCAATATATAATCTATTCTCCAACCTGGGCAAATAAACCATTACAACAGCCTGTAAGTCCATGTTAGATGCAAGAAGTCCTGTCTCCAGCACCAAAAAAGTCCAGGAAGCAGATTCTGGACAGGTTGGCTTGAGTGTGTTTGAACACCTAGTAAACATTTCATCTTGAATCCTGGAATTTATTTCCTCTCAACAAATAAAGCGAGAGATGATTTTGGGCATGGACAGAGACTCTCCTACATAAATCTACAAGTCAACTTTTCCAAATGTCTGTAAAATTTTATTGTATTTTCACTTAGACAATATGGCCTTGTAAGAATTTAACTTTCTTATACAATTTTATATTATTAGAATATTTCTTGAGAAAATATTTTGTATGTTTTAGAAATGAAAACACATGTAGCGTTATTTTATCATACAATAAAAGAAAAATAATGCACCCATTATTAGAAAAAAATTTAATATATTCTATGTGGAACTATAGTTTAAATATAAATGTTTAAGTATAAATGAAAGTGCTTAAAAGGATAAGTGGAAATAAAAAAATATTGACCACAGTAATAGAAACCATACTCCCAGTGGAAAGGATGCATAGGCACTACATGAAATGTCAAAAATATATTTTATATTTGTTAACAGACTCACTAATTCAAGTTGATACGCAGGTGAGGTGAAACATTTTATGCATAAAATAATGATAAGTACAATAAAATGTAACTAGAATTATTTATTTTAAATTTTTTCATTCAATTTTTCCCAAATCCTTTTATTCCAAAACTAACAAATCGCATTTTAATCTTTAAAGATATCTCTTCTTGTTAAATGTTATTGATTTTAAATACTAGAAGCTGTATTAGCTGTGATTTACCTGGCCTTCCAAAAATAAGATTTTATAATCACTCCAATCTTCTTAGAGAATATATTTTCATGTGAACCACCAATATATTAATAAAAAAGTAATGCAAAAACTGACTTCCATCTAAATGTAAAATCCTTAGCTAGTATATTTTATTAAAAAAATTTAAGCATTCACCTGTATAATTGCTTTCCCAATTATGACTCCTTTCATATAACTATTTTATTTATCTATCCTCACAGAAATTTGAGCTAAATGAGGTAGACATTATGTATTTAGCAGTGTGACTATCAGTTATCTACTTAACCTGTTTGGCAATATTAATTATTTTCATTAATAATTCATGTGATTTTGTACTTATATGAATGGATTGGCAGTACATGCATATCAAAGGCTTAAAAAGTGTAGTCTTATAGAAAATACTTGAACTTTAATGTCTTTAAGAATAAAACTAAGTGGAATGGTTTACTATTCACTCAATGGTACACATTATTCTTACTATGGTACAGTTAAATTGGATTTAAGAAAATATTAATCTAAATTTATTATAAAATCAACATTATACGAGACTTATCGGCTTCATCATTCTATAAAATAGTCAATGAGGATGCTTTCCTTTTTCCTCTGAAATATATCAGTAACACTGTTATTTCACTCTTACCTGTGAAATCTGTCCCCTACTGCTGCTAACCATACTGGATTATACAAATAATGCAATGATGACATTAAATTGACAATAAATGATAGACATTATATGTGTGATCGATGTATTTAATTGTACAAAATGCCACACAAAGGTGACAATATTTTAGTATATTGATATATTGACATAACTGTTTTTAAATTTAAAATTAAAGATGTATCTTCTAATATCTTTATCAAAATTATGTGTAATATTTATTAACACTTCCCATATAGGCATATTGCACTGGATAATTAGAATTTAGAGTGTATCATGGATATACTGATATACTGATTTACAGTAATTCCCAAACAAAAAATTACTAATAAAAATTATCAGGATATTGAAGTAGAGTAAGGTGTTATCAAAAATTGGCCCCAAGGCCCCATGGTCTTTTCCCTTGTACCTGGAGAATCATTAGGCTTTATCTACATATCTCAACTGTTTTATACATTACATACATATATGTAAATACACCCACATTGTAGAGGCATTTATAATTCTACTAGATATACTCAAGCTTCAGAACAAAATAGCAAGAAACCAAAAAACAAAACAAAACAAAACAAAACAACAACAACCAAAAAAAAAAAAAAAAACTCATGGGCTTGAAGAACTCATAGGGTTTCAACATTTTCCTACTATGGGTACTGGAATTGGTGCTGGAAGTTTACATAAAAGTTTCTTATTTTAATTCACATTCACAAACCTGTTACTTTTTTTTCCTTGTAAGTTTATTTTAGTTGTAAATAGACATAGTACCTTTATCTTATTTATTTTTTTAATGTGATTCTGAGAATCAAACCTAGTGCTTCACATACACTAGGCAAGCGCTCTACCACTGAGCTATACCCCCCACTCTCACAAACTGTTCTTGTGAGAAAACAGCTCTCTGACGATGGTAAAAATGAATAAAATTTCCCACTATTAGTTGTGTCTATTTTGGTTTTCTAAATAAAATCACATTACGTTAAATATGAAAAGGCACTTATAATCCAAGTAGTAAATTTTACTCAAATCATAATCCATTGTTTTACAATGATTTTGTCATGTGTTCCTTAAGCTGAAGGAGTTTAAAACTAACTTTATTTTTAATTTTTGAAGGTTACAAAGGAAAAACTAAATTTTTCATTGGCATTTATGCTTTAGTTGCTCAGGTTCAGAAATAATTTCCAATTAGATCATTTTTGAAATTAAATGACTTAAAACCATTTAGTAAACAATCATTAGCTGATTGATACCTTGACATCACCTGAAAGACAAGCATGTTAAAATAGAGCAGCTAAAATTGAGCTCCTTCTGCCAAAGTATTCAAATAAATAACATTAAGATAACATATGTTATAATGGCAAGTTGACTGACTTTTTTCCTCAGAGCTCAAAAGACTTGCTTTGCCTTTTATTATCTACTAACTAGAGAGATGTAATTGACAGGAAGAAGAAAGCCTCATTTTTGTCAATCACAGATTTCAAAACACAAAGTGCATCATTTACTAACATAATTAATTCTTATATATCATATATCCTGACCTGATTGATATTTTTCTTTCCCTTTTCCTAAAAATTATAATGGACAGATACTATCATCTAGATAATTTTAAAACATCTTTCTATTTTAATTGAAGAATGAAAATGTGAGAAAAACATTTCTATCATTTCTTATCTCAAAAATGAAATTAAACCCAATTAACTATATTAATATTTCAAAGTATTCTAGCATGTTTATGTTTTAGGTTCTTGTTATCCATCCAGTGATTTAGAGGGCATTATCTGTGCACATGAAAAAGAAAACCCACAGCACAATAGATTCAAACTCCAAATATTAGGATCTACAGAATGATTTGTTCCCTGGTACTAGTGAGTCTTGTTTATAGATTGAACATTTCTTGTTTCAAATAAGACTTCCGAAGATAATAAAATTAATTTTAAACATTATCTTCACAACTTGCCTTATGATTTATTTTTCCTTATTATTTTAGTGACTGGTCATGTTTCTCCACCAACTCTGCCAATTTTAGACCAAAATTGGCCATAATTAAACAATATTTTTCAATATATAAGCTCTTTTTCCTCCCTCACTTTTCAAATTTATATACTTGTATATTGTTTCCCTTCATATCATAAAAATAAATCTGGTTCCTTTAATCTTTGTATTCTCAGTTGCAATTTCTGGCATGCTATAAAAAATATTTGTCTAACATGTTCTAATAAAACAATAAAAAAATTATCCAACTGTTACTAAGTGCCAGTTACTATGCTGATTACTTCACATAAAATAGTAATATAGTCTCTGAACAGACGGAGCTGATAGTTCAGAGGAAAAAAGCAGGCACTAAGGCAGCCACAGCCTCTCTGGGGAAAGGACATTTATCTTGGAATTTGCAGGATGGGAGTGTTTACCATTTTATTTTCTCAAACTGACACCTAGAACAGAGGCTTCTTAGAGGTATCTAAAAGTTTACTGAGTTAATTATAACCATGTAATACATAATCTAAATAGTTACCTGGTGAAAAATGAATGAAATAAGCCTCCTGTAAGAAATCAAAAGTCATATTTCAATAAAAATTAAAATGTTTTCTTATACAAAGGATTGATATTTGGAATGAGTACAAAACTGTTTACTTAGACATTTTTGTGGTTTATTATTTGTGTTCCCTGCTCTCCATGTAATTAATAAAGGAGTAAAACACATTTATTATGCAAAATCAAAACCAAACCAAACATAGTAAACATTTAATCCAACATGATTTATCTTGAATATTCTCAGAAAGATTACTAAGTCTTCTATGACCTTATTTTTCAAGTAGCAGAAAATTAAAAGTCCAGCTTTCTCTAAAAAGTGAAGTAACAATTTTATTTCATCAGTACCAGAAAGTTTGTTAAATGGTAGAACTTTGAATCACCAGCAAAAATTCTGTATTGACTTTATTTTTTCAATATTTTTATTCAGACTTATTTTCTATACAAAATAATGCAAGCAAAAATCTATACTTTGAAATGATTTTGCTATTTGTTACCTTGCTAAGTTAGTTTAATGACATATTTTCTTTGAAAGCAAACTTTTTTCTTTTTTCCAGACTTTACCAGATGTACTAAGTACATTTAAAAAAATATTTTAGTTCAATTTTGTGACTATTGTCCAAAGTGTACAATTTCTGTTGAGATAGTGACTCCTTCAGGAAAAAAAACCCTACAAAATCTAAAATGAGAAAGTAACAGAAAATACTAACATTAGATCTCTTTTACTAGTCTTTCCTGTTTCAGATGAGGAAATCAAATTCAGAAAAAAACAGAAACTTTGATTCATATACCAGAGCACTTTGTCATGGATTCTCTGAAGTCAGTAATATCTCTGCAGAATCCATGAAGTACCTTACAATGTGAAGTACCTCACATGCTACTTAGCTGTTTGCTCCTCTGGCTCTACCTTGCTTAAATGTATTATAAAAAAATTTTTCTGTTTAACTCAAAAGGCATTATGCCTTTTTACATGTCTTTATAGGTAACAACCCTAGGAAAATACCAGAGGAACACATTCATGAATGCAAATAAAATATTTTATACTTATCCTTCATCTAAATATATCAATATTTTCCTTATAAAATATATAGCAAATACTAATTTCTATATTTCTATATTCCAGTATATTTTTCAATGAAGCCCAGTTTAGGCAAATTTTTATCTTAATATCTTAATACATAGTGCATATATATATATATATATATATATATATATATATATAATATTTAATGCTATCAACATAAAAGAGATTTTTTCAATTTGTCCCTTATAAAGGTATTAAAGCATATACCCCTGAATATGCTTTCTATTCTTTCTTTTGTTCCCTATTATATGTTAGTCCTATATGCCATCATCAAATTTCTATGAAGGTAATAAATATGATTGTGTCAGGAATTTTCCCAACAAATACCATTCACCTTGTAAGATGATGAATTGCTATATGTCCATCGTAAAATGTCCAAACTAATGTAGTCAATTCATCCATATGGCCAGAGTGTTCTTTCAGTGATGGACACCCTTTGATAATTTAATGCTTCATTTGCTTAGCTGCTACTTCATTCAACTTTCTTAAAAAAAATTTATCTAGTGACTTTCATAAAGTATCCAGAAAGACACATGTAATCACCTTCCACTCTTACACTTCTCCTTGTTCTGTTGAAAGCATAAAGTATTTGTAAACTTAGTTTGGAAAATGAATGCAGGTTTATAAGGAAAACATTCTGAAAATTGTAACTATTGATTGGGATTGTGTATGTTAATATTGTTGCTATGGTAAGTCAGGTCTTCAAATATGGGAATAGATGAACAAAGAAATGAGGACAGTAGTATAGCCTCAAGTTTTTAAATATCTAATTAGATACGTAAAGGTTAGATAAATATTGCAAGTCGTAATAGACACAAACATACTCATCATTCTTTCAATATCCACTTACTGAACATCCACACTAGGATAGGAGCTGTTCTAGATATTGGGAATAAAGCAGCAGATATAGATTCTGCTGTCATACAGTTTCTTTTTCATAGTGTTACAATATATATAAAACAAAGAAAAGACACAAAGCCATGTAAGCTAATAGATGGTGACTGGGCTTGTTACTCTGAGACTATGGCAGTTTAAGAGATCGGTAGTGAAGAAATGCAGAAGCAGATATCAGATACAGCAAAGGGATAAGCTCTGGGAACATTTGCAGAGGGAATGGATATTCAGAACATTTGGGTAGACTTGAACTTTACCTGTTTGGTATCAGGCAGGAAAGTGCATTTAGTCTCTGACATCCTATCAACAGTTCTTTTTCTGAAAGAGAGATTCCACAGGGAGAACTTAAAATCAGATTGACCTTATGAGTTCTATTTGAAAATACTAAATTCAAGGTAGGAAACTGGGGAATTATATACAGTAAACCCAAGTCTCGATGTATTTGGGTCTAAACTATCTCACACAAGAACATTTCTTTATGTTATGATCTGTTTGAGACATGAAAGGATAGTAAAAACAAAATTATTATGTGTACAATAGACACTATATATGAAAGGACAGATGTTGAAAATGAACTTGGACTACTATGTACTTTATTTGTTGAAACCTGAGAAGGCTTTCATAGGGTAAAAGTGAACTTTTTTTTTTTAACATAGTATGTAGACTCAATTAATAAGGAGATGCCAGAACACCCAAGGGACAGAAGATATAGAAATATTAACATTCGTTTCATCCAGATATACCTAGCTCACATGAGGTTCACAAGAATTAGTACAAATTCTAGCAATTGTTCACAGTTCATTAATTTATTCATTCTAATTAAGTCTGAGTATGTCCCTAATTTTCTATCTACATGGAAATATTGTATTACATTCATTAAAAATCTTTGGATACATATACTTAAAACTCTGAAGGATATTAGGGGAAATAAAATTTTCCTGTCTCACTATTTTAGAAAATGTACAAGTTTACATTTTCAGAAAGAAGACAAATTTTGATATATTTTATTTAGAGGCTATTTCAATAAAAAATACCCAAGATGAAAGTGGTTTGTTACATCATAATTTCTCAATTGTTTTTCATCTTTAGAGAATACTTGCATACACTGTGAAAGCAAAATTTTAAAAAATTCATCTTTCCTCTATTCTTATATTCTTTTTCTAATGATGTATAGAGCTAAATCATTCAGATTTTCTTTAGGAATAATTTACATTAAATTAAATTTAAACTACTATTTTTTGTAGTTTTTTTCTTTCATTTCTCTTTCTGGTGTCTTTGTTCATGAGTTTAAAATGTAGTTTCAATTAAATTTTACCTCAATTCATCTATTCACATAAATGTAGTAAACATTTAAAGCATGTAAGAAATCATTTTCAGTTTTTCGGTAGAAAACAGAAGAAGACGCTTTTAGCAATAAGAGAAAAATTATTCACAGCCAAATAATGGTGTTAAAAGCTACCTTTCCATTTTCTTTGTTTATTCAATATCTGTAACTGTTTTCGTGAGAAATGCTTAGTTAAGAAGATATAAATGCAACAGAAATAAATGGTCCAAGCGTAGCTATAGTGTTCAAGCACACCTAGTGAGAAACTTGTGGGGTCTCCTGCAGAGTATCTAGGAAGAGGACAATACAAGTGAATGGGAGTCCATCATGGCTGGCTTCACACAGCTGTTGCTCCATCTGCCCTGAGCCTCTAGTCATCCATTTTGACCCCTTCAGTTACCCTATTCACTCCTTTGTCTTGATCTCCCTCTTCATACTGTCAACATGCTGTCTGCTCCCAACATAGTTTTAATTCTAGTACCTGAAATGGTGGCCTCCCTTCTCCTACATTAGTTATTTCAGGACATGGTGACCTTGAAAAATTATCACTTGTTAACCACTATTATCACTTTATTGTTTATCCATTGAGAGTTTACATGCTCCCTCCCAATTTTGTCATAATATAACCAATGCTTCAGATAGAAATGGACTTTACATTTCATGAGAGGCAAATAAATGAGAATTGGTAACTAATAATTATGACCAATAACTCTTATGGGGGCAGATTTGAAAAAGCTTACCTAAAACTAGACTTGGACATTATAGATAATTACAATAACACACAATTATGAGTTGCACAGCAAGGTAGCCATTATATCCAATTATTACCACATCTACAACTTGAAATTCAGAGAGGCCAAGTGTCTGCAAGGGTATTCTGACAAAACTTTGATATCAAAAATTATCATGTCTTGAAAAATCACAAATGTGTCTGATTAACATTAGATTCATACTTTGGAAAATGTGCATAGTTTTGAGCAAAGCATCAAAACAAGAAAGGATATTGGTTGCTACAGTGTATAGTGGACAATGGTAAGAAATATGAGTCATGTAATTTATACAATCACATAAACTGACAGTGCATGTTAGAAAGATAACAGGGATAAATTGAATCTTATAGAGAAAATTGCTCTAACTTAGAAGCCAGATGAAAGAAAATAAAATTTGAGGACACAGAAAGCAACAAATATAAGATATACAATAAATGTATAAAATGCAAAGCAAAACAAAAACTAAATCAGTGCAAAATATAAAGCTGATTCTAGGAGTTGTGGATATTTATGTCTTGGTGATAATTTGACATGAAAATAGTAGGTCATTGACAAGTAGCCAAAAATCAGGTCCTGTATTGAAAAAAGAAAAACATGACCTCCCCAAATCAAGGCTTCCAAAACTAAACACCTACATTTGTTAATGTATCTACACATATACAGGCAAATATTTCACAATGACATGGTACATTATGTGAGTGTTTGAGTACAGGTTTAATATTGGCATAAAATCCTGGATACTAAACATTAACTTTTAATAAAATTCTATGTTTGCCTAGAATCATAAATCCATCATATTTATTTCATACATGAGGCATGACTGATAATATAAATGTCAATTGGCTTCAATAACTTATTTTGATACAACATCCATCACAGTAAATTATTAAGGGCAGAAGCAAATTTATGTAATGTATTCTGGAATCATGAATGTGTAACTCAGAGGAAAGTTCCTTGAAACAATGAAACATACAACTGTAGTGTTCTGATCTAATATGATTTGACACACCTGGTACAGAAAAGTACAGAAACAGACAAGCTAAGTAAGTTTTCAAACAAAAGCCGACTATATTCTTTGTCTGCTCTTCCTTTGTTATTTTAAATTATGCAGCAAAAATGACTTAACAGTATAAATAATAAATGGCCTTTCATTGCTAAAGTAATATAAAATTAAAAAAGAAACATGTAATCCATGGGAGCCAATTAACCTTACCAATATTAATATGTTTTGTTTCAATGTGGTGATAGTATATGTTTATGTATATATATATGCATGTATAAATATAAATAAATTTATATAAATTTAAAATTAATTATAATCTTAAAGAAATCCAAATGAATGCAGTTTTTTTTAACTATGCATTTTATTTTACATATGCTGATATGTTTTCACTTGGGGGTCTTGCTGGCCCAGTAGGGACTGCACCTCACAGGGCTAACTAATTGGGACAGCAAAGAATTCCCTGTGAGTAAAACTTTCTTAAAAACAAAAACAAAAACAAAAACCAATCAATGCAGAGCCCATACTCTCAACTGTTTACTGGGTTCTCAAACTCCAGGTCATCATCAAAGCATTCAAGGGGAAGATACCAGACATCAGAGTAAAGTCCCTACGTTCCCAGACAGAACCTGTCAAAATTACTAAAACCCACATATCCTTCCTCATCATTTCCTCCTGCATAACCCATAACCACAAAGGTTTCTATGAGGGCTCTTTGGCAACCCTTTCTCCTGGCTCCCTCTGTCCCCTATCAACCCCAGAGCTTGCCCATTGGCCCATGTGGTGTGATGTGTCACCTGTGTATAGAGAACTGAGAAAAAAAGTCTTCATCCATGACAGTCATGTTTATGTCTGTATTTCATACAATATCTGCTTTCTTTTTACATTAGCTTAATATAGCCATGTTTTCCTAGTACATCATTAAAATAAAGGCTATTTAATGAGTTATTAGGTTTGTTTTTTAACTTTTTCATGTAATTTTAATAGAATTAGCAACCCATCAACTATTCATATAATTTAAGTAACAATTTGAATATTGAAGATATTGCTATGAAAATAACAATATCAGAATGTTTAATTTTTAGTTGGATCCCATTTTATTAAATAAGCTGCAATTTTATAGGTGCAAAAGTAAACAGCATTTTGCCAGGCATGGTGTGATTGCCTGTAATCCCAGCAGCTTGGGAGGCTGAGACAGGAGGATCTCAAATACAAAGCCAGCCTCAGCAAAAGCAAGGCACTAAGCAACTTGGTGAGACCCTGTCTCTAAATAAAATACAAAACAGGGCTAGGGATGTGGCTCAGTGGCCAAGTGCCCCTGAGTTCAATACCCAGTACCAGGAAAAAAAATCAACATTTTAAGATGACTTCATGATGTTTTGAGCACAGTGAGACACTTCTACAGTAAAATATGTCAACTCTCATTTCATTTTCTTTCAATGATATTATTTGAATTTACCTATTTAGAAATAAATGACATGATTTTAATTACATTAAAATGTAATTGGTACAGCATTAATGGTTAGAAAAATAATGACATTTTTATCTTTTCTTTTTAATTGCAGATGAAAAACTATTTGCAAACTTCGAGATTCAATGTTTTATTTTGTGATGTTATGCTAATTAGTCACAGGAAAAATTTACACTACTAATTTCAAGTCAAACCTGGCAGCAAGGAAGATAATACATATAACACATATTTATTCACAACATTGCCTTGCATTTCTTCCCTAATGATTCAGTTTGTGCTTTTCCAAATTCAAAGCAATTCATATTATCTAGATTTCAGAGAACTGCTTTGTTCTTATTATATATAACAGCAATGGGTTAATCAAGTCAAAAAATGCCTGCATAACCAGATATCACATAATTAGGTTATATATCAGAGAATAGAAAAACTGAGAAATATGTGCTAATAAATATGTACTGTTCATAAGAAGAAACTTAAGAAAGACAGAAAGTCTATAGAGGAAATAGAGAAAAATATGGAATTCTGCAGATTTCTCAATTTGGAGAAAAATATATTCTTGTACAGATTTCTCAATTTTAGTATTTCCTTAATCAGTAATTCTTGAAAATTTGGGGATGAGCATAACTTTCCAGTTCTTTTTGAATAAATAAAAATATGTTAAGTAAACTTCAGATAACTCTCACCTTTATAAACATTATTTCCTGGATGACTAAAGCTATTTAGTGTAAGTACAAATGTAGAAGGCACATAATACTAGGTCCTTGCACAAACTTATAGGTTTTGTAGAAAACAGTGTTTTGTCAAGGATTATCAGTGTGAGTCATGAAGGCAGAAGTACATTTGTTTTTGTTGTTCAATTTTTTTTTCTTTGCAGTAGTCTGGATTCTACATAAAGAGATAAATAATTGTGTATTTTTACAGTACAGGGGACAGAACATTTGTTTGTTAGGTTTCCTTAACAAATGCCAAAGACTGAATGGCTTTAACAATGGATATTTATTGTTTCATAATTCTGGTAGCTTAGATGTTCAGGATAAAGGTGTTGGCAGAACCAGTTTCTTCTAGAGATGATAAGGTAAAGATTTTTCCTATACCTCTATCCTTGATTTGTGGACAAACATCTTCTCTCTGTGTTTTCAATTGCCTCTCTATGTCAAAATTTCCTCTTCACATAACACACAGGTCATATTGGATTGGGGCTTATGCTAGTATTTCTTAATATAATACTTAATAGTTCTTCAAATACTGTATTCCAGAGAGATTGAGGTAATGGGAATTAAAAAATTTGCTTATGAATTTCCAAGGGGGTACAGCACATTTACTGATGATATTTCTTATTATCAGAAGTCACAGCTAAAAGAGCCTGACAGATGCATAGAGCTGTGCCATTGAGAATATTTTCCTTACTTCTTAGTTTATGGAATGTGCAGAAACAAGAACAAAAACAAAACAAAACAAAACAACAACAACAACCAAAAAAGGACAAAAGCTCTGGGGAGAAGATATTCAGTGAAGGAAATAATAGGAAGCCCAATATTCACTACTGTATGTCTTTCTAATCCTACAATTTACCTCTTCCATTTTTTTCCCATTTCCTAAAACCCCTTCTCTTTGGTATTCCTCTACCATCATGAAGCTCCTGTTCTAATTTCTTTAGTCAAAATATTTCTCATCCTGTAAGATCTGTTTCAAGGACTAACTCCTCCCAAGTGCAACTTCTGTTCTTCTAAGAAGTCAGTAATAATTTTGCATTTCCTACATCATGCAACTCCTTGCCCAATACACTCTTAAACAATCACTGATCCATACTAGTTATCATGACAGCAGTGCAAAACTGGTTCCTGACAATCATTTGATGTCATGTTCGCTCCCATCTTGTGCAACCACTCCAGTCACCCTGGCCTTCTCTTCTGTTCCTCAAGTTTCCAAACCTTGTCCTTCCCGTTCCACCAGTTCTTACTCCCCATGGTAATCTCTCCTGGTATTTCATGTCAGCAAAAATGCATTCTGATTATTTATATCTTGGTTTAATGACTTTATTTCAAAGACAGTTTTTCTAACCATCAATCTGATTTAAACTCCCATTCTCTCTGTAGTATGTCAACTTCAACTTGCTTGATTGGCTTTATCGTACTTTATTAGTCTTTATTCAGTTTTTGTACATTAATTATTCATTTGTTGATTTTATGTCATACTCAACCATGCAAACACCAGGAGAGCAGCAGAAACATAAGTTTGTTTAAGTTTATCCCCAGGCACCTAAATCAGCTCATGGGATTGTTGGAAAAATTTTTAAATGAATGAATGAATACAATAAATTTCATTATGTATGAATGTATGACTATATGCTAGGGAATATGATTATTTCTAAGAATAGATTTAAAATACAGGAAACACACACCATCTCAAAGATGCTAATATCATTGAAACTAGAATTAAAATGCTGAATTTCATAGAAAAGATTCAATTTCTTACTTTATCTAAATTATTCTTCCATAGTTTTAATTTGAAATTCCAATTATATGCATGTGTTTCTTCTGATATCTTCTTGTCAAGAGGAACATATTTCTACATTTTTAGCAGAGCTAGCCATGTGATCCAAAACAAGAAATATAAATATCTGATGCTTTAAGATAACTTGAAACCAAGTTGTAATTTCTTCTTTCTCTAGGCTGAAAACTTAACTTTTTGTGTTAACTTTTTAATCTAAACTAATAGTTCACTTTAGTCACCTTAAGCAGATGTGACTATGGAATATTCGAAATTTGTCTAATATAACTAAGAAACTGAATTCTTAATTTTTTGAAAGGTTACTTAAATTTAAATTTAAAAATTGAATCATTTTAGTACTGCGGTTGTGTTTCAGTAGTAGAGCACTTGCCTTGCATATGTGAGGTACTAGGTTTGCTAGCTAATGTGGATTGGATCCTAGACAATCCCACAGAAAGTCTCTAACACGATCTCTGTAAGCAGGTGCTACATCTAGCCACTGCAACTGAAACTATCCAGGCAACAGTAAAGGCCCAATGGAGAAGACACATCTGTTAATAGTGTGGTAAATTACGTTTTTCATTTTGATTTTAAAGACATAGAAATATGAGGTTTTTAAAACTGAGTTTACATCATCTGGGAAAAGTTATAAAACATAATGTGAAAGTGTTTTGATCTGTGTCACTCTGTTACAATCACTCCTTGGTCATTTGAAATGTATACGACAATTTGTTTTTTGTGAATTTTGAGCCTTGAACCATGTTTCTAATTGCTTCAAAATAACACAAAAATGCAAAATAAATCTTTTTCAGAGATTTCTTAAAATCTACTGCCTTGATGTTGAAAATGAACTTTATCTTATATTCATTACACTCTTATCAAAATTTTGCTCACTATTCATTCCATCAACACTGCTCCAGTCAACATAAAAAAATGGAATCCAGACTGTGATTCCAATGGTCATTTTTCAGCACTAATTTGTTTTTTCTTGATTTCAAGCTACCACTTTGCTTATTTATTCTCCTGCATTTAACCATTTTTTTTTTTTGGTCTTTTCTTCATGCCCTTGACCTTTTTTATTGAAATGCTTCAGAGCCAACTTCTTGCATCTCAATCCTTATCTAATTATCTTCCATTTGTGACCTAATTCCACATCAAGTTAATTATATCATTTTGTGGTGCCTGGGTTTTGATCCTATCTCTGTCATTCACCAGTTGTATGATTTAGAAAATGTAACTTTCCCCCCTAGTCTCATGTTCCTCATCTGTGAAATGAGGAGAATATTAATTTTTCCTGTCTCATACAGCTCTTTTGAGACCATTGAAAGAGCAAACAATACATACCAAAAGCTTACAGCACCTAATAGAAAGAGACCATTACATGTTTCTGAATAAATGAGTCTGGGTCAACATCATGTCATTTATCTGTCAGGATGAACTCACCACAAAATTTCATATAAATATATCTAACTGCCTAGTCAACATTTCTTCTTAGATTCCTAAGGCAACACAGATTTTATATCCTAGGCAAATGACAAAATCATCCTTCTGTTGCTCAGGCCATATATGATGTAATACTGGATACCTCCTATTTTTATCACCAAATTATTTTGTCTCAATCCTTTTAGTTCTTTCCACTAGTCTTGATATATTCCTATTCCCAGCTAATCTCATTGTTCACATGAATAGTTGTAATTTATTTAAATATGGTACCGTCATTCTAACCTGTTCCCAAACAGCATATCATCACCTCTATCACCAGGTAAGTCCTCTGAGAAAAAATGCATCATGCATGGTGCAGCTCTGCTCAGTTCCACTGCTTCCCATGCCCAGGAAAAAATCCTTACACTGTTCTGCAAAGCCCACAGTCTGTACCATCTTATGTCCTACAGATTTTCTACCCTCTCTCCCAGTTTTAGTTACACTGGTCCTCTTGTTGTTTTTTAATTGTACATATTAAATATGTCCCACGTTGGTGACTTGACATGTATGGTTATTTTGGCAGTCTCTTCTTCAGATATTTTTGCATCTGGCTTACACATTCCTTTCAAGTCTTTTCAAATGTTATTTTATTGGGAAGATGTTCTCTAAAGGTGCTTTCAAAATTTACAAACTACCACACCATTTCCCTTCCTTTTGCAATAAAGCAATTGCCTAGTACCATTTTGAATTTTCTCTTGTGTGTGTGTATGTGTGTGTGTGTAGTTTTCTGTTAAATTATTTTTCTTTAATCTAAACATTAGGTAGTTTAGTTGATTGCTTTTTGTTCTCATCACAATAATGCAAGCATTAGAATTGTCAGTAACTTTTAATAATATTTTTTGATGCATTTATTGACACCCAGAGAAGGTTCTTGGAATAAGTAATATGTAGACTGCTTTCAAGAACTATTTATGAATAGAATCTATAATCCATTCCCAAAACCAAAGCATTTGGATTTTTTTATAGATGAAGTAAAATTATTGTGAATAAAATAAAGTGGAAATATAATTATCATTAGCTTTAATGTCACTGACTTCATAAAGGCATTTGAAAGATAGATATATAAGATTACCTACATTTTACATATAAATTATTTCTGTCTAATATATTCTTTTCATCTTCAAACTTTAAATTTTCAATTCACAAGGCTGGGGTTGTGGCTCAGTGGTAGAGTGCTCGCCTAGCATGCACATAAAATATAAAATAAAGATATTGTTTCCACCTAAAACTTAAGGTTAATACTTTTAAAAAATTTTTCAATTCACAAATAATAGTTGAACATAGGGCACAATTTGATTTTTGATACATACATACATACTGAGCTAAGTAAAGTTAATTACCCCTATTTTAAAATTTATATATTGAGACAAATAATTTGTTATTTTTCAATGGTAGTGCATCATTGATTAGTAGATTCTGTTGCCCAGAATTTTGTGGCTAAATAATACTTGTTACAATGAATTTAAAAGTGATTTAGTCTATTTTTTGTCCACATATACACAGTAAATTTCATCATTTGTTTATCTTAGTACTCAGTCTTATTTTATATGGCAGAAAACACATATGAGTCCCCATGTTCTGTGTCTCCTTCTCTAGAAAGGTAACTGGTAAATACAGCACACTCTTGTAAGAAAACAAAGTAACAACTAACAGTAATAATGTATGTTATGGTTTGAATGTGTGAAGTTCTCAAAAGTTCTTATGTTAATGCATTTTAGATCACAAGATCAAAATGGTACCCTGATCAGAGGATTAATCCATTTGATGAATTACTTATCTGAATGGATTACCAGGTGGTAACTTAGGCAGTTGGGGTGTCGCTGAGGGAATTGGGTCATGGGTATGTTTTCCCTGGCTCCCCCTGCTCTCGGTCTGCTTCCTGGCTACCATGAGCTGAGTAGCTTTCCTCTGCCATGCCCTTGTTTCATGATGTTCCAAGTCACTCTGGGCCCAGAGCAATGTTGTTGGCCAACCATGCACTGAAACTCTGAAACTGAGATTCTCAAATAAACTTTCCTCCTGTAAGTTGTTTTTGTCAGGTATATTGATCAAAATGTCAAGAAAAGGTGATTGATATAATGCACAATATAACAAAGTCAGTATACTCTCAAATCATCATAATATCTTCAATGAAAGCATAAAATATTTAAATTATCTTTCCTAAGGAAGGAAAAGTAGTAGTGAAAAAGTTATTTAAATACAGTACTATAGTATTGTAATATTGCCTAGCAAATTGAAAGGATGGTTATTCCCCCCCCCCACACACATTGAGTATAGGGTATGTATATTCAGCACAGAAACTGCTAAAATTTCAATATTTTAGTATCTGCTATGTTTTACAACCTGTTTTCAAAGATTGAGCAGTGTAGCCATCTCTCTAAAGAAAAAGAAATAATTATATGCTACTCTGTATTAATTATATACTACAGTTCTCCTTAACTAAAATAATTAATTAAAGACTACACTAAAAAAAAAAAAAAAAAAAAAAAAACATTGTAGCTGGGCATGGTGGAGCATGTCTAGAATCCCAGAACTCAGGATGCTGTGGCAGAAAGATCTCAAGTTTCAGGCTAGCCTGGGAAACTTTGCAAGACCCTGTCTCAAAACAAACAAATGGGGCTGAAGATGTAGATCAGAAGTAAAGTGCTCTGTGGTTCAATCCCCAGTACCAAAACAAATAAATAAAAAAAAGAATATTTGCCAAGGGATATTTGATACTAAACTATGGAATCAGAGACTGAAATCTATTAGTGTCCTACAAAACAGGGTCATAATTGTCCTTCAATATGTGATTACATTATATTTTTCACTAGCCTTCTATTTTTGTAGATTTAGTAAATTCAGTTTTATCATGAATTTGATTTAAAAGAAGACTGGAATAACTAATAAATCAGTATTTTTTTAAACCTTTAAAATTTGATTATACTTCCAATTTTCTGCAGAAAATAAAACCTCTCACTGTGTATTATTTACTCATTTCCATCCAAAGACTTTTGATTAGAATAATTTTTCAAATATAAACAGTTAGTAACAGACCATTTATTTACTGAATTTCATAGCAGAGAGCCAGCTGTCTGCATCTCCTTCACTTGACTACTCTTAAGCTAGAATTTTCTAATATGCCACCATTTAAAAATGTTCAGCTAAACATGACAATCTTCATAGACTAGTTATTAGTAAGGTTATTTTCTATGAACTGTCCAAGAGGAAATAAGCTCAATCTAAGAAAATTATTAATACCTGGGTATGATTTGACTCAATTTATATATTGCCCTCAAATATTTCTAATCACTAAAAGAATTTGGTTTGTTGTGGAAGAGGCCTCTTTTTAATAAACTTTAAAATTATGTTCTACTGACTTGCAAATGGGAGGTCAGGACTAATTGAGACAATCCCTTAAAACCCTGACACCTTTATCCCTGTACTGAGATTCTATGCTCTGTATGGTCTGATACTTGGCTTTCCCGTATTGTCTTAGGAGGTTAGGAAGATGAATGCTCATTGCTTTTAATCCTCATCATGATTTATGAGCCTCTTGGTATCCTTTCCCTAGAGCAGCTACAACTGTGTGGCTGTTCTGCCTGCTGCTTAAATTACACAGACATCTGCAAAGTAAATTATGGATTGTTGTCCCATAGACCATAACCAAGCATTCTCTTCATCTATCTTGCAGTATTTTTTATTTTAATAAAACAAAAAGCTTGTATGCAGTTACTTGCTTATGTACTGAGGAAATTCTAAGTTAACCTGAATGATAGCACACTGTCCCAGGTCATAACCTGTCACATAGTATCAAAACAGCATGACATAAAAGCAGGGTAATGTCAAAGATTTATGAAACAAACAACAAATTTCTTTTTTATAAGAGCCACAGAAACAGAATGACTTTTAAACTTAATTGAATATATGTTTCATGGAATTAAACAACCTTATTTTCTGTGGAAGATTTAATAGCATCTTGTGACCTATGATTCTTTAAAATTAAAAATAAAATAAAATAACCAAAGAAATACCAAATTAAATAAAGGCAAATTCATGAAAGATTGGATAGCATTTTTAGATTTTTTTCCTGCTTATATTGCCTGTAGTAAACTTGTTTAATAACCCTGGAGTTTTGCAGTCACTGTGAGGAACTGAAACATCTATTTTTTTTTTAATAAAAGTCTGACAGAGTCTAAGTGGAAGTAGTCAACTGCTCCTGTATTTTCCTTTCTTTCCCATCCTTGTTATTCTAAGTGGATGATGAATCATAGTTCCGAATGACAAGTCCATTGTGAAATTCTAATAGGCATGTCTCAAGTTATTAACCTTTGACAATTGCCAAAATTAGAAGTATCCCCACATTTATTTTCTTCAGATGTGCTAATTATAAGCCAAACAATATCTCCTCAGGGAGAAATGGCACTAACACAATGTACAAGATGATTTCTACTTGTGGTTTACAAAGTACATTTTTTCAAAAGACAGATGGCTCTGCAATTTTTTTTGAACCCTATTGTCAACTCAGCAGGGTGCTATGAGCACTAAAACCATAAATGCTCAAATCCACCCCTGGCTGACCAGCTCAGCCATTCCCTCTGCGTTTCCATCAGTTTCTGTTTCACCTCATCACTGTTGAGATTTGGTGTTCACTGAGGGTCAAGACCTGGTATTCACACCAATGCCCTGAAGACTTGAGTTTTAAAAGATATATCCTTTATCTGTGTGCTTGTGTCAGCCAACAGCTCATTTCCAAAACTTTCCTTAGGCTGATACCCTTCGTCTCATCTTCAACATGCAATATCCATGAATCCTGAAGAATTCTATTCACTTAAAACACTATACTCTTTAAATGTATCTCTAGACAAATAAATATCTTAAATACAAATTGCATACACATACTTTTCTCAAATATTTTACTGAATAGAATAGTGAAACTACATTATTAATTAATAAAATTGATTTGTGCTCTCAAAATATCAGAAACAGGTGATCTCCCAATACTTTGGAAACAATTATCCTCTTAAATACACACATGCAGGAACAGACAGGTACACACACCTGTTCAGATTGGTTTTCTACATTCAAAAGGAAACAAGAGCAACAAAACATGATTCTATAGCACAAACCACATAAAACCCACAGGTCAGACACTTTAAAACTTCATTCAAGTTTCTTCATTACCTAGGCCTACTCTTGTAGATTTATCTGCCAAATAGTCTCATATTTGACTCACATTTCATTTCCTACCTCTTCAAAGCCTTTAAAATTCACCAATCATAAAATAATAGTAAAAATCTTCATGACTTATATGTCTATATCCTCTTTTATATGCATTTATCTCAATTTCTCTTTACAATTCAGCCAAAATCCTCCTGTCTCTGTTTTCCTACCCATTTCAACCATTACAGGCAGAAAAAAAAATGCTGACCTTATATTTATTTTTTTGTATTATTGCGAAAAAAGGCATATTCTATAATTTATCAAAGACTGCTATTTGATCACAAAAAAGGTTATGGTTTCATTTTCTTTATTGTATGATACACAATCAATTAATACCTACCAGAGAATCATGAATATACCTGAGAAATTGGGTAAAACAAGCAGCAAATTTTGTAAAATGTTAATAGAAGAACATTCCTTTCTATCATTGTTCAAGAAATAATTTGTAAAGTTGGTGGTGGGATTGTAAATGGGCCCCAGGGAGGTTTTCTTTTCAAAATTAAATTAGAGAAAAGACAATGAATTTCATTTAAAAAAAAAAACTTTAAAGCTATTTGATTATACATATGAATCTTCACTGTTATCCAATGTCACTCTATTTTATTATGACATTCCAGTAACATTATTTTTCAGATCTATTTTCATATATGAAGTTTGCTCCTTATATTAAAAGGAAAAAAAGAAACAGTAAATTATTGTCTCATAATGTCTTCTGTTTTAATATGAATTGTATTATAGGTGAAAAGGTATGAACATACTAATTTCTCTACATTTATTATGTTTAAATCATTCTACATCAAATATTTATTCATGTCTTTTATTTACTTTTAACATTAGTTTTAGCACAGGAAGAATCAAAGAGAGTTGAGAAAAGTGTTCTCCTGCTCTTATATTTGGACCTTTAGATGATTTAATGCTTTATAAAGCTTCAGAAGAAGAGTTGCATTCATCATTAGAATGAGGCAGAGGCATTGTTCAGTGGTAACCTTCTTGCTTACTACATGAGAGACCCTAAATTCAATACTAGCACAACCAAATAAGTAAAAATAGATAAATAATAATAAATTAGAACCCATTGAAATTAATTTATTTATTAATTTATTTATTTTATAAAGGAGAGAGAGAGACAGAGAGAATGAGACAGCGAGAATCTTTTTTTTTTTTTTTGTAGATGGACACAACACAATACCTTTTATTTTTATGTGGCGCTGAGAATCAAACCCCAGGTTCTGCCTATGCTAGGCGAGCGCTCTACCACTAGCCACAATCCTAGCACGAAATTAATTTATTATTCATGGTTGTACTACACATAATATTTAGGTTGCTATAATCATGGGCTGTGCGAGAAGAACAAGTTGCCCATTATAGGAATTAAATTAGAATTATTAATCTCTCTTATTCTGTGTGTGTGTGTGTGTGTGTGTGTGTATAATCTGTAATAAAACCCTCACTCTAAAGCTATTAAAGTGCAAATATGTTAAAAATGATTCAATTTTTCTGTATTTCAAGGATTTGGCAACATCAAGATTGAAAATTTTAAATATTAATGAAAACAAATTGATGGTCAAAAAAGATGAGCACAGGTGATAGATACTGTAATATTTGAGACACAAAAAAGTTGATTACATTTAATCTTGAAAATTTATCTAAATTTTGTGTTTGTTTAGGCACTTGAGATTTGTTGATATAAAATAAATATGTATTTTGTATTTAATGAATAGGGACAGGAACCGAGTTTAAGCAAATATCACAGTAAGATTTAGAAGACATATTAGTTTATACATGCTGGCCTTATCTTCTTAACCATTTCTTTTTGAGTTGTTAAATTAATGACTGATTCTAATCAATTACTGATTGGGAGCTGTGAATATCAAGGTTATTTTGAACGACATTCTAAGAATAGACTCCAGTATATCCAGATGGGGAGTGTTAGCATGGCTCTTTATTGTGTCCATGTGGATTAACTGTAAGAGTTAAATATCAGAGTTTAGATCCTTGCCTTCAGCAAAGGAAAAGCAGCTTACAATTGTCATCAAAAGAAACAATTGCATAGTATGAGCCATATTAATATTTATAAAGGCAAGAAAATTTGTGACTTTGAATCTGTTTTCTGAATGAGAGCTTCATATGATGTTTGCCTTTGAAATGAGACACATCCAATTTAACAAATGTAATTTCTGCTAATTATGAAAGAGTAGTCAAAGTACCATGGAAACAGAATATAAAAGAGGAAAATTAGTTTATGGTTTTTAAGAGGCAAATAACTATTAGGTCTTCTCATATCTGCATACAAATAAAGAGCATGATAAAAATACAATATGGGATTAAAACATAGACTCCTTGATAAAGAAAGATTACTAAAGTTTCATAATTTTGTAGTGTTTTTGTCAACCATCTATAGTACAATCAATATTTTACTATTTCAATTTATATAAAATATGTTTAAAGAAATATTAAATATAATGTAAAATTTGAAGTATTTATTAAGAGCTTAAAAATCACACATTTTGATAAGATTTAATTGCAACCTACCCTTAAAACAGCTTGCATCCTTTAAAAGTCCAAACTGCTACTCTATTCCAATTTGACTATGTTCCCCTGTAGAGCCAGTCAGTCAAGTAACAGAACTAGAAAAAAAAGCCATATACAAAAATTTGAATTTTAACTATTTGTGATATTTATTTTTGAGTACATTTTACATATATTTAAAATTTGCCAAGACAATAAAGAGAGTTCTTGTGTATCCCACACTCAACTTACATTATTATTAATATCTTGTACAACAAGGGTACATTTCTTACTACTTTAAAAACATTGCAGTAGATAGATCTAAATGAGCAAATATTGATGCATTATTTCTCTAATTTCTCTCCTAATGTTCTTCTTCTGTTCAAGAGTTCCTTATTGCCTTTAGTAATTATGTTTCCTTAGTCTCTTAAGCTCCTTTGCATACTTTATTAAGACTTCTTTTGTTTTGATCACCATAACAGTTTTGAAAAGTAACGGTCACACAGTAATAGAATGTCCCTCAATGGAATTTGCCTAAAGCATTTCTCATGATTAGGATTGTGTTCTCCCTTTTCATGCCATACCCTTTAGAAGGAAGCCCATAATAAAAACTTCATAACATATTCATTCAGGAGATTCAAAACAAAAACCACAACATCATTTTTCAGGCAGTTAATTAGACAAAATAAATGTTGAATGATATATCAGATATTATCAATAATTGAAAATGGAATAATTGAAACTGACATATATTATTAAAAGTGAACTTGGATACTACAGATGTCAAGAATCATTTGGCTGTATCTAGTAAATGTGAAGATGCAGGTAAGTTATGCCCCAGCAGTTCCACCTCTATGAGTACATCTAGACAAAATCTTGTACATGTGCACAGGAGGTATGCATAAGGATAGTTAGTGCAGTTTTGCTCAAAACCCTATACAAATCATATTTTTGAAAAGTATTTTATATGGCAAATGAAATGCAATTAATGCTACTTATTTCAACCATTAAATTTATAAAAATAGCTTTACTCATAAATTGTTATAAAATATTGTAATATGCTTAATGTATGTGCTTGTGTATATTCAGGTATATGTGTTGGGTTTACACATGGTTAGTGTGTATGAAGCTGAAGAAGTCAGTCAGGGTTTGGCTACCTACTTGGTAATCACAAGTAAGAATACCATACCAGACTTATGAATAATCACAAAACCCGATCAATATTACCAAGATGAGTTACACATACCTAAATATTCAAAGTACAGTGGGTCACCACTTTGAAATTTAGTAAAGGAAGACAACACTAGGATCACGTGTCAGTCAGCCTTTCATTGCTCTGACCAAAATATGTGACAAAAATGATTTAGAAGTTTATTTTTGGTTCATGGTTTCAGAAAATTCAGTCAATGTTGGGCTGATTTTATTGCTCTTGGTCTGAAGTGAGGCAAACCAACATGGTTGAGGGCATGACATAGGAAAGCTACTCAACTCATGAAATTCAGATAGGTGCATGTGTGTGTTTGTGTGTGTGTGTGTGTGTGTGTGTGTGTGTGTGTGTGAGAGAGAGAGAGAGAGAGAGAGAGAGAGAGAGAGAGAGGGAGGGAGAAAGAGAGAGAGAAAATATGAATATGAAGGAACCTGGAGAAAAGACAAACCCTAAGGCATACTTGCAGTGACCAACTTCCTCTAACAAGGTCCCAGTCAGGTATGAATCCATCAAATGGATTAATCCACTTAGGAGGATAGAACCCTCATGATTCAATCATTGCCAAGAAATCCCACCTCTGAAGCTTTCTGCATTGGAAACTATACTTTCAATATATGAGCCTTTGGGGGGAATGTCCAAATTCAAGACAAAATAGATCAGAAAAAAAAATGAAGTTAAGGCTCTTAGTTTACAAAGTGATAAGTGTAGACCCTTATTTTATTTTATTTGTTCAGAAAAGAGGACATACTAAAGAATTCTATACACCTGTTTTGTGTTCTTCTCTCTGGTTCTGGTGTAACAATAATCTCTTTGTAATTAGCTAACCTGCTTCACTGTTTGAATGGCTATTTTTTATTTAGTCATTTTTTTAACCTCTGGAATAAAAAAAATCTGACAAAAACTATTTTAGAGCACAAAAAGTTTATTTGGCACTCATGATTCCAGATGTCTCAGTTCACTGATGGCCAACTCCATTGCTCTGTGCTGGAGGTGAGATAGAAGGGTATGGTAGAGGAAGGTAGTTCAGAACATTGCACCAGGAAGCAGAGAGAGAGAGAGTTCCACTCACCAGAATCAGAGGCAAAGTATAAATCCCAAAATCAGTTCCCAGAGACCTATCTCCTCCAGCCACACCCTACATGTCTTCAGTTACCACCCAGTTAATCCCTATCAGGAGATTAATCCACTGGTTGGGCCACACCTCTAATCATCTAATCATTTCTCCTCTGAACCTACTTGAGTTGTTTCACACATGAGCTTTTGGGGTCATCTTATATCTAAACTATAAAATTGACAAAGAAGAACAGTGATGAAAACAAATGGCACCTGAAAAACATAAGCTTAGGGAAGTGTCATGAGCACAGGTAGTAGTTGTGCTTCAACAAGGCTCAGAATACTCATTCAAAGAACCATTTTAGCTTATGTTAGAAAATCCAGGACTAATTTTGTCTGAGTATAAGTAGTTATGAAAAGTATGGTTAGAGAAATCCTTGCAAAAAGAAAGGATTTTGCAAAAGAGGTTAAGCCTGCCCTAGTAAGGAAAAGTACAGAAATGTAAAGAAATGAGACCAGAGACAAATTTCTGACAAATATGTTGTTGATTTCAATAATTGCAAGAATTAACTATTACAAAAATAAAATAGATAGGAAGCTCTCTGTAAAATTCCATTGATACTTCCTCAAATAAAGGATAGAGAAACTAATGTACATCTATTTAGGAATGCACTAGAATCCCTTTAAAGGAAAAAAAAAGAAAGAGAGAGAGAGAGAGAGATTGAAAGACAGACAAACACTGAGAGGTACACAACAATCATAAGAAAATCAAATGGTGTATACAGGTAGTGAAGTATTACTACTGGGGAAGCAGGCCAACCAGAGAGAAGACAGTATGAAAAACTGGTCACTAACTACTGATGGTTTCCCCCCATTTTTCCCAACAAGAATTCTTCTGACATTTAAACTCCACTTTCATTGGATAATTACAATATGTTGAAAACCATAATGACCAGATTTCTTATTTCACAACCAACAACATATGAGTATCACCCATGTACCATGATTTGACATCTCTGTATTGGAAATATAATGAGTGACTGGGGAAAGAAGCTGCCATTTGTAAGGACGTCACATAGTACTTTAAATGAATAAGACATCAAGAATAAAGAAATGCGTTAATAAAATAAAGATTCACTTTACAGTGGCATGAGTTTTTTCCATAATAAAATTGAAGAGATTTTGCCTCAAATATAAAAGGAAAGTTGATAAAAAAAATGTCTGTCTATATCAGGTCAATTGGTAATATACTGTAATTAACATAATATTAGAAAGTCCCTATAAAGAAGAGGACTAGAAAACAAGTGCAGGGGGAGAGGTAGCGTGTACATGAGTTTCTTGACCATTTATTAAGATGACACTATTCAAACATTATTGGATAAAACTGAAGAAATAACTGGGTGTCAGGAAGGCTATAACCTGACGAGGCGGGGGGGGGGGGCTTTCCTAAATTAGAAATCAAGAAATTTATTTTTGCTTATAGAGATTTTTAAAAATACAATAAAAAATTGTTCAAAGGATATATAGTCACTTGCTCTCATTTGAGTGGGAGGGATATTACATTTTTCTTTTCATTCAGAATTAATTCTTATATCAAGAATTAAATTTAGGGTTGGGTTGTGGTTCAGCAGTAGAGTGCTCACCTAGTGCAATGAGTCGCTGGGTTTGATCCTCAGCACTATATAAAAATAAATAAATAAAAATAATGGCATTGTGTACAACTAAAAAAGAAATAAATATTAAAAAAGAATTATATTTAAGGTATATTGGGGTGTGTAAAACCTTTTATGTGAAAATAATGTTCCATGTATAAAAGAAGTTAAAACCTATACAACAAAAATACTTTCAATTTAGAGTTCCAATAAATAGAATGATATCTGATATAAATTCATAAGGTACAATGAATCCTCATTATATTTCAGTATGATATGATGATAAGAATAAAAAAATGAAGATAATAAGAAGGAAGATTGCTTGAATTTATAATTGTATATTTCTTTGAAAACTCCACAGTATTATCCAAAAGAGATTTATAAGTAGTAAGATATTTTAGAAAGGTTCTGAACTGTATTGAGCTAATTGCATTTCAATAGACCTAAAACAACAGTTAAAAGTGCCATTTTATAATTATTTGCTTCATTAATATTCATTAAATATATCTAAAAATTAACAAAAAAGGTGTAACATTTTTACTGAGGCAAGTGTAAAACTTGATTAGTAACTATCGAATAAGTGGAGAGAGATATTTTGTTCACTGATTCTGACTTAAGAATTCATCAATTCAAAGAATTCCATGCAGAAATAATAAACATTTTCCATGAGACATGTAAAGTTGAATGAAAATTATATGAAAGAAATATTAGAATAACTAAGACTTTAATAGATAAGTTAAATGGGGTCAGTCTTGACTTATTCAATATTATGAGTTAAACATTATATTAATTAAAAGAAAAGAAATAATGATAGATGAAAGATAAGAGAGAACCTTGAAACACCCATACACAAATTCAAGAATAAAAACAAAAAACAAAACAAAACAAAACAAAAAAACAGATAATAGGGCTGATGTAAAAATTGACCTGGAAACCATATACTATTTAGTAAGCATTACCAAGAAACCTCACTAACTTTATTTAAAAATTATAATATCCCTACCTCACTTCATATGCTGAGGTCAATTCTAGGTAGATTAAGCAATTAAATGTGAAAGTTCAAACTATAAAAATGTTTCATATAAAATACAATCAAATATATTTACCTGGGGTGGAAAATACTATAACTATAAAATTACAAAAAATAAAAAAACTTTTTCATACAAAGAGAAGATGATAAATTCCTATTATGCAGTTAGATAAATGATAATTAACCAGACTTTGTGAAATGATTCTCCAATATAATTTAGAAAAGACGAACAAGCTAAAATACAAAGTTGTAAATTGCAGTGTCTTAAGAACAAAAGTTCATGTGCCTCATAAAATCTATGTAGTCATGCCCAAACTATTACTAAATAGTTAAAGCACATTAAAAAGAGTGAGATAAAATGTACACCAACTAATTTGGCTAAATAACATATCAAAATTACCAGCATTAAGAATGTGAGAAAAATTTTGAATATTCATATAATACTGGCAAAAATATAAAGTGTTATGACCTCTCCTACAAATAATTTATCACTATTATTCATAGATACAGACAATAATACAGCCTGATTCATAAGAATAGACAATTGGTATTAAACAAGCAAACAAGTTAAAAAGCAAATAGAAGTCAATTGAGCATGAAAAAAGAAAATATTTAGAAAAAAAAAACTAAGGAAAAATAATTTTAATTACAAATTTTAAAATAATCTAAATATTGTTTCTGAAAAAAAGATAAAAATGGCTAGTCTATCAAAAATTTTAGGAAGATATAAATAATAACATAAAAAGTATATTTTTCTCCCTTTTAATAAGAAGTTAATTGTTACATTCTAATTCTTGATATTGGTGATTAGAATATTCTACCTTTATTATGATATCCACATAATATATTGTTAATTAAATTGAAATAGTGGCCTAGTCATGACATCAATTACAGAAAAAAAAATTGAAAAGGGAAATAGGATATGGGTACTGCAATGAAAGCAAAATCTCAGAAACATGTTAAAAGGTAAATGGAAACCAGGCATGGTAGTACATTACCTATAATCCCAGCTACATGGGAGGCTGAGGTAGGACCACACCTTTGAAGCCAAACTCAGCAAATTAGTAAAACCTTGTCTCAAAATAATGTTCAAAAATAGCTGTTGATGGATTCAACAATAGAGTGCTTGCCTAGTATGTACAAGGCATTGGGGGTGAGGGGTGAATCCCTAGTACAATTTTTTAAAAAGACAATTTGACAAATCTCAGAAGAAAGCAAAAGACCAATGCTGTGTATCAATGGGATTATAAAATGTTAATTTATGCTGTTTTCATTATTGAATTATGAGTAACTTTTATTTCTAATATAGAGAAATGATTTATGAGTTTAAGAATATATTGTGCATCTTATAACCAGATCTTTAGATTTAAAAAGTTATGTGAATAAAAGATACAACCACAAAATATAAAATAATTTGAAGACATTTGAAAATTTGAAAAAATACAAAAATTTTGGCAGATATTTGTTTAAATGCTTAAACATATGACATGATATTCATAATTCTAAATCATACTTAAATATCCTCTTATAATCAATATTTCTTTTGCATATTATATTTAAAACTTTGCTTTAGGACACTTTAAAATGTTGTCTTGAAAATCTATAGAACCAAATTTTACAATTATTCTTTTTTTTAACAAAATCAAATTATGTTTACTAGAAAATCTTTATGTTAATAGCAAAATTTAAAAGTAATTTTAAAGGAAAGCTAATATCATAAATCAGGAAGATGTAGAATGCTTGAGCAAAGCAAATGATTTGGAGCTAACACATAAGGAAGAAAACATCACTAATAAAATTAAAGTCCCCCTTTTAAGTTAGAAAATTAATCACAGGATTGTAACTATATTACTGCTAACCTATCTATCCCTTAAAGCTTGTGTATGAAGAAACTTGAAGCTTGTATTAAGTATTTGGTGTTTTAACAGAAAATTAAAGTTTAAAAATCTAGGATATAGGCATCTGACATTTCATTTAAAAAGGTAAAAGCTCTGTGTCGTCTATTTTGATTACTTGTGGCTCTCAAAATATTAAGCTTTCTAATGTCATTATAAATGTATATATTTAAATGGGTAATCTACATTTCTATTTCAAGTTTTTAAATTCTGATTTACTCAACTGTGTTTATGGAAGTGATATAGGCATTAAAGGATCCTATATTTAGAATAATATTTAAATAGATATTGAACTGGAAGATATAGTTTTAGCACACTAGTTTTTTCATTGTATCTGACAAAAACAAAAACAAGACCACAGAGTAGATCCATATTTTTGTTGTCTTTTTCATTTCCTATTTCCACTATTTATTCATTTTTCATTCACTAAATTATTGGTTTAGTGGTTAAGCACCTTGGGTTCAATCCCTGTTTAAAAAAATTAAAATTAAAAAAATAAAAGGGCTTAGTTGATGTTGCAGAAATACAATGTAATTATTTTATCTGTGTGTGTGTGTGTGTGTGTGTGTGTGTGTGTGTATACATACATATGTATATATATAAATATATGTTAGAGTCTGTAAACAAGTCAGGATGGCGCTTGGTATTTTGCCAGGGGGAGTGGTTAATTTTAAGGTCTGTAAACAAGTCTGGATGGCATCTGGCAAAATGCCAGAGGGAGTGGTTTGTGAAGTAACACCAGCGAGCCAGTAAGTGTGGAGATTTATTATTGGTTGACTGCTGTATCTAGTTTATGCTAATTAAGATAAGCTGTGTGGAATGTATAAATACCTCTGTTGTCTCACAATAAATGGCCTCCACTACTGCTGTATCAATCTACACAAGTTGTTCATCACCCCCTGGTGGTTATTTTGCTGCAGCCAGACTGCGGCAATATATATATATAGTAACTACACATAAACTATACTTAAAAACCATACTTTCATTATAAGTACCCACAAGTATATTGCAATTGGTTTAGGTTAATTATTTATTATGCAATTCTGATGTCTGTCTCTTAGATGCCTTGGCTCCATTGGATCATTTGAGGGATAAGCAACCAAGTTTGCTTTCATTATTTCTTATTTTTCTCACCATATGATATTTTTTACTGAGAGTCCTTTATCTTGGTAGGAAATGATAGAAAAAATGGTATGTTAACATAATAATATGCTTCTGACAATATAGAGCTCATTAAAATGAAAACCCCTATTGAATAAACCCCTATTTATACACTTTTATCAATTTCAATTTTGAAATTTATCCATTTGCCAATTTATGTGCAATTAAATAAGGTAAGTATAATCATGGATGGAAATTAATGTTTTATTATATTGTTATTATCTTAGTAACAACACAATGATTACACTTTAAAATATATCATTTTGTTAGTTTTATGGGAATTCTGAAGTTTGATATAAAATGTTTACATTATGTTCTTTCAAAATGGAAAGCCAAATTAAAGGGGAGGAAAATTAAAATTTTGAACTCCTAAGTTAAATAAAATAAGATGCCTCCAGAATGGGTTTTCTGGAGGCATTTGTATGATCAGTATCTAAAAGTCATTTGTATGATCAGTATCTAATCTGATGGTACCCAACCACATTGGCAAGAAATCATTGAGAAGAAATTTATATTTATAGACCAATATTTCCTATTTGTTAGAATTATCAACAATTAACATAGTGTTTATTTAAAAGCATCAGAAAAGAATGTTACATTGTTCCTGATATTAATTGCCTTATATACTTTGAGGTACTCTAGGTGTTACTTTTCCCTTTATGCAAATTACTTTGGGGTAATAAAGCAACCATACAAGGACAGAGATATCTTCCCCAGGTTACAGATTAGGAACCCAAATCTCAGCAAGTGCATCTAAAGTGATCAAGTTCTCACTTATAGTAAATTAAATTGGAGCATCAAGTATCAAATTTGAACCTGTCTCACTTCAATACTCAAGTTATTTATTTACTTTTTATCATATTTCACATGTATACCTTATGTGTTATTGCTCTCATGTATTTAAGCTTTGCTTGGGAAAATTACTTGCAGCCACTGTAAATTCCACTGAGCTCTCAAAAGCTGGACATATTTCTCCATATTTAATTGCCTTTGTTATCTATGCCTGCCTTAGAAGCAGTGAGGTTGCTTCTTACATGTATTACTATACCTTCAGTATTTCTTACTCTAAATAGCTTTAAATTATTCATTTCTTACCTTCTTTTGTTGTATTCTCCAAAATATTATATCTTTTGCTTCACTAAAACGACTGACACAACCTTCTTTATTCTATCTTTTCCCACTGCTTCAGAGATCATGGTTAGAATAAGATTTTGTTTTTATTGCTCTGCTGATTTCTGATCCTCAACCTATAAATACATCAAACCTCTTCCAGCCTGATCTTAATTCTTAATTACCTAAAACTATTTTTTAATTTTTTCCCATTTCTTTCACTCCAAATTCACTGGAAAATGTAGTTTGTGCCTGTGAAAAACTCTGCCACCCATTCAAACACCCTGGACTCTTGCTTCTGCCATCATTTGCTAAAATTGATCTCTCAAGTGGCCTGCAGTTCTGGGAAAAAAAATCCCTTCTGATTGACCTTAGCACTAGGTATTTGGATCTCTTGGTAGCAATTCACAGAGGCAATGCATGTATTCATTGTGAAAACTTTTGGCTTTCCTTTTTTTTTTTTTTTTTGGTCCATTCCCTGGACTCCTTCACTGACTGCCTCCTTTGGATTTCTGCTTTTCTTAAATGCCAGCCAGTGCTAACTTCATATCATATTTGCTATTTTTCAATGAAAGACCCTAGCCCAGTAACCCCGAGGCCTAGTTACAGAATAACCAGGGCATGTCACAAACCTGTGCAGGCACCAGAGGTGTTTTTTTAGACAATCAGTTAAGTGTAACTGATTAAAAGGGAAAAACAGGATGGTTGGGAAAGAGCAGAAAAACAGATTCCAGGGCATGCCTGAATAAACAGGGGCTAATAAGCAGGAACAGAAAAACCAGAGTGCTCATATGTAACTGTCACGTGGTGTAATTCCAGGAACATAAAATGAAAAACAACTTTACCCTTTAGGTAACCTGTATGCTGGGTTCAAAATAACCAATAAGAAACCTGTTGCTTACCACGCGTGCGAAACCTGCCCCTTTACCCTATAAAAGCCCTGTACCCCAAAGCCTGGTGTGCCAGTTCACCAAAGCTCTGGCTGAGGTTTCGCTGAGCACCCACAGGCGTCTGTGTCTGAATAAACCTCTTGCGTTTGCAGCCAGTGCCTCGTGCGTCTTTCTTGGACAGGGAATCGGTGGGTCTTTCATTTGGCGAGCCAGCCAGGAGAACTCCTGTAACCCCGTCCGGATCCCTGCCCGAGGAACACCCGATAACCACTGGGAGGTAAGCTGGCCAGTTCGTGTCATTTTGTGTCTCTCTCTATGTCTGGTTGTTATCTGTTCATGCGCAGCGTCTGTACGATTACGCATAATCGCTCTGTATTTTGGGCAGCTTGAGAAAGAGTTGACGAACTCGGACTTCTCCCCTGCCACCCTGGGAGACATCCCAGGGGCTCAGGGAGGCCCATCTTGGGGGGCCTCCAGTGTTCTGTAGAGTACACTGTACTCGTGGGTGACGGAGGTGACGGTATCCCTCCTCTCCCCAATCCGTCAGGTACGTTCGGTTTGTGCTCGAGCCGCACAGCGTTCTCTGTGTCCAGTCTGATATTTGTGTCTGTCTTCCTGCCTTTGTACTTTCTCATTCCATCTAAGACTAACATGGGACCTTAAAACCAGTAGATATCCCTTAACACTTAGGTGGCTTCTTTAGTCTACAGATCTGCCATGATGAAAAAAAAAAATCAAGAGAGAAATTTGAGCCGATCAAAGTACATACCCTCTTCCCCCTGCAAGACCTAAGGCAGATAAAAACTGACTCTACTGGAAAGTTAGGAGATATGCCAGATTGCCTGAAATTGGGTCTATCCAAAGAAGTTAATCCTGTAAGTAAAGGGGAGACTAAGAAACTCCCAGCAGCTGCCAGAGCCATCTTCGCTCTGGGGAGTTTCCTCATTCTTTCCCTGCACTGCAAGGATTACTCCACCTGAATGCAGTAAAGTCAGTCACACTGAGACCCTTGATTTTACACCTATAGTTGCCCCTATGTAAAAACATCTGGTCCACTCATGGGAAAATCTATGGTGCCACTGATAGGAGTCATAATTAAATGGAAGTTCAAAACCTGGAGAGATATTTTCTTATCTAGTTGTCTGATTGTTTCTTGGGGATAATCTAGGTTAAATGTGTGTCTAAAAGATAATTTTTTAATTGTAACAATCTGGTACCTAAATGAGTTTGAAGCATTGCATAATCTTGCAGTTAAAAGTTAGGGTTAGGTAATTGTTTAGTTTGTGATTTCAGATAATTCATGCCAGAAAACTTAAATACTTAAGATAAAAAATTAAAAAAAACTCTACTTCCAAGTTCGCAAGTAACTCCCAATCATTCAGTTTTATTTTTTCATCAATTTTGAACTGGGTAGCCTAAAAAGATTTCACTAGGTGTACCAGTGCATTAATTTGGGCAAGGATAGTAAATTATGATTTGGTATCTGTTCCCCTTAGTGTGTAAGATTCAAAAAAAAAATGTTAAATTAAAATGTTGGTCTGGCTTATTAAAATAACATTAAATAACAACAGTCTTGGAAATATTTAAAGCTTAATTTTGGATATACATGGTAGTGGTAGTGTGTGGTTCTCTTTTAAGATTTTTTTTTTAGTACTACTTTAAAAAACTTCAGAACAAAGAAAGTGGCTTAATGATCCTGAAGGGATCTCTTCTGATGGTAGCTTTATATTATTGAGTAAGATCCTATTTTCAGTTTTGTGTGAGCAAGTTTTTCTAGTATAAAAAAAATAGTAAAAGTGTCTTTTTATGGGAACTCAAACTAGATTAAACCAGAGGGTAAATTGTATGGCATTTACTAATTACTGGCCAGTCAATTTTTTCTAGGATTTTTGCTTTTTCCTTAGATTTTGTATTTTTTTGAGCTCATGATTTTGATCCTACAGACAAGTTAATGTTTTTCTGATAAGTTCTTTTTTTGATAAACTATGGAGTTTTTAAACATTGCAATGAGATATCACCTGAGAAAGCAACAAGGCCTTTACTATTGTATTGTGTTATATGTCAGTATGTCTGTATGTGTGTATGTCCGCGTATCATGTAGTGATATGACAATTGACAGATGAGGAGCACTCATAAAAAATTTTAAAAATGGATCCAAATATCTTTGACTCATGTGATTCAAATGGTTCAATTTAAATTGGGTAAACAGATAAAAATAAAGATGTCTTTAAATAGTTTTTTTTCTAGGTGTTAAAAAAGGCCGTAATAAAATGTTGATGTCTATAAAATAATCTGCTTAAATTCAAAATTTACAAATATTGTTTCAAAATGTGAACAGAAGGAGGTTAACAGATAAAAAAAAAAACTAAAAGGTTCTAGATATAAATTTAATAAAAAAATATATTTCTGGATAAAAGTCTATATGATTAAATAATTTAAAAAGTTTAAGTAAATGATATAAAAAAGGTCTGTATAAGTTGCTTATAAGTGTAAGTTTTTGAACAAGTAATCTTAAAAAAAAATTAAACAGCTGGTTAAACAAGTGCTGTTGTTTTAGAAAATTGTGCTATGTTATCTCTTTAAAAGCTAAACTTGGTTAATATAAAAACATCAATGTAATTGTGGTGCCATTAATATGTTTATATCTTCCAGGTATACAAGTCTATAAGGTAAAAGCTTCAAAAGAACATTATATCAAACTGGTGTCCTAAAGTTGTATGGTAATTTTAGACTTAAAAAAAAAACAACATGTTAGAGATTTATTTATATCATTTGTGTTCTATAACTGGACTTGTTATCAATAAGATATGTAGAGGTCTATGTTACTTTTTACACTGAGATACATTTTAAATATATTTTTAAGTTAACGAGAGCCTAATCTGTATAAAGGTTTTATTGCAAAACACAAAAGTACTTCGCCACTTTTCTACAAAAGGTTAAAAGCTTTCAGCCTTTCTTTAATTCATGTTTTAGATCTGATATTATGTTGTGTTTGCTCAAGTTCACAACAATTTATGTAAACTTTGTAAAATGATGTCTAAAAAGTAAAGATCAGTCTCAGAACTGCAGTACTTAAGATTTATAAAGAGCCCCGCCTTACTTGAGATAAAGGTCTATGTCCCATCCCACTATATGTAAAAGTGACTATAAAAAAAGGTAGGCTAGATTTCAGTACATTTAAAGTTGTGTCCAAAAGTTAGTTTTTGTTAAGATTACTAAGATCTCAAACAGGGGATTATAATGTATAACTCTGCCAAAATTCAAGGTAGCTACTATATAAACTAAATATGTTTTTACTCTTTGATAATTTTATCTTATAGTTTTCAAAATGGCTTAAAGATTGCCTGTTAATGTTTTGCAGAGGTACTGATTAAAGAACTCACAACCTGGGTTAATATAAGATAAGGAGTTATCACCTACAGGATAAAGAGATAGACATTAAAGCCCAGTGCTCTTAATATAAGGCTGTTGACTTATTTGCTAGATGTTTAAGATCAAGTTTTAAAATTAAAAATTTGGCTTTTGCCCTCTGAGTCAGTCTGAGTCACGGGATAGGGGACTTTTCCTAAGGGCTCTGCAACTCTAGGCCACATAACCTCCTGAACAGGGAGATTAATGAGACCAGTGGAGGACAGAAAGCCAATCAGTACATTTGCTGTGAAGAGGAGGGTCATCAGAAAAGGGAGACATCCCTGATGCTTCCAAGGGAAGCCACATGGTCAAGCAAGGCCTGGACCCATCCTAGCACAAATGGCACTAGCAGATCTGAAAAGCTGCTGTAAGTTCCCGAGGACTCCCAAGAAAACTCAGCTGACTGTTAACAATAGATAAAAACAAAGGTCAGTTTGACTTGCTTCATCTTAAACACTTAGCAAAGACAGTCAAAGCCAAACACAGCTATTCCTGGACATTTTAAATAATAATAATAATAATAATTAAATGTAACTTCCATAAATAAGTAAACTGGAGGCTACAAAAGAGATTCTTAGGTAAAAATGCCTGATAACTATCAAAAGGAACTGCCAGAGTAGTTTTTAGTTTAAGGCTTTTATTTCTAACCTACACAGGTAGGCTTAATGTTTACTAATATGGTTATCCAGCCCTAGTAACAGAATTAAAGATTTCTCTATTAGACACAGAGGACAAATTAGTAAAAAAATTTTGCAAGATCAGATGACATTAAATTATTAAACTGTGTCTTAAAAAAGGACATCTGTAATTAACCCTAAAAGTTAAATGTTATGTTTACAGTCCTAGTAACTGGAGATGTTAAAGCCTGGTGAGGAAACTTATGTACAATGACATGTTTCAGCTACTGTAATACTTACTCAGTACTCATGGTTTTTGTTTCTCTCATAGAAACACCCATCCCCAGATGACAACCTGTTTTTCCCCAACCAGACCTCAAATGGAACTGACTTCTAAAAGGAAACTCACGTCCCTCACGTCGCTCCCCAACGTCTTCAAACCCCCTCATGTTCGACACCCGTTTTTCAGCTCTGAAGCAGCCAGAACGAGTCGTCTCCCCTTCTCCACACAGCAATAGAGTTTCTAAAATTAGGGGGGGAACAAAGCCAAAAGTGGATAGACAGTGTAGATACTTAAATTGAGTCAGGTTGGATCTAGGAGGCCAATTTTAAGTAAGTCTGGGAAGTTAAAGACTGTCCCCTGAGGATTACTGTTTACCAAGATGTAGAGCCAGCCCAAATAGGCCCCCAACTGAGGGAACCATGATTGGTCTCCAAGTTTCCAGACAAAGGGGGGAATGAAAGACCCTAGCCCAGTAACCCCGAGGCCTAGTTACAGAATAACCAGGGCATGTCACAAACCTGCGCAGGCACCAGAGGTGTTTTTTTAGACAATCAGTTAAGTGTAACTGATTAAAAGGGAAAAACAGGATGGTTGGGAAAGAGCAGAAAAACAGATTCCAGGGCATGCCTGAATAAACAGGGGCTAATAAGCAGGAACAGAAAAATCAGAGTGCTCATATGTAACTGTCATGTGGTGTAATTCCAGGAACATAAAAAGAAAAACAACTTTACCCTTTAGGTAACCTGTATGCTGGGTTCAAAATAACCAATAAGAAACCTGTTGCTTACCGCGCGCGCAAAACCTGCCCCTTTACCCTATAAAAGACCTGTACCCCAAAGCCCGGTGTGCCAGTTCACCAAAGCTCCGGCAGAGGTTTTGCTGAGCACCCACAGGCGTCTGTGTCTAAATAAACCTCTTGCGTTTGCAGCCAGTGCCTCGTGCGTCTTTCTTGGACAGGGAATCGGTGGGTCTTTCAATAGGAATCTTGCTTATTTTCATACAGGCAACAATTAATCTGCGAGATTCTGTATTTATATGGCCCCTATAATTCCACATTCTCTTCTTTCTGCTTTTCACACATTCTGACGTCTGGCTTTAAATGTACTGCTAGCCAGTAAAATTTAAAATGGCCTAAAACAAACATTCTATGCGCACAAACAAAGAAAAACAATTTTTGTAGTCATCTACTGCTCGGTGCCTCTTTTTCCTTTCATCTCTTCCTTTCTCCTGTTTTTCCTCTCACTTCTAATACTTCAAATCCTAGAGTCTATATCTGTATACTGTCACTTATATTCAAGCCATTGTGCTATCATTTTCTATTGTTTTTGCTGGTCAGGCCTCGTGCCTTCCCATTTTACTACTGATTTTGTTAACATCCATTCTTATGTCATACTTTTTCAATTTAAGCCAAAATAACATTTTTTTCAGGAGTAGATCTTATTGTATAACTCTTTCCTTCAAACATTGTTAATGCCTTCTTCTAAGCCCATTCAGTTAACTGATCTCTTCTCATCCTGAAGTCTATGGTAATCTAGCATATGGCCCTGGATTGTATATTCAATTTTATTTCCAAGTCTCTGTATCTACTCTATGTGAATCAGATTGCATCAGACTCAACCTCCAGCTGAGGTGAACCATACTGACCCACTTTAAAATATGTTCACTCCATTTCCATTATCTGAAATGTTCTCTGCTTCTTTTACAGTTTCTAACATTTGAAATATTATGTACACTTCTAGACTTCTAAAATGTTAGCCCTTCTGTGACTAGTTTTATTCAATTCCTTAACTGTGTATAATTATTTTCCTTTAGAAATATCAGTTTGTGTATCTTTTATAGCAATTATCTATTCCATTCTCTGACATTACTTACTGTATTTCAAAATGATCATGTACCAAAAATACGCTTTATTTACAATACAATATACAAACATGTGACATGTATGTATTATATATAAACATTTTTTTTCTCTTTTTAACAATAGTATGAAAGCCCTTTGGCTTATTCTTGTGCATTTTAGTTAGAAAGGAGAAGATATTTCAAGGTATCTGCTGAAGAGAAACAATTGAAATTCTGTATTAAAACCATAAATCAGGAGTCATTATCACAATCAATTATTTCCAAGACTGAGGTATAATCCTACCTACTTGGGAGACTGAGATAGGAAGACTGTAATTTTCAGGTCTGCCTCCTCAATTTAGTGAAACCCCATCTCAAAAAATAAAATAAAATAAAAAGGGAAGGGGATGTAGCTTGTGGCAAAGCACCCCTGGATTCAATCCATCCTACTGAAAAAAAAAAATCAATTTCTTTCATAATTGTGGACTTCAGAACATAAAAAGGGTTGGTGAGTCATGACCTAGTAAGAACCAAGCAGATCAGTAGAAAGCAACTAATAATTTTTCCAGTGATCCTGGCAGAGCTCCAATTCTAATCTAAGTTCAAATCCAGGGGGGTATCTGCAAAATTCACTTACTCTCCTTGTATTGGCCCATATATATCTCTGTTCCTCAGAGTCAAAGAAATCTATACTCCTTCCTTAATTAAGTCAAAATAACGTTTGCATAGTCAATAGTACATGTTAATTTGCTGACAATTATTATTTATATGTAAAATGTTCTAGACAATTTATACAAAAGAAAATGTAAAACATTCACCAAAGAAAATGCAAAAGTCATTTCTTGAATAAAACTAAACCTGAAAGTTCAATATTGATTTACATTATTCAATTCTAAGGCAGGTCCAGTGGGAAAAATGTCATCAATATAATGGTACATTACATTGATGATTATTTGGATTGGGATTGAATGCAGGGGCACTGTACCACTGAGCTACATCCCCAGTTCTTTTTTGATTTTAAGACATGGTCTTGCTAAATTGCTGCCTAGCTTCAAACTTGTGATTCTCTGGCCTCACCCTCCTGAATCATTGGAATTAGCTGGATATCTTAAGAAGAAAAAATGATCAAAATTTCTGAAAATTAAACGATGATATTTTCCTGGAGAGTTAATATACACCTGAGACAGGACAATGGAAATTTGTTTTAACATTTCCTCCTTTTTTATTTTTTTATTGGTTGTTCAAAACATTACAAAGCTCTTGACATATCATATTTCATACATTAGATTCAAGTGGGTTATGAACTCCCATTTTTACCCCAAATACAGATTGCAGAATCACATCGGTTACACATCCACATTTTTACATAATGCCATATTAGTAACTGTTGTATTCTGGACAATGGAAATTTATTGTTGACATCCTCAGTTGAAAGGAAACTCCTTTTTATGGTGCTTATAAGTATAAAGAGAAAGAAAGCCCTTTCAAGATTAGCCCTTTTATCTCAGGTACTAGAGAATGTGTGAATTTGCTCAGTAAAACACATCTGATACAGCAGCTGCAATAAAAATCTCCCCTGGTTAAGATTATGATCACCCAGCCAGTCTTTACAAGCTAAATATGCAAGATGAACTGGAGTGTAGTAAGAATCACTATTTCTATGCCTTCTGATCCCTGACAGTGACTTTAATCTCTACAGTCCCTCAAAGGTGCCCTATTGTTTTTGGCTTACTCTTTTCCCATGGAGAAGCTATTCTAATGGCTTCCAGGTGACCTTTTCTACCATAGACCTTATGTGACAGGTCAGGGAACTAATTGGGGATTCTGTCAGTTAATGACCAAATATATTCCATTATACATTCCCAAATTGTGGAAGTAATCACAGTATGGGTTCAGAGACCTGCAGCTCCCATTTTGGGATGGACCAAAGCTAAAACTTGATTCATCATCTGACCTTCATAAGTGCCTACCTTGACTGGTAAGGTATATGATCTTTTTATTCTCCTGAAATTAGTATTAGTTCAGAAACAGTGCCTAGTATTTCCTGGAAAGTCTTTAATTTTCTTTTCCCAAATGTACAGTTCCCATGCTAAAAGTTCTTAATTTGCTTTGGAGGGGCTGAAGGAAGATTATAAGTTTTGGCTGTGTTTTGGATTCTTCCTTAAAGGGGCCTGGCCTATCTTTCATTCAAAATTTCTGTTTCTATAAACCAATTCAAGTTTGGAAATTGATTTGAAGAAACACGAGTATCCATTTTTATGATTCAGGTTAGACTTTTGTTCATTTAATCCAGAACTGTTCTGCATATACAAATCAATTAAGAATTTTGAAGGCTTTCTATTTTACTTTTAGTTTCATCATTACTAACTAGTCAACACCACAGCTCTCCTCATGATGATTACTAATATGATTACTCTTATGACTCTGCCATCCATTATGATAACCACTCCAAAATTGCACTTGGTGGTTGAGTGCTACTGAATGACCCTTGCCACTGTGGAGTGCAGTTATACCCATTGTATTTAACTTTCACAGCTTAGTTACTGTAGTTACTACTATGGGTCTGACTTATAGAAAAGAGTGATTACAGAGGTAGTTCTTCAAGGATGCCATGGCTCCATTCTCAAATTTATTTTTCAATCATGGTGAAAAGTATGTATTTCAGACCCTCCCAATGTAGGTGAGTAAGTATTAAATTACAAACTAACATTTCAATTTTTGCAAACCTTTAATTATCTTCTTGTGTGTCAAACAAAGGCTGCTCCAGTATTTATAGTTTGCTCACTATGGGTGATCTTTTGGTCCATGTTTTGATCAACCAACCAAACTGTCAGAGCCTATTGTAATTTATTGAGCTACAAGATTAAATGCAGATTCTTAAATGCATCCCTTAGTTCTAGTCTGAGTCTAAACCCCAAAGAATCAGGAGAGGTAATGGTGCTATTCCAGTCTGAAGACTGGCACATTCAGCAGCTGGGAAAAGCTGATGTATCCGTTTTAGTGTGAGAGCAGAGAAAGAAAAACAATGTTCTACCTCAAGGTGGTCAGGAAGAAGGAATTCTTACTCTTATGAGAATTGTTCTTTTTGGTTGTTTCAGGGCTTCCTCATCTTTGATAAGCCTCACTCACATTAGAGAGGACAATCTGTGTTACTCAGGCTACTGATTCAGAAGTTAATTTCATACACATACACTTCACCAAAGACAACCCCTAATAATGTTAAACTAAATGTTTTGGTTACCCAGTGGCCTAATGAAGTTAACAAATAAAATTAAATATGTCTGTCCCCCTTAAAATGTGGGCAAGACATTGGAGACAATGACCATCTTTATCTCAGTGCCAAATATAAGTGATGTGAAAGGAAAATTTTCCCTATATGTTATTGCAAAAAAAAACATTATTGTACTCCAGGAGGTAATGGCAGCAAAGGGTTAGCATGAAAGGGCCCTCTGCAGATTCAGTCTGTTGCCTGTCAAACCTGTCACCTGAAGAAAGTTCTGAGCAGCAGCTCACTAGGACACCTCAAAGATAAAAGAGAACACTAAAGGAATAAAATTAAGCTGTTAAGATTCAATTTTTCTATCTACTATAATAACTGACAATTCTGATTTAGAATTTTGTCATTCCTGCTTCAAACTGTTAGATAAACTAAAGATGCAGTTTAAAACGAAGTCTTATAGGAATGTGATACCACTTTGAAAATATTTCTTATTGTAGGAAGTGGAACTGAAAGAAGTGGTAATATTAGGGAAATAATTATAAGAGCATATGCTAATCATTTTGCCATCAATAAGTATTTTTGTATATTTAAAACCCATATCAATCTAGATATATTTTATTTGGATTCATTTGAAAGAAAACAGAGGAAAATTATATTAAAGACTATTAAAATAGTTTGGTTTCAGGTATTTTTAAAAGGCCAGAGATTAAAGATGTGTGTTATTTTGCTGAAATTCTAGAAGTTTTCTTTTCTTTCTTTCTTTCTCTTTTTTTTTGAAGTAATTTTGTCTACTATACATATAGACCTCATTAAAATATTCAGTCTTCTAAATTTAAAATTTTAAGTGCAGTTTCTATTCTAGTGAGCAATTATAGTTACATTTTATTTAAATTGAACTTTTCAGAAAAGGCCGAATGTATTTCTCAAATCATCTTAAAAATGACGATGGTGAGGAAAACAATAATACACTTTAAAATTTAAACTTTTATCACCAGCAACAAAAAGACATTAGTCTAACTATGTCATTTAAATATCTACATTTGTGCAAATAAGAATTAAGTAGCTCCATTCAGACTTTTAAATTACTCTGTTAATCTATAATCCTACTTATTATTGCTATCTATGTATTAACATATTTACTTATAGCTGAACACGTTATCAAACCCAGCTATAATTTCTCTTGAAAATTATCCTCTGCAAACCAAAACTGAAGTATTTCTCCTGGAGTCTTTTTTACATAGATCTTCATGTATAGCCCAGAAAGTCTTTGTGAGTTTTGTTTGTGAAAAATTTGCTTCAACTCTTGAAATACTAAACCTTCTCCTTAACATTTTTTCCTGACTACTGTTCACTCCATGAAAAGTACTGAGTTAACTGTGATAAAGATAATTAGTTGCAGCAAATTTTATTTTCTTGTCTAATTATAATATGCTCTATATAAACATTTTGGGGAAGTCAGGCTTTGGGGGAGAAGGATAAGGTTTGCTATAGATGCTATGATGGCATTTAGTGTTTATCTTTTCTTTAATGTTTGTCAATGTATTTCATGTTATAGCCCTATAGTCTGATGATGCATTAGAAAAAAAAAGCTTAGAAATTATGGAAAAAGGATTAATCAACTGCACTGCTAATTTTAAAATATTTTGAATTCATGTATTTACTGTAGCTTCCTTATTCATAAACATAGCTAGTAAATATTTTCTTGAATAACCAGTATATATATCTGCAAAACTTGTAATGTAATTGTCAGAGGGAGAAGATAAATCTCACCTCAGAATTAAAATATATGTATATATTAATTTATATTAGGTAAAATAATATTTCAGTTATAATAGTATTTTTATTAAAATAATTATCTCTCCTGAGTCTCTAATATTATCAATATAAAATACAGAAACAAATCAGAATAATAGTTTATATAGATGAACAGAGAATACTTATTAAATAAAAATTTTCTTAATCTTTTTATTTTTTTATTTTCTAAAATAAAATAGTAGCATGTGTGCACCAAAATATGTGTAAATATCTGTAAGTTGCCAGTCAACCTGATACAAAGTTTTCAATTATGTCTCAAATTTTCTACACTAAAGAAGCTATGAGATTTTCAAGGAAACATGTTATATAGCATGATCACACATTTATCTCTACTCTTTTCTGAGAGACCAGAAAGATGATTATTGATGAAGCAAAAATGTACACTCACAAAGTCATAAAGAACAGAGTAGAAAGCAAGAACAAAATTTGGCTTTCTAGAAAGTAAATGGAGCAATGACACGGACCCAGCCCATCAGGGAAATAGATCTAGGTGGCATGTACAGATGTCAAAAGAAGTCCAACTCACTCCAAAGAATCCAGAACAAGCTCAAGAATGGAAACAGCAGATATGTTACTATGCAAGGAATGTGTAGGTGTGAAAATAGAAAGATGGATTGAGTGTCTACATAAGAAGCAGTTAGACCCTGGAATCTCGGGAATCTCCTGCACAGCCAGGAAGTAGCTTCTCCCACACCATGACTGACAGCTTGAGGATATATCTGGAGACTTGGTAGCAGTCTGGAGATTGGGTCACCAGATCAGGCTAAAAGCTAGATGGCATCCTGAGATTAAGTGTCATCAATGGAATCTCTCCAGTAATGTGAGGTAAGGGAAGAGGTCAACAACTCAGGGGCTTTGAGTGAAAAGCCACATGGAATTGCACAATAATAAAAAAAATAAGAGAAAGTAGGAAAACAGGGAGAGAAATACCAGCTACACTTTATTCATACACATCCCACATAGCTTTCCCATGTTGTTCTATAATTTATCAAGTTTTTTTCATATGTTCTCAAGGTTGACTATCTTTGTTCACAGTAAGGGGGCATTATTTAGAAGACTAAGACACACGCAGTAGCAGAGTATAGCTTCAATTGCTTTGGTTATTGGCAGGCACAACATCTTTGTTTGTATGTGGTGCTGAAGATCGAACCTGGGCCGCACGCACTCCAGGCGAGTGCGCCACCGCTTGAGCCACATCCCCAGCCCACTTCAATTGCTTTGGAATAAACAGTTATGATGGTCACAGGAAAGGTATTACATATTTTGTCCTTAAGCAGCAGTTTCAGATTCCTAAATAAGAAATATTCAGCAACATTTGAAAAAATCTGGATTTAACCAGATTTACATCAGCTGTTTTTTTTGTTTGTTTTTGTTTTTTTGTTTAGGCAGGCTTTCTAGAGATTAAAAATTACTTATGGAAGCTCTAATTCTGCTAATTTAAATTCCTGCTGAATTAAGGCTGGGTATAATTTAACCATTGGGAAGCATAGTCCTAACTCTAGAGGTGTCTCTTACTTTTAAATCTGTACTATGCTGAGTCTTTCTTACATTTAACTTTTTTGATGACTTCTGTTTTACAAGGTCTCAGATGTGAACTGATATTAACATGGTATAGCTAAAACCTGGAACTAATGGCTCAAAAGTGATACAATTAATGGAACTTGTAATGAAAAGGCTAGAAAAGTTCTTGCAGCACATGTATACTGATTTTGATTTCTTTATTCAAAGAATAGCCAGAACTTAAATATTAACTAATAAGCATATCTTATACATTGAAATCTGCCAGCATTTTACTCAATAATAAAAACACATAAGGTTAAAAATATTAACTGAAAATTTGATTATCATAGTTCAAACTCATACAGAGTAAAACACTTTGCTATTTGAAACTCTAATGAACTATATCCTGGAAATTCCCTTGGTATTTAAACTATCAAAGAAAATGGATGTTCCCAGATATTGACTGTGTCTTTCATCATTTTGTTCAATCCAACAGCTATATTTCAAATTCTTTCCCTGTAGGTCAGTGATTCTCAACTGGGGAAGATTTTGCTACCTGTGGTGCTTGATAAAGTCTAGAGAGAGGAGGGAACACCACATGGCACTAAGCATGTCACCATGTGCAAGGCAGCAACATTACCTGGACAAACACTTCACTAGTTCCAAGTTCAAGAAATCCTCTTACAAATTCTTCTCAACTTTCAGTCAAGTTTTCTTTCCCTGCATAATACAACATTTTTCCTAATACATCAGTTATGAGAATGGACGACTTACAGTTGTAAAAAGAAACAATTAAGAGTCAAGGGACATGTATTCTGTGTATTTTTCCTAGGCCTGCTACTTGACCTTGAACAAAGTAATGAATTTATCAAGGATTGCATTTCTCCAAGTGAAAGTTGTGAGGTTAATTTTGATCCATGCTCTTTAGGTAAGTAAATAATTCATTACAGAAACTTCATATTGACAACCCAATAAATAAGACAGACAAAAGCACAGACCATCCCCATATTGAATTGCAGCTTTGGTTTAGAATTCATGAATGATAAGTCCTTCAGTAACTCAATAGGAAACCCCATAGGTTCTACCAAGTATGTTTGAAAACTCTGGGATATGACAGTAACTCAAGAAGTTTGAGGAGCATAAAAAAAATAAACAAAAACTTTAAAAAAAGAGTTAAGAGGAGTTTTTAGTTGCTTCTTTATTTTGATTGACACTCAGTCATCTTTATTGTTTAGATATTAGTTGTCCCTCAGATGTTCATATGTGAAATAGTGCAAGAGGGTTTAGAGGAGAAATGATTGGGTTATGAGAATCTTAACACAATCAGCTATTTAAGCCCCCTGATGAGATTAATTTAGTGGTGTCTGTAGGTGGTTAGGTGTGGCAGAAGAAGGTGGGTCCCTGGTGTCTGTTTTTGGTGTAAAGAGTGATAGTAATAATAAAGAAAAGACAATCAAGGTACAGAGGCAGGAAAGGTGGCAGAGTGGTTCTTTGTCCAAGCATCCATGTTTACTTATAACAATAAGTTACATTAGGTCACTAGTACCATAACCAAATTGTTGTTTAGAGTATCAGTAAGGTTGCTTATTCTGCAGTTACATTTCATAGTTACAATATGCAATGTTAGGAGTTTTGTGCAGTTCTCAAGAAGGTCCATTGTCTGAAGTTACTGTTAAGTAGACAGCTCCAGGAGCACTGGAGCTTTGTGAAACATTGTAGTTATCAAGCAAGCAAATCCCTTTATTCCCAGGAGTTATGCGCAAGAATAAGGTTGAAGCTAATAAGACTCTATCATGGAGAGCATTACCATAGCAACCACACATCCTATGCCTTTGCACAGAAACTTTCCCAGCCACCAAGCATGCTTCAACCATGAAGTCATCAGGGACCCCAATCCCAAACACAAAACCCCTACACTTTGGGGTATATTTTTTTGTATCTGGTGAGTGGAGTCTCTCTCTTTCTGCTTTCTGATCATCATGTGAGCCTCTTCCCTCAACTACACTCTTCCACCATGGTGTCTTACCTTACCTTAAGCCCAGAGGAATGGAGCTGGCTGCCTATGGACTGAGACTTCTGAAACTGTGAGCCCACTCACTCCCTGTACAATTGTTCTGGTCAGATCTTTTTGTTACAAAAGCAAAAAAAAAAAAAAAAGCTGACTAAAACAATCATGAACCACATTATGATTCGTCCATCAACAATGGCCCGTATATATGCAAAAGTGGTCATGCATCACAGTGCCACCAAAACAGGAACACATAACTGAAGAAAGGACAAAAGTAAAGGAGACTTAAGCAGAAAACAGAGAAAAAGAACCCCTAGAAAATTCACAGGCAAGGACTTGGGGAAAACTTTTGTAGACCTCAACAAGCTCCTTATAAAATTTGAAAACCTGGAACCCAACACCAAACTGTTTTCATTAATAGAGAGGAACATCTGTGTTGCATAACATTTGTGTTACATTAGCTGCTTACAAGCAAATCTATGATACAAAAATAAATAATTAAATAAACAATGAATTTTTTTTTTTTTAAAAAGCAAACCTCCCATGGACATATTTCTGGAAATTGTCTGTCTTAGAGAAGAGATTTGGACAGATCCTTTGGGAGAAATTTCAGAAAAAAAGTGGTGCTGTGAAGGAGATGGCAACACCATAAGTACTTTTGTTGCCCCTGAAGTTGTTCTAGGGGGACAAGATGTGGAAGTAAAAGTCAGAGAGCATGATGAGCCTGACCCTGTGTAGCCTAGGCTAAAACATGTGTTGTTTCTTAGTTTTTAGTCAAAAAGTTGAAATGTTCAAAGAAAAAATTAGAAAAAAGCTTGTAAATTAAGGATAAAATGAAAGGGAATATTTTATGAAGGTATACACTGTATTTGGGTAATAAGTGTTTTCACAAAGAATTAAAAAGTTTTTCAACAGTTAAAATTTTTTAACCATTATGTATATCCACAAGACACTAATTAAAAACAATTGTAAGTAAATTGCAGAAAAATCAGTAGAGTAGAGGGAATAAAGTACTTTTAAAATGCAAAAACAGAAATTAAAAATTGAAATGGAAGAAACAAAAAAGGTACATTAAGCTAATTTATAGAATAAATATTTTTAATAAATTTAGTGTATCCTAAGTAAATAGTTCTTAAAAAGCTTATGTTAGTGTAGAGATCTAGGACTTTATCTTTATATTTTCTCACTTACTCCCTGATTCTCCCAGAGCAATTTTAGTACTTCAAGTTCCATTTATGATAAACACCCTATAGGATATACAATTATACATTTAAAAAAATCTATTATATCATAGTTTACTGTTTCTCTATTTAGATATGCTAAGGTATATAGATACTGAATGTTATGTTACCATTGCCCACAGCATGCAGCACAAGTATATTTTGCTCAGGCTTGCAGTCTATGAGCAATAGGCTCTGACATTATACCCTAGCTGTGTATTGGGTACTACCATTTAGGATCGTGTAAGCACACAACAGTAAATAACCTAAGGATATGTTTCTCACAATATGTCCCCACTGTGATGTGATAGAGGAATACATATATCTTTGTATGTATATTTTTAAAATAAATGCATAGGTAATACTTATATTTCTTATATTTGAAGTTTTAGAATTTCTAGTCATCACTATTGTCAAACTTTTTTAGAAATTTTGGTAGCATATAATATGGGCAAAAAATAAAAGAAAAAACTTTTTGCATGTCTAATCTTTCTTATATATTTTCAAGACCATTAAAAATGTCATCTATCATAGATTCCAAAGTTTTGTATAAAACATTGACTAGATGTATAGATCCTTACACCTTGACAAAGACACTGGCTGTCCACTACTCTCTTTAATCAAGAACAGTGCTCTGGGACCTATGAACAAAGCCTCTGTTTCTCCTCCTCTTGTATACCTGCCACCTACTATGAGAATATCTAAGCTGGACTGTTAAAGAGAAGAAACCTCACTGGAAAAGGGGGGGTAGTGAGGAGAGAGAAGAAAAAACAAAGAAGGAGAGAGACAGTTCATGGATACAGAAAAACAGACACACTGAATGATAGAGAGAAGGGAGAGAAAAGGGACCATGTGGAGAATGCAGTGTTCCAGGACTCTGTGGAATAGAAAATGTTAGTTATCTAACGTCACTCATTAAAAAATAATAACTTTTTGTGGTTTTAAGCCACTAAATGAGGTTTTTAGAAAGCAGAACATAATTAGGATAATTAGTAGTAAAGAAAAAAAGAAGGATATTAAGCACGTTTGTTAAAAAATTTCTGTTCTACAATGTCATTACTCTGAAAGTTTTATAATGTACATTCCACGATTCTTTGAAAGTAAATCACTTTAGATCTCCTGTTGCATTTTTAAAATTTATCATATATTTGATGCTTTAGACTATCACACTTTAAGTCATTATATTTCAAAGTGTTACATGTAGATTTGAAAAATAAATTCTTGATATCATTATTTCATACATGAGATAAAAGGGTTTACAACACTATGAATAGAAAAGTTCTTAACTCTAGTATGCTAACATGAAATTAAAGGATTTTAAAATTACAAAGTGGAACAGTATGCCTATATAGACTATGTTGTGTTGAGAGCCACAGCCGAAGGGGCTCCAGCAAACTTTCAGACTGCCAGCTGATGATTGGCTCACAGCGGCCCCAGCAACATCTAGCAACATCTAGCTGATTGGCTCCTCTGCGGTGATGCTCATTGGGCTGTTTCCCTGCCCTTTCAGACCACGGAGCTGCTCATTGGGGGACTTTTTTGGCTCCGCCCATGCAACCCAGCCAATGGGCCTCAAGAGCAGGAGGATTGTGGGAGGAAGAGGTTGTTGGGGTGTGTGGCTTGTGGGAAGCCGGTGGTGGCAGTTGGGCTCTGAGGGTTCTTTCCTGAGGAGCTGTTTTGTTTATCTTGTGTGGTTCTAAAAATAAAGTTAGTTTCTTTTGACAAGTGGCACCTGAATTGTGCCCAGCCAGACTGCGGCATTTGGTGGCTCGCACGGGGAGCGACTGAGGGTAAGTAAACCGCTCGCCCCTGAGGGCAGGGTGAGAGGATGGGTAGCCATTTTAAGATTCCCCTTTTGTTTTGCTTCATTTTTGTTTTAAGTTGCCTGTCCCTGGAGATGAGTGAGACAGAAGAAAAACTGCTCACTTCTGAGGAAAAACTATTTACGTCTGAGGAACAGATAGGGAGAAAGGACGGATGCACATGTCAGGAGGATAGAAAGGCTATAATGAATTTTTGTTGTTCCATTTTTATTTCATTCTGTCTCAGTTTTGTTTGATGTTATCTTGTTGGGTTGTATTATAGTAGAAATACGGGATCAAAAATTAGTAAAAGACAAACTGAAAGAGTGTTAAGTAAATTGTTAGAGGAAGAAGGCATCTCAGTAAAATCAAGAACAGTCAGGGCATACATTGATACAATGCAAAAATGTATCCCATGGCTTTTTAAGGAGGAGTTGTTAAATATATCACAATGGAACCATCATGGTGAAGATTTAAAAAGAATAGAAAAGAACAGCCCAGGAACTCTGGCAGTTGGCACATTGACATTGTGGGCGTTGGTATCTGGTTTTCTTAGTCCAAAGCCTTCAATTCAGACAAAGGTAGAGGAAGGAGAAGACATATTGATTCAAGTAAAAGAGGAGGTCTCTCAAGTTAGTCAGAAAGAGGAAAAGATTCAAGTAAAAGAGAAGGTCTTTTGAGCTAATCAGACAGAGAAAGAAAGTTTAGAGCAGAAAAAGCCATCAGGGGGAAAGTTACAAAAGGAGACTGCTACTAAAACCTTTCTATCACCAGAGAGCTTAAGTGTCCAACCAACAGCACCACCTCTACAGGAGACTGCTACTAACACCTTTCTATCACCAGAGGACGTAAGTGTCCAACTGACAAGGCCACCTCCATATGCTGAGAGGCCCCCAACCCCCACAGTTGATAGTTCGGATCCTGAGACAGGATCTCAAGTATTAACATGCCCTGTATTTGAGGTAGGAGGGCAGCGAATTTACCATGATTTAAATTTCAAAACAGTGAAGCAGCTAAAAGAGGCTGTAACAACCTATGGTCCTCAAGCACCCTTCACTGTAAGCTTGATCGAATCCTTTACCAACTTGAACATGACGCCAGCAGATTGGGCTAATATGTGTAAAGCTGTGCTAAATGGAGGACAATACCTGTTATGGAAGGTTGCCAATGAGAAATTTTGCAAGGAGACGGCTAGGCGAAATTCAGCGGCTGGTTATCCTCAGAGAAATCTAGATATGTTGTTAGGAAAGGGACCTTATGAGGATCAGCAGCAACAAATTGCATATGATCCTAGTGTATATTTACAAATTGCTGTAGATGCAGTTAAGGCATGGAAGACTTTACAAGGACATGGAGGTTTACAAGGTCAATTATCTAAAATAATACAAGGAACTAATGAATCATATGCTGAATTTGTAGATAGGCTTATTCAAACAGCTACCAGAGTTTTGGGGAATACAGAACAAGCAATGCCATTAATAAAACAACTGGCTTATGACCAAGTGAATCGTTGTTGCAGAGATATCATTAGACCATGGAAACATGAAGATTTAAACACATATATTAAATTATGTAGAGACATTAATGAACAAGAGCAAGTCATGGCAGCTGCAGTAAAACAGGCTTTAGATGCCAGAGACATTAATGAACAAGGGAAAATTGTGGCAGCTGCAGTAAAACAGGTTTTAGATTCCAGGCCAAGAACATGCTACAACTGTGAACAAACAGGACATTTTAAAAGGAATTGCCCCATAGGAGGAGGGTTTAACAAAACTAGGTATCAAAGGAGTAGAATACCGGGTATTTGCCCACGATGCCGTAGAGGGAGACATTGGGCTAATGAATGCCATTCTCATACCACCATAGAGGGTACTCCATTATCAAAAAATGAACAAGGACCAAGTGTTTATCCACGATATCGTGGAGAAAGGCATTGGGCTCCATTGCCAAAAAATGGACAGGGGGGCCCAATGCTCCGGGGCCCAAAACCATAAATATACAGAGCACTGGAGGAACCCAGCAACCCCATCAGGGTAGTGCCCAGGACACATTGTCCATCAGATCCCTCATCAGACAAACCAGAGGGAGCACAGGGTTGGACATCTGCGCCTCTGCCAGATCAGTACTAACTCCAGAGATGGGAGTTCAAATCATTCCCACAGGGGTGAAAGGACCTGTTCCCAAAGGAACAGTAGGCTTATTATTGGGACGCAGCTCTTCTACTCTAAAAGGACTTATGATAAGTCCTGGAGTAATTGATCCTGATTATGAAGGTGAAATAAAAATTATAGCCAGTTCTCCAAATGGTATATCAGTAATTTCACCAGGAGATAGAATAGCACAGTTACTAATAATACCAAGCCTACATGATAAATTTTCCAGTTGTGCTGTAGAAAGAGGTTCCAAGGGATTAGGCTCCACGGGTGTAGATTGGGCTATGATGTCTTTAAATTTAGATTCTCGCCCCATGCTAAAACTAAATATTCGAGGACATGAATTTAATGGGCTACTGGATATAGGTGCAGACCTTAGCATCATCTCTCATCAAGAATGGCCAAAACATTGGCCATTACAACAAGCCACTCAAACGCTTCGAGGCCTAGGAGTGGCGACTAATCCCCATAGAAGTGCAATGGTATTAGATTGGCAGGATCCTGAAGGATGTGAAGGAACTATAGAGCCATATGTATTGGATCATCTTCCTATAAATTTATGGGGAAGAGATGTCCTAGATCAATTAGGTTTGATATTAACAAATAACATCAACCAAAATGCACCCGCTATTATGACTAGACAAGGTTTTAGGAAAGGAAAAAGATTAGGAAAACAAGAACAATGTATAGCAGCACCAATACAAATAGATCAAGGAACAGACAGACATGGGTTGGATTTTCAGAAAGGGCCACTGAGACAATAAAAATTACTTGGAAATCAGAAAGACTAGTATGGGTTCCTCAGTGGCCCCTGACTAAAGAAAAGATACAAGCAGCCCATGATCTGGTCAAACAACAATTAGCAGAAGGACATATACAACCTTCTGCATCTCCCCATAATACTCCCATTTTTGTCATCAAAAAGAAATCTGGTAAATGGAGATTATTGCATGATTTAAGAGCCATTAATAATGAGATGGTTATTATGGGACCTGCTCAATCGGGGATTCCTCAATTGTCTGCTTTGCCAAAAAACTTGGTATGTTTTAGTTATAGATATTAAAGATTGTTTTTTTTTTTTTCAATTCCAATTCATCCTAAGGATAGTCCACGTTTTGGATTTACTATCCCTGCACTGAATCATGAAGGTCCTGATCAGAGATAGGAATAGAAAGTACTCCCTCAAGGCATGGCTAACAGCCCAACTATGTGTCAAATTTATGTTAACAAAGGAATCCAGCCACTTAGAAATCAAAATCCTGAACTACAAATATTTCACTATATGGATGATGTATTATTAGCACACAAAGCTAAAAACACATTGATAGAATGTTATGCCACACTTACAAACATATTAAAAAATTATAATCTAGAGATAGCTATAGATAAAGTACAATTAAATTTTCCAATTAATTATTTAGGAGTTCTATTATCCTCACCCATGGTCTGTCCACCAAAAATTCAAATACGAGTAGATCAACTCAAATCACTTAATGACTTTCAAAAGTTATTAGGAGACATAAATTGGATAAGGCCTTATCTAGGTATACCAACAGGAGAGTTGGGACCTTTATTTGATATCCTAAAAGGTCCATCAGATCCAAATTCACCCCGAATGTTAATGCCTGAAGCAAGAAAAGCATTAAAAATCATTGAAACATATATGGAAAATATGCATTTGGATAGAATTGATATAAGTTTGCCTTTATTATTTATTGTACTACCAACAAAAAATATTCCTACAAGAGTATTTTGGCAAGAAGGTCCATTATTATGGATACATTTATCTTATTCTCCTAACACTATTCTTACTAGGTATCCTGAGGCTGTAGGACAATTAATACTCAAAGGAATAAAAGCAGCAAAGGGAGTGTTTGGAATTTCTCCCAATAAAATTATTACTCCATATACTATGAATCAAATTGATGAGTTAGCTAATGAGTTAAATACTTGGGCAATAATCATGTGTAAATCGAATGTTTCATTTGATAACCACTTACCATCTAATCCTTTATTGTCTTTTTGGTCATCGCATCCTGTAATTTTTCCAAAAATGACAAGAAAAACACCTATCGGGAATGCTCCAAATATATTCACTGATGGATCAAATAATGGTACAGCAGCAATAGTTACACCTGATCAAACTTTTACATTTTTAGTACCCAAACAATCAGCTCAAAAGGTAGAGCTTAAGGCAGTATTACAGGCTTTTATGATGTTTAAAAATTCTGTATTTAATTTATTTTCCGATAGTCAGTATATAGTTAATGCTATAGTATCCCTTGAAGATGCTGGTAGGATTTCCCTTTCCTCTACTGTTTTCTTTTTGCTTTCCACTATACAAAGTCTAATCTGGGACAGAAAAGATCCAATCTTTATAGGACATATTAGGGCACATACAGGATTGCCTGGAGCCCTTAGTTTGGGCAATGATTTAGCAGATAAAACTACACATGACATACATATTTTCTCTACACTAGAAGAAGCTATAAATTTTCATAAAAAGTTCCATGTCAATGCTAATACTTTACAAAAGCACTTTAAAATAACTAAGGAACAAGCTAGACAAATAATAAAACAATGTCAAAATTGTGTGACCTTTTTACCATAAGTTAATCTTGGAGTCAATCCTAAAGGATTGATACCTAACCATATTTGGCAGATGGACGTCACACACTTGCCAGAATTTGGAAAATTAAAATATTTGCATGTTACAGTTGATACTTCTTCTGGATTTTTGATGGGCTCCCTTCATGCCAGAGAAAAAACTAAAGATGTTATATTTCATTGCTTACAAATTTTTGCCACTGTGGGCGTTCCAAAACAGTTAAAAACAGATAATGCCCCTGTTTATACTTCTACCTCTTTTAAACAATTTTGCTCATCATTTGGCATTACTCATATAACAGGAATCCCATACAATCCACAGGGACAAGGCATAGTTGAAAGAGCTCATCAAACTATTAAAATGTACTTATTAAACCAAAAAGAAGGAATTGGGAAGGGGTATATATTCCCCAAAGATAAACTTAAAATAACCATTTTTACTCTAAAGTTTTTAAATTTGGATTCATCAGGGCTTAGTGCTGTGGAAAGGCATATGTGTCCAAAAAATGTACATAAGCCCAAGGTACTTTGGAAGGATATTCTAACAGGACAATGGAAAGGTCCTGACCCAGTAATTGTCTGGAGTCGGGGGTCTGTTTGTGTGTTTCCACAGGGAGAACAGCAGCTGATTTGGATTCCAGAGAGATTAACTAAGGTCCTGACCCAGTGATTTCCTCGAATCAGGGGTCTGTTTATGTGATTCCACAGGGAGAACAGCAGTTGATTTGGATTCCAGAAAGATTAACTAAAGCGATTTCTACAGACCAAAAAGAAGATGTGATATCCAGAACTCCAGTTTGGTTATTCTTACATCTGCGACAGAACCAGAATGCTTTTTTCAATATCTATTTTATCATTGCCCTTTCCCATATTTTGTTTTTTGAGCTCATACAGACCTAGGTTAATGTTTTGCTGATCAGTTCTATTTTTTGACTATAGAGTTTTTAAACATTGCAATGGAGATTTCACCTGTAAAAAGTTATAAGGCCTTTACTATTATGTTATGTGTCGTATGTATGTGTGCACACTTGTGTTTTGTGTTATATGTTTGAATGTATGTCCATATATCATATATGATGAGAGCTCATGAAAAAATGGATCCAAATAATTTTTTTTTATTCACGTGATTTAAATGGATAATTTAAATTGGGTAAACAGCTGTTGAGGATTGTTTTAAAATGTGAAAAAATAAGGAGGTTAACAGATCTGTTTGTTTACTTTCACCTTTCCTTTTCATTATATTTAATAATTCTCTTAAAGATAATGTAAATTGTTAAGAAAATTGTTTTCTTTTAATGCCTTCTGGAATGTTACATAATTTTTCATTTAGCCATTGCTAAGAAAATTGTTTTCTTTTAATGCCTTCTGGAATGTTACATACTTTTTTCATTAGCCATTATTAAGAAAATTGTTTTCTTTTAGTGCCTTCTGGAATGTTACATAATTTTTTCTTTAGCCATTATTGCCAGAATTCCTATCTTCATCCCAGTGCCAGTGAAGACAATGTAAATTGTTAAGAAAATTGTTTTCTTTTAGTGCCTTCTGGAATGTTAGATAATTTTTTCTTTAGCCATTATTGCCAGAATTCCTATCTTCATCCCAGTGCAAGAAGACAAAGATAAAACCAATCTACAGCTTCTGCAATAGCCATCACTGAACTGCTTACAGAACTTACCTGGATCACATGTATGCATTGTGAACTCACCTATATGCATTGTGAACTATCTGTTAGTGCAGCGACTTGTGGTAGTGTTGGGGTATTTATGCTGATGGTGTCATTGGTGGTACAATTTTTCCAAAAGGAGCCGTCAATTGGCTTGGTGTATCTTCCTCCCTCCTGCTTGTCATGATCGTTCAGCTAAAATTTGTGGGCCAACAGAGGTGAGAACCTCACCCCCCCGCTGGTACAAAGACCTCCACACAGGTGTGGCTGTATACTGAACTGGCAGTCAGTAACGGGTAAGATCCAATTACTATGGTACCAACCTAAGACAGGAGGCTGACGCCTTGAGGTCAGCTCATCCGATAACGGGTAAGAACCATATGTACTATTGGACAACCTAAGGCAGGCACGGTCCCTAAGCCACATGCTTGTTATTTAAACTGAGAGGGGGAGATGTTGAGAGCCACAGCCGAAGGGGCTCCAGCAAACTTTCAGACTGCCAGCTGATGATTGGCTCACAGCGGCCCCAGCAACACCTAGCTGATTGGCTCCTCTGTGGAGATGCTCATTGAACTGTTTCCCTGCCCTTTCAGACTACCAGCTGATGATTGGCTCACAGCGGCCCCAGCAACATCTAGCAACATCTAGCTGATTGGCTCCTCTGCGGTGATGCTCATTGGGCTGTTTCCCTGCCCTTTCAGACCACGGAGCTGCTCATTGGGGGACTTTTTTGGCTCCGCCCATGCGACCCAGCCAATGGGCCTCAAGAGCAGGAGGATTGTGGGAGGAAGAGGTTGTTGGGGTGTGTGGCTTGTGGGAAGCCGGTGGTGGCAGTTGGGCTCTGAGGGTTTTTTCCTGAGGAGCTGTTTTGTTTATCTTGTGTGGTTCTAAAAATAAAGTTAGTTTCTTTTCACAAGTGGCTCCTGAATTGTGCCCAGCCAGACTGCGGCAATGTTGCATGATTTTCTAAGATAAATACAAAATAGATTGTTCTTTAAGTTTCTTTGCCCACAAATTAGTTAATTAATTAATTAATTAAGTTAATTCATTAAGGGGCTTTAGGTAACAACTTTAGCTATGGGAAGGAGGTTTTGTATATTCTGTTTTCTTCATTAGCAGTTTTGCTTTGTGCTCTTTGAACTTTTTTCCTTCACAACCTATATCCTGAAGGTGGATGACCTATCCCATCATTCTGTGTCCTACTTTCTTTATTTACATAAAAATGGTGATCAGAGTACCTATATTTTATGACTGCTATGAGAATGTGAATATAGTAAGTGAAAAGAGGTTAAACTAGCAATAAAGCCACAGCATAAACTATCAATGTCAGTGGTGGTTTTGTTGTTATTGTTGCTGTTGTTGTTGGTGGTGGTGGTGACATTGTTGTGTCTCTGAAATTTTTGTACTTGCCAGGTATTAGAAATGGTGTTTTTACAATTTCTAATATTGTAATTCAGTTGCTGACAGTTGTCTTATGTGTGTGAATGTGTTGTTCACCCACTGTCATGAATGACTTTGGTAAAATATGATTATACAGTTTGTCTTGCCTAAAAATAATTACACTCTCTATAAATTCTATAAATAATATATATGAATTAAACAACAACAACAACAATGAAGAGCTAAAACCTCTAAATTAATCGTCAAAAGCTCAGTTTGAGACCATGAACTATTTTTTTTGTTTATTTATATTGCAGGTTAATTGCATGAACTTTGAGGTCCATATTCTACTGCTTAGCTCAGCTCTGAATCCACTTGACTGCACAAAGACCTCTCCTAAGCTTTTTTCTTTTACTTTTTTTATGGTTTTCCTGACGTAAATTGCCTCCTGTATGACCTATAGAAATAACATTGCATCTTAAAAAAGAATATTCAAAATTTATTACAAAGATTAAAGACCTAAGTCTTGAGCTTTGACCCCATTAGAACTGACACACTGAGGGCCTTTGATTCTGAGTCCTGAAGACCAAATATGCACCTTTTATTATGACCTTGAGACATAGACATTTTGTTAATATGTCATTAATGGAAAATGAGCATTAGAGAAGGGTGAAACTTTCAGCAATATGCACATCAAGCAAAACTTTAAAGGTAATAGGATTGACTATTGGTAAAGAAATGTTCTTTACAGCCAACTGCTATCTGGACCAGAATATTGTTGCTCAACTGTGGTGTTAATAAACTACCCACTGAAGTTATCTTGAATAGTGAAAAGAAACAACTTTAAATCCACACCAAATAATATGGGAAAAATGTTAGCTCTAAATAAAAATATCATGAAATTTCAGAGGAATATATTAGTGAATTATCTTTACACCAGAATAATTGCCATGTTTTGTAGTTCACATCAGAGTTTTCTAATCAAGCCTCCACTGACACTGGGACTGAATAATTCTGCGTTGTGATCTGCCTCTTCTATAGCAAGATGTTGAGCCTTACTATATGCAATCTGACAGGAATCTAAATTGTAGTTGGCCTTTTCCATTTCCCTTCCTCAAGTTGCTATAAAGTATCATGTTGTACCACCATTAGGGACTGGCATTTTGGGAAGCATAAACATTACCTTTCTTTATCCCACACAGTTCACATATATTCATTCACTACCATCTCTACCCTAGTCTAAACCCCTCATCTCTTCTCTCATTGATTTATTACAATACTTCTTCTTAGCTAATCTTCTCTCTAGTCTCATCTCATATTACTTACCTGTTAACTCTTCTAAGATTTTTCTGAGGCAAATGCTTCAAGAATCTTGAAAACTGGTGACTTAATCTCACTAACTCAACTTAAAATATTTCCAATACACTTTAAGGCAGGATTTCTGGACATCAGCACTCTGGGCATTTTAGAACGGATTGTTCATTTTTAACCTATGGTAGGGGGTTGCACTATGCATTCTTGACTTTTATTAATGTATCCCTAGCTGATACCAACTGGATAGAGGTAACATTTATCAACACAGTAAGACAAACTATAATTGCCTCCAATCATTGCCAAATATCACTTGAGGAAGAAGACAAGCAAAATTACACCCACTTGAGACTAGGCCTTGCAATTGTTCAAACTATCTTTGTAGAAGGACCAGTACCTTAAAATCGATTCAGACAGCTACTTTTATAAAAATATTTACATAAATTGATGATTACTTTATATGTTTACCTGGTAGCTTTAAAACACCAGAATGAGCAATATTCCTGGTCTATTATAAAACAAAGTATTATATATCTACTCAATAGTTGTATTAATACATTATATAATAAAGTATATGATAAGCTTGGATGTCAGAATGCATAGAGTTTAGCACATATATAAGCAAAACTTATATGTATGAAATGTTAGGAAAATCTTCAGAACAGTAAATAATTCATGCACATATTGATATTCTGTGTAATAACCAAAACGTATAATATCTACACACATATTGTTTATTTGTTTTAATTAGTTACACATGACAGTACAATGATCTTGACATATCATACATTTGAATCAGATCGAATATAATTTCTCATTTTTCTGAGTGTACAGGTTGCAGAATTACATTGGTCATGTAGTCACGTGTATACCCACAGCAATAATAATGTCTATTTTATTCTGCTGTCCATCCATATTTTTTTAACAAATGGGTGAGTGAATAGGATATGTAGAAATATTCTTCTATAAATGCACATGAAGTATGTATGAAGTATGTCCTCCATTGCCAAGCAAGAGGATGAGCACAAAGTAATTATTCAAGGGATAAATTATCAATTTCGTTTTTTAATATATTGCTGGTCAATAAATGAATAAATGATTGAATAAAGGGTCAGTGAAGTAGATTTTTTCTTTATTTTAAAAAATGTTCTTAATTGTAGATGAACACAACACCTTTAATTAATTAATTGTTGTTTTTTATTTGGTGAGGATTGAACCCAGTGCCTCACATGTGCTAGGCAAGTGATCTACTACTGAGCTACAGCCTCAGCCCTGGAGTAGATTTAAAAAAAAAAGACAGTGAAAACTCCCTGCTTCAGGCAGCCCAAAAGACTGACTCTTTTGCTTGTCCACAAGCCTTGCACTGTCCAGATGATGTATGAAAACACATGTCAGAGCTTGGTGTAAATGTGTGATGTTTATAAACCAAGATACAGAAAAGTGGCCAAATAAGTGAGGTGTTGCTAAATTCAATTCCAGAAAATGCTTTTTCATTTGTCCTTGAGAATGTATATGAAAGTATGTGTGCAAATGAACGAGTGACCAGTGTGTATGTCATCAGCACAGTTGCCCTACTTTACAAAGCTTCAGAGTTACACTGTTTAATCAAAGTAGCAAGGTTATAAAAATTGTATCTCTGAAACAGAACTTAATCTTGGTTTTAAATTATTTTATGATGTCAGCTCAACAACTTGATCATATTGCTTGCCTTGTAAAATGTTAAGACAGCTATCAGACTGTTTTTAATTTACTCTCTTGGCCTAGATCCTCTTCAGTTCTTGTTACATTCTGTCAGCACTATTTCCCTATCGAATGCCAATGAGATGTTCTTCTGTGATTTCTTCTTTTTAAAGCAATATTCAAAATGAACTGCAAAATGTGTTGATTGACATAAAAAAACGTTTATATTTTACCAGCTCAGAACAATTCAATTTTAAATTTTAAAATATAATATACCCTAAGTATATCAATATAGATCTGACAAGTATATCAGACATGATTTTATATATACATATATATTTGTATGTATATGTGTTTATATATGTGTATATGTTATGTATGTATACAAATATATTATATATGTGTGCATATATTTGTATATATGTAGATAAATATAAATACATTTAAGTATATATACACACACACACACAAACACACACACAGATACTCAGAATGTTAATCTTATGTCAGTTTAGCAATAAAATATATTTCTGAAGAAAACTATATAAAATCATAAAAATCATTATTTTGCTTAATTCCAAATAAGAGAATATTTGACAATTTAATTTTCACAAGCATTATTAAACATTTTAGAATATGTATTTGAAAAGAAAGAATGTATCTGTCACTTTTTGAAAGCAATTGTCTTCACTTTTGGAAGTTATATAGTATAAAGAATTTCTGAAGTATTTTTAAAATATGCAAATCATTGTTTCTTTGTTTTGGGGAGTACTAGGGATTGAACAGAGAGGCCCTCAACCACTGAACCATATCCCCAGGACATTTTTATATTTCATTCTGAGTTAGGGTCTCCCTAAGTTGCAAATTATTACATTTTTTAAAAAGCACTCAAGTTGCTAAACTCCTAGCCTATAGATCTTTATAAGCAAGTATATGCACTCAGAACCAAATGATTCATAAAGGATTACTTTTAGAAACTTTACTCTGATGAAATTTCAATATTATTCCAGTATACTCAAAAAATACATGGGTTGTTATAAAGCCAAGGTCAGGACCGTCCTTCCATCTGTTCACCAACAGCTTTAACAAAGAGCTGTTAATCAATATAAAAATGAAAAGAGAAATGTTGATTTTATTAAGCAAATCCATATTTTTAATTTTTTTTAGTTGTTGATGGACCTTTATTTTATTTATTCATTTATGTGTGATGCTGATAATTGAACCTAGTACTCACACATGCTATGTATGGACTCTACCACTGAACTACAACTCCAACCCAAGTGAATTTATCTTAATATGAGTTATACATCAATGATGCATAGATATGTGTATATGCATCTTTACATGTAGCAATGATTTCAAGCCTTAAACACCTGTGTCATCCTATTTATTTATTTATTTATTTATTTTTGTCTTTACATGCTAAATATTTCTCAGTTGAGTTCTGAAATATCTCACTATTTCCAGAAGGGTTGGCTTGGTAAGAGAAAAAAGATGTTCCATCTTTTGGACTCCAAGGGAATTCATTCATTTCTTGGTATTTAGGTTGGTATTTTTAGAAGTGACTAATAAGTCCCCTGTAAGAGCCATTTCTGCCAGGAGGATTAATTGTAGCTCTGGTACCCACTAAACCATCACAGATCCCACCTCCTGCTGTAAGAAGACAATGGTGTCAGACACTTGAATGACATCTCCTCTGTCAAAGCCCTACAGAATCCCACCTGGACAAACAGCTGCTGCAGGGCCTTGGCCATTTGCCAGAAACTCTTCATTTCATGCTTTTGCCTCTTAACTCACACATGAAGTGTGAGATGAAGTACTCAATGTTCAGTGAAATGATGCATTGCTCTTGCATCTAAAATAGACACAATTTCACAATTTTTAAGCTGTGTGGTATGAGACACCATGTTTTATCTAAAATTTCAATATCCCAAATGTCCTGAAGGTGAAAAGATTTGTTCCACGTTTGGCACAAACTCACTGGCGGCAATACCTGATGAAATGTAAAGCAATGACAGAGTAAATTTGCTTCCTTGGTGGTGTTTCATGGTCTCCTGAAGAGATAATAATGCATTTGATGGCAGGGTGCAGTCTTCAGTGATGTCATGTAATATAGCTTGCTTGTACTCTATTATCATTTTAAAATCCAAAAATAGTTTGAATTCCAAAATCCATTTGCTTCCAAAGATTCAAATGAGAGGCTAGGTTCTGTAATTTAGAGATGGAATTCTGGCCTCTCAATTGACAAGGAATAAGATTAGGATCTAAGCTTTGGGACTTTTTCAAAGACATAAGCCTATCAAACTTACAACTAGTAGTAGGATGTTGCTGACTTTTCCAGGACTTAAACCCAGTGTTATGTTAATACCTTATAACTCACTGATACATTGCTTTTGAGTTGAACAGAATTAAAGTATGGGCATTGCTTTTATTTGCTCAAACTACAGAGACACTAAAGATGAGGCTTATTGCTATATGGTTGTTTTAAAAAATTATTTTGCTGAATTTTTGAGAAAATGTGTGCCTCATAAGAATGACTACAGTATTTTTTTTAAAAGTAGTGATTTTTATTGGGTGTGGTGGCTTATAATTCTAGGTACTCAAGAGACTGAGACAGAGAATTACAAGTTCAAGGCCAGTATGGACAACTTGTATTTTTTTCTCAATATAAAAAACAAATAGGTCTAGGGATACAATTCGGTGGTGAAGCACCCCTCAGTTAAATCCCCAGTATCAAAAAAGTGCAGTTGCCATTTTTATTTATAATAGTCAATCAAAATTAACAACTGCAAAATAGAGTTTGGCTGTAGGTCAGATAAGAATGAACTTTTGTACTACTTTTCCTAATATAAGCTCTGGTGTTATTCATATTTTATTTATTCTACCTTCTTTTTCAAGCAAGATATTTTAAAATTATTTTGTCAATAATCAGACATGTTTTCATTAAAATACAACAAAAAATTTCATAAAGAATAATTCATAGGAAATTTGTATTAAGAAAGAAAATGTTTTTTCCAAGTGGCTATTCAACTATGATTTCTAAGTTATTTTAAAGAATATGAGTGCAGCTGTAAACCAATTTTAGTGATTCATAATCACTAGAAGAGTCCCCAGAAGTAGTCCTGAAATTAATCATCAGTTTGTAGTTAAAGTAACCACCTTTAGCAATGGCTTTTTCTAAGTGGTACTTCCTTAAGTGTAGCACTCTGACTTAATTATAGTGACAGTTCATGTTTATCACCCTTTGGCTGCAACAGGGACTCTTAAAATGAATTAACATAAATGTGATTCTTTTTTATCATGAGGTGCAAGAGCAGAGAAGCAATGTAAGACACGAAGAAAATGCTAAATATAGTAGCACTTGTCAACAGAAACTAGAACATTGCACTTAATTGCTTAAGTTAATGATGCCTATGATACCGATTACAGTACTCCTTGCAAAGGAGTGCAAGGAATTCCCAGATGCTTGGCTTCAATTTTATGTTACTTGGCACTGATAATCTTTGACAGTAGCATTTAAAGAGGCAACCAGTAATAAATGTGATTTGTTCACTGGATATTTTTCTGTGTGTATCGTTTATAAATAAAAATATGACTTTGCTAGTAATTTATTTCAAGGGATCAGAGAAAATTTTGACTCTAAATTCCTATAACTACTCAGAAAAGAAAAAAGAACAATAAAATCAGAGTCCTGGGAATTCTGATTGCTCTCATTCTCTTGTCTAATTTTACTATGAGACTTAGAGCAAATAACTTATCCTTTGGTCATTGTTCTTTAAATATAGGCACTTTAAACCTATACATGTGCAAGGGGATTTGATAGAATGATTAAATAAGATAACACAGTAGTCCTTGATTACCTGCAAGGAAGATGATCAAAGAATCTCAGTGGATACTTGAAACTGTAGATAGTATCAGCCCTCTTAATCTAATAACTTTCTCTTCTTAGCTAATAACTTATCATACACCTAGGCTGCAAATTTTGCAGTTTGGGTACAACATAGATTTGCTTTTTCTTTTTCTCAATTTTATGGATAGAAGATTCATTCTTACCATGTATCTTAGCAACTTTAGCATATGATTGTCTTTTCCTTATTAAAAATCTTCAGGTTTTCACTTAATGGAAGCATTTCCTTTGTCATAACCTAATTTCAGCATTATTATTCTTGTGCTTTTTGAGCCTTTGTTAAGTAAAATAACAATTCCTGAACACAACAATGGGCCACAATGACAGTAGATTTGGTAGCAGCTATTTGTGACTACCAGGCTGGTAGCATATAAAGTATGGATATTCTGGACAAAGGCATCATTAAACTCTTGAGGAAGGTGAAGCAGGAAAATGGGAGATTTTATCACATTTTTCAGAGTGGTGAGCATTTTAAAGCTTATGAATGGTCCATTTATTGAATTTTTAATTTAATATTTTTAGGCTGCAGTTGACAATGAGTAAGTGAAATAATTGAAAGCAAAACTTTAATTAAAGGAGGACTAATATACACACAGAAAAACATGCAAGTCCTAAACAAACTTCTCAATATTACTCAAATATATGGATGCTACATAAATGGTAATAACAAAATCTAGTTTGATTTTTTTCCAAGAATATACCAAGTACATACTTGTATTTTCATGCCCATACAATGCTTTATTTCTATGATATATTATTTCATTGAATGCTATAAGGTACTTCTTATCTATTTATTACTAATTATAAAAAATCCACCCCAAAATCTGAAAAATTGAGTTATAAAATTGATACAAGACCATGAAAGTTTAAAATTTTCCCATCAATATTAATCAATTGATGATTGACTTAAAGGTATTTTAAAAATATTTCAAAACAATAATTCACACTAATGCAATTAGTAGTAATTAAACTATGTTTTTATCAATTAAGGTTCATTGCATGTAAACACAGGAGTCAGCAGTATTTTTAGTGATAAACAAAAGGAAAATAAAATTTAAGACTAAAACTACACTGAAAAGTAAATGTAATCTTAATCACTTCTTTCCTGTAGTCTAGAAATTAAACTTTAAAAAATGCAGGCATCCACACTCTATTCATATTCTGCTACCAATTACAAACTTGCTCCATCCTATGAAGCGAATTTAGTCAACTTAACTTCAATGGTCTTATATCTAAAGTGAAGATATTGAGGAACAGTCAACTTCAATTCTATGATAGTTTAAATCTTTGGGCCTAAGGCACTTTCTCTATATCTGTTCCTATACCTGTAAACATCTCAAACTATATGTCAGTATTTTGAAAATTAAAATTCATCAAATACATTTAAATTTTCTTTTTTGACAAGCTGCTCCTGGTATCTCTAGGTGATTTTAGTATCTTGAGACAAGTCTGTGACCTGGTAATAACTATACTCACTTCTTTCATCTCCAAAACAAGGAAATTGCACGTACATGTTGTAAATAAAGGCCAGTAACAAGGAGACAAAAATGGGCCTACTTTTTCTTTACTCATCTCTAAAACCTTAAATTCTGCCAGAATGTGCATGCCATCTTTTTTCTTTTATTATGTATTTGGCTCTGCTCGGTTTTAGGTTATCTTTAACCAATCATGATTGCCTTCCAATGATACAGAGAAATATAAAATTAAACAATGTTTACAATGATTTCTGTGGAATATAGTTCATCAAAAAATTAATGTCAAGAGAATGACAGATTGATACTTAGTGAGAATTCCATATGTAATAGAATATAATTATTTGGCAGCAACTAACTGCATAGACTATTTTTGAACTCTCTGGCCATATAGCAAAATCAGGTTTTTCTTACAAGTTTAAGAACTATTGTGTTCTATTCAAAGATTTTAAAAGAATGTATGATATTATAGCTTCAGAACATCCAACTTAGTGTGAGAAGCTTATTAAAATACTCTGTTGTTTGATATATCATCAAATATCACCTTCTCCTTCTCTGTCACAGTGAGCATTTATGCTGTATTGGAAGAAGTGGTACAGGTAAGCTCCCTTTTTAAAATGAAGGAAGGTAAGTATAAAACATAATTTGGCAAGATATAGTTAACACTATGTTACCAATGTATACACACACTCACCATGCACTCACAATATATTATCCCATGTAACACATGATTTAGTGATGAGTTTTACAGCATCTTGCCAGCTTCCCTTGAGGAGAATATGTGTGCAGAGAGGGGACAGATTACTAACCCTAAATTTAACTTGAAGATGCCATCTCCAGTGTTGGCTCAATACCCATCAGTGCTGGGGGCCACTTGGCTTGGAAAGAATGCGCCTTGGTTTTCCTGGGTAAGCTACTGCAGAAACAGCATTTAAATCAGCTAAGGCTGTATTTAGCTTCATCAACAGCAAAACATGCTTTTGCCACATTGAGGAACAAAATTGTTTAAAATTGTGTGACAAGAATTAATATACTAGTGTACAAACAGTGTGACTTATAAAACCTATAATATAAATCCCTAGATGATCCAGGATATGCTTGGGAAACAAGAATAGCAAGGTAGTGACAAATTCTATACTAGGATTGAAAGAGGGGTAGCAACATCCATATATATATATGTTTTTTATGTATAAATAAAGTTTTTTAGTTGTCAATGAATCTTTATTTTATTTATTTATATGTGATGCTGAGAATAGAACCCACTGTCTCCTACAGGTGAGGCAAGCACTCTACCACTGAGCTACAATCCCAGTCCCTGGACTATATATTTTAGATCTTTGGGTGAATATATTTTTAAAATAAAGCTGTGTCTTATAGATGGGATATACATAATCATTATCAATTATATTTTAATCTACAAAATATCTTTTTAAAAATAGTGTGTAAATGAATAACATGTAAAATACATTACAATCACTGTATTTTGTTCTTTTATTTGGCACCTTTGAACTTACTCAATTTCTCAAATATAAGGTAAAAATATCAGGGGAAATTATCTGATAAAATGTTTATTGTTAAAACAATTTTCTGGAATATTTGTTTCATTTAGGATAACATCAATAAAATACTATTTAGTTTTGTTGTCAAAAAATAAAAATTTACTACTTTGCTCAATATACTCATGTTTCCCATTCCTACAATAAGGGAAGTCATCACTAATGAGTATGAAAAAAACAATAGCAGCAGTGGTTAAAAAAATAAAAATTTTGTGAAAACTCTATGACATGTTCAGGACATTTCATTGCTTAAATTTCTATAAGTCAACAAAATCACCATTAAACTTCCATATATACATTTAGTTTAATTTACATAATGCAAAGTAACACCCTATCTGTAAAATGCTGTGACATCTTTATTACATACCTGCAGTAAATAATGTCCTTCAAGTTTTAAGGAAGTCTTATGCTAAATTACATCATACAGCATGCAACACAGATATTAGGCTATACTCTGTGATAGCCCTGTATTTCAGTTTAGTGATTTTGTGACTTGAACAATCAAAAGGAAAGGAAACACAATGTTCTGTGCTGAAAAAGTCAGAGGACCTAAGATCCATATTCACACAGGTATTTAATGATATATTGAAACAATGGGATTATATTAAAGTGAATTTGTTTCCCAAGTCTCCACTTAAAATCTTATCATATTTCACATATGCTAAGAATTAGTCACATATTGCAGAGTATAGCAAAAAATAAAGCTTATTTATTTTACTTTGATGTCAAACAAGTATAGAGCATATTTAGTATTTCATTATATTTTTTAAACTACACCATTTTCCTTATTAGATACTTTTTAGTAAATAGCACAACTCTTTTCTATTTAAATTGAATTACTCATTTGAGGTACAATTTAAATGTGTGGTAACATATTCTCCGGCTGATAATGTAACCTATCTAGAAATAAAACCATATAAGTGTAATTTTATAAATTATGTATCAATTAATACATAAAATAATATTTAATATATTTTGATATTGGGTTAATGAGTAGTGTTTATTTAGCATTTCAACAGGCAGCCCAGTCTGAATGCATTGTGAAATGTATAGAAATAATTATCCAATTAATAAAATACATTGAGTGGAGGATTGTAATATCAAATGATGCCCGGATTGAAATTCAGTCTCTTGTGCAACATGTTTTTGCCCTGGAAACCTTTTCCTCAACCCTGTTATTAACCTTATGTAGGGCAGATTTTACAGGCAAATAACTACATTAGATCTAAAGGATTAAAAATAGTTTATTTTGATTACACTGTCAATCAATTTGCATAATTAATTTGATCTCATAATTGAACTTCCTTTGAGCCTGTTTAATGAATAACATAACACAGCTGGATCTATAACTAAGAAAATCTACTTGATGGATCCATTTATTATTCTCCTTTTAACCTGTTATTCAATATATCCAAATAATAACTTTTAAGATTTCAGGTACATACAAAATAGAACAGTTAATAGTGTGCTGTTATGGATATTCTTGTTACCACAACTGACACAGCTTATTTGTTTATAAATGTTGTTCTTATTTTTGGCCCTGCTAACAAAAATTTAATAAATTAAAGTTAAATTTGTGTCAAACATAATTTTCACACATCTTTAATGCTTTAGCTATGTGATCCCTACCCTGTTATCCTGGCTGGTTTGCATGAACTAAATTTTTACAGTGTATTTATGTATATCTGCATATACTATAAATGTATTATATCTGGTGTTTTCCAGATTTCAAACCCCTAGAAATTAAAAAACAACAAAAACAACAACAACAACACAAAAAAACCTTTGGTATTTTTTTATTCCATTGAAAACCACCATTTAAGTGAAAAAACAAAAAAGCTCAATGAGTCAAGCTTTTGAATCTGAGCCACTGGTGTCTCAGTGTCACTTTGCCTGCTCTCTAGGACACATGATTCCATCACCACAAAAATGAATGCTTCTGTGGATTTGCCTCCATCATATCTGACTCACACATGGGGCAGGACAATCATTGAGAGGCAGGAGAGAGTAAATAAATATCTTAGTTTCCTCATTCTTCAGAGAGAAAATATGGGGCAAGTTCCACAATTGATCTCTGAAGTACTCCATTGGATTGAACAGCTACTCTTAGTGGTTATTTGTTCACGGTTGCATCTATATCACCACCATCCCTGCCTGTCTCCCTTTCCCCTTTCTCCCAGGGGTCCCTGGAAAAACAAATCTAACCATCTGGCAATATGGTCTCAATTCAAAGAGAAATAAGCTTCATTTTCTTAAGGAATAAAAAATTTACTTTTCTACCATTAAAACCACTGACCCTTCCAACATGGCTCTACATAGGGTCTCAAATCCAATTCATTTATATCACAGGAAGGACAGTTAGTGTTATGTGTCAAGTGGATGTATCTGTGTTACTGGGTATTAAATCCAGTGAAAGATTTACATTACATCCTGACAATTTTTTTTAATTTTTTTAATTTTTATTTTGAGTCTCTTTAAGTCACAAAGACTGGACTTGAACTTATGCTTCTCCTGACTCAGCCTCCTTAATTGTTGGAATTACAGGTGTGTAACAGTAAACCAATTCTGCCAACTATTTTTTAAATCATTATTATCATTAAAGCCAAATTATGTTTTAATTTACTTATAAAATAATGCTATATTGTTATCCAGTCTCATCTATAGCCTGCCGGTCAGTGAAAAAGGATGTGCTAGTAGGGAATAATGTTGAAATTATTCTAACAGCTGCTACATACTTATAAAAATATTGGAGCTTTACAATATATGTAAATATTTAATAGAATTGCACTTGAATGTTCTATTGGTGTTGTGAATAATCTATGACCAGAAAATCGAATGTGGATTCCTTAGTTAATATTAAGAATTGATCAACAATCTCCATATTTTACAAGAGCAAGCATAGCATAATGTAAAGGGAAACATTTTTCCAAAGTATCCTCCTCTGTGGCTCTCATATTTTTGGGCTCCTTACTCAGCAACTCTTGACAGCTCTAACTGTATTTTCTGCTTCTACTTTGTTGTCTTGCTCAACTCCTATCCTAATTGGATTTAAACCTAAACACTTCACTGAAATTACCTTCAAAATAATTCACCCACAACTTCATCTTGGGGAGTGAGGCAATCATTTCTCAGTCTTCCTTTCGTTCAGCTTTCTCAGCAACATTTTAAATACTTGGCTATTGCTGCTCTACACCCTTCTTTTCATGGAATCCAGGACTGCCATTCTCCTTGTTTCATTTATGCCTCAGAGAAATTTCCTTTCCTTTCCTGGCTTCTCCTCCTCAGATTAATAGAGCATAGGAAAACGTTTTAGACTTAGTTCTTATACTTCTTAGACTTAGTTCTTGTTTCAATCTCTGCAGTTTTGCTTCTAGTGATGCAATTTTACATATGATCTATATCTTTAACTCAGATCTCACTTAGAAACACCTGAAAGGCATTTCTCATTGCCAGTTTGACAAATATCAATGTCTAATAAGGAAACTAAACTTCACTTCTGACAGTGAAATCTTATTTTTACAGTGAAAACTTATCCCTCTCTTCAGTCTCTCCCATCTTAGTGAGAGCCACACAACTTTCCTAGGTGCTCAGGATAAAATCAAGGTGCTACTTTCATTTTCTCTGTTGCATGCCACATTGAAAGCTTCGGTTGATTCTAACACCAAAGTCTCCACAATGTACCACTTAATATCGGTCATACAACTTGACTCCAAATAAACATTTTATTTAATCTTCATACTACAACTTCATAGTTTCCTTAATAGTACTGCTGTCCTTGAAGATGATTCTCCATGCAGCATGCAAAGTTAATATTAAACCATTTACTTCTAATTGTAACATTCTCCTTCTTAAAACATTTATTGGCTTTCCTTTGCCCTGGAATCACCTTCAACTTCTTAACAATGTCACACAAAGCTCAAAACATAAGCTCTGCCTCCTCTCTTCTTCCATATCCCACCATTTTGTCCATTCTATCTTCACTGTGCTTCAGCCAGGGATTTTATTTCTGTCAGAAACACGCAGAAAATAAATAAATAAATAAATAAAAAGTTTACATTCAGTATATGTTACATAAATAAATGAAAAAACTTGAATTATCTGTCTTCCAGTTATTATTTTATGTGACATGTGGCCAGTTGCTTGATCTTCTGAAATAAGAGATTTATATTCTACAAAAGAATGCTCTGTAAAATCCTGAGTAGTCACTGTAAAAATTGTGCTCACATGCATACACATCTCTACTACTGTCGGTTACTTACTGGATGATGATAAGATAATTAATTATCCACTAATACTAGCTCAGGGATTCCCATGTTGGAAATCATCAACAGATCAAATAATAAATAAAAATGCAAAACAAATCAAACTGAATCTTTTAGATATATATGGGTAAATTGTAGACACATTAAATGCTCAAAAGCATTTAGGTGATGATTTTACATAAATATAACTTAGTTATTTTAATAAAATGTTTATTGTCCAGCACACTGGCCTGTGGTTTTAGGCAGGTACCACAATATTTTAGAGGCTTGGTACACTGTCTATACTGCAGTGAGAGCAGTAAGATAGGCTCCGTTGAAGGAAATGAGGATTAAATTAGAAATCCCAGGAAGGACTGTAGAGCAGTGTGTACCACATAGTAAACACTCCATTTAGTTCTGATGATAATGATCATAGTAATCAGCAAAGTAATCACAATTTGTCTTTTTCTCATTACTGTATAATACAAATATGAATTTGTAAGGCATTACTGGAACACTCTCAGGGTGCCTCTCTTCTTAGGCTGAACCAAATATTCAGTTTTTCAAGACTAGGCCCTCACTTGGCACCAGAGGTTTAGTACAAGTTGTTAGCATTAGACATTACCATGAACCAAATTGTGTCCTCTCACATGCTTAAATTTATATGTTAAAGCCCTAAATCACAAAGAGACTATGTTTGAAAATAGGGCCTTTAAAAAGGATTTGTGTTTAAATTAAGCTATAAGAGTGAGGCCCTAAACTAATAAGACTGATGTTAAAAGAAAATGAAGAGGCATCAGAGACCTCTGTCTCGTTGTGCATATATAGGGGAGGACCATGTGACAACAAGGCCAAAAGGTGGGCATCTGCCAGCCACAGAGAGAAAGCTCAGAAGACTCTACCCTTGTTAGCACATTGGTCTTAGAATTTCAGACTCCAGAGCTGCAAGAAAATAAATAGCTGCTGTTTATTCTGTTATGGCACCTGAGGAGATAAAGGCAAACATACAATGGGGGGAAGGTGGCAAGTCCTCTGCAGTGAGAGCCAAGGGGGACATGGGAGCAAAACCTCTTAAAACAACTGAAAGGCAGAGTTTCCAGTGTCTCCACAAAGGCCATTATGATATTAAAGGTAGCCCATGCATAACAAGCCCATCTGATCTGATGGTCACAGTAGTCATATTTATCAAAACAAAAATACGTGACATTATTCTCAGAGATACAGATATTTAACCAAAGTTCCCTTCTCACACAAAAGAACATATTGTTTGTTAAACCATTATTAAAAAAAAAAAAAAAAAAATATATATATATATATATATATATATATATATATATATATATATATTAAAAGCAGAACTACAGTTTATATAAAATTAAAATCCAGAAGAAAAATTAGAAGATAAAAAAGTAGTAATTCATTTGTGGTCAAAGATATTATTTTCAGAAATATAATAATAAAATTGCTGAATGTATTTATCAGTGGAAAACATAAGATAGCTTTAGTTTGTTTTGCTTTGTATCACAAACTCACATTACACATTTTAAATATTCTTCCTACTGCATAGTTTTAATTTTATTTAGTTGTTCTTTGGTAATTTTCTAAAAATTTAAGTAATAAATCAATAGCTATGACTTGGCTACAATGGATATACATGTCTGAAAATGAGTGTTTTCTGGAGGATGCAGTGTTTCACTGAGTTGTAAGTGTGTCCCTTCAAGATATAAGTAGATAGTATGACAATTATTTTATTATATTGGAGTCTGAATATACAAAGGAAGAACTCCTAATAAGGCCTCTCATATTATTTTCAAATTTGTCTCAGAGTCCTATGTTCTTCCATCCAAGATGCTGTACTTATTTTTAATGTTATGTGCCCTATCTTCTGAATTTCCAAGCAGTACTGGTCCTATGATTTGATTTTTCTCCCTTCACCATCCCTCTCCTGCAAAATCTAAAGGAAAACTGACATCCCCATTTCATTTTAACATTTGCTCCGCTTTCATGAATTGTTACTTATCACAGTGTTCTATGATGTGTATGTCCACAGGTTTCTTATGCTAGTGGATTGTGGTGTAATTGAGGGTGGATGTCATTTTTATCAATGAAATAGATTTTGAAATTGTAATTTGGGCAAGAGTAGCAACACTCAAATAAACTAGGTAAATCAGGATAGAAATATATATATATATATATTAGTTTTGTTTTGTTTTGTACTGGGGATTGAACTCAGGTGCACTTGACCCCTGAGCCACATCCCCAGCCCTATTTTGTATTTTATTTAGGGAAAGGATCTCACTGAGTTGTTCAGAGCCTCACCATTGCTGAGGCTGGCTTTGAACATGCAATCCTCCTGTCTCAGCTTCCCAAGCTGCTGGGGTTACAGGCATGCACCACCACACCCAGCTAAATTAGTATTATATTTATAATATTATAAGTTTAAAAAATTAGTATCTTTCTTACCCCTTAAATACTGGTCAATGTTTATCATTTTAGTAGTTAGGCACTTATAGGTGTTCATCTACAAAAGAATGTGTACTAGTCTTCAAAGAGTACTTAATTCCTCATTCTAAACACAAAATATAAACAAAGGAATGTTTTGTAACATTATACCTTTAAACTTTAAAAGAATCTATTTTATTTCTTTCTTTAAATCTAGTACTGGGTATTGAACCCAGATGTACTTTACTACTGAGCTACTTGGCCAGCCCCTTTTAATTTTATCTTGAGATAGTGACTTTTTTAGTTGCCTAGGCTAGCCACAAACTTGAGATTCTCTCTCAACCTCTCAAGTTGCTAAGATTATAAGTGTGAGACCCATATCTGGTTTGAATCTTTCCACTTTATTAATTGATCAGTAACTTTTACTTTTTTTTTTCTCTGAACATGTTATGATATTCAAAATGGTAACTTAAAAGTTAGAAAACTGATATCTTAGCAACAAAATGATCATTATATAATTAGTAATCAGTTTGAAAGGGTAAATACACTTGAGTTTATTTTCAGTTATATTAACATGTACAAATTAATTCCCTTTCTCTTGTGGTGCCAGGAATTTTGGTAGCCATAACTGTCCCACTTCTGATATAATCCTCAGTAAGGCATCCTCAATTTGAAGGTATGGTGTTTCCTGATGGACAGACATCTTTAAGCTGAAGTACTGGTCTAGTACAAAAAGAGTATTGGCAATTTGTAACTAAAAACACAACATGATTTACCTTAGAACTTCCAAAGGTTAAATGGTTAGATATAAATATGGCAAATATAATTTTACTCATATATATATGAGTAAAATTATAAAATACTGATGAATGAAATCAAAGACAAACTAAATACATGAAAAGATATTCTATGTTAATGGATAAGAAAATTAAATAAAGGGTATATGGATCTATGGCGTTATCTGTCATGAACTATTCCTGGATGAAGCAGATTAATTAAAACTTCCCCATTGTCAGTCGGGTAAGCACATGATGTCACCTTCCTTCCTAATCACTAAGTTAAATTTTAAACTTACCTTGTCTTCTCTATCTGCAGAGATAAAAGACTCTATGGTCATGAATGACATGAAGGATGCATGGATTTTTTTTTTCCACTAACTAAAGATAGAATTAGAAATCAAGAAAGGCCATGAATTTGCTCACAGGGAAATAATCAAAGATAAATAAACCCAATCTGCCCAGATTCAATTTTTTTAACATGCTTCATTTGTATCACAACTTCACAATCAAAGCAACCAGGTCTTCAGAAATATTCTCAAAATTAGTGTGTGGAAAACATTCAAACTTTTTGTTCTTTCAGGAGGACAAATTGTTACAAAATATAGAGACAAAAGAAAGAAATATTTTCTTCTCTGGAAATACTTTTTAGAATCATTTATCTTAAAAATAAACTAAGCAAGATATTTTGGTTTATTTTCAATATTTCCAAATTCTTTCTCACCTAGTGAATATCTTCAATAATTGATTTTTATATGGTAGATGTGCATTTTAAACCAACATCTCAACTGAAGATTTCCTAAGTATTCATTTAAGTGTTTGTCTATTTAAGTTTATGCTTATAGTTTACACAGTGTTATAAAATTTTTGAGGCAGATTATTAAAAACATACATGATACATAATACAATACTAAAATAGAAACAAAAATATGAATTACAACATAAGTTAAAAATGTAAAAAATCAAGGACATACAATGTTATTAGTTAAGTTGTTTTTGTGTTAAATATATATCAAAACACAATACACAGTGTTCTTTCACATCCTTATCATTTGCTGAAAAACAAATTTTACTTTTCAAGGAAAGAAATATTTTTCTAGAATTTATTGAAAAATTAATTGCAACATGTGGCTTCAGACAGAATAAAATTAGCTAGAGTAACATTCAAACAAATTATTTTGTTTTTATGAATGACTTCATGAAAGCATTTCTATGGGCAAGTTGAAATGGAGAGAGGTTCAGAACACTCATGAAGTCAGGACAGATGTATTATTTAAAATGTAATCCCAAGCTCTGGCACAATAGTAGAATGTGAAAAAAATGCATAAAATAATAATTGTGACATTTATTTTTTAATGGAAACAAGTGGACTAATATCACTTGATGAATTGAAAATCTCCACAGGGAAGTAAACAATGGTAGTAACTTGGGGTACAAATGAAATATTTTCTGAAGTACTAGTTATAGGTCCCCTTAATATTTAGAGTAAGTACCTGTATGTCCTTCAGTTTCACCCTATCCATTGTTAAGAACAATTATAGGGGTCCCAAAATCATGTTATCTGATAACAGCTGATATTCTAGAATTTTAATGTTGATTAAACCTCAACTAAACTTGTTTCATTGCATATTAAATAATTCTTTATTTTATGTTATGCATAGTTTTCAGATGAGATATTTATTAAAAGAATTTTGACAAAAATGGCCTTAAGTTTCCCTTCAGCTTGAGGTTTCTTTCTGACTCTAAACCCCGACCTTTCTTTTCTTAGAGCATTTACTTTAGAAAATTTTCCATTGTAAATCTTCCTCTTCCCATTTGAGATGTAAATCTTCTATAACCTGGTAATGTAGATCTGCAGGACTTTGGAGCTATCCTTCTGAAATGTAATCATCAAGAAAGATCCTCTCCTTCTTCTCAGTCTCTACCTGAGGGAGGATGAGAGTCTAAAGTTGATAAAGGATGATTAGCAAGGAGTGGTGGCCTAATCACATCCTCAACCACACCCTAACATCCTCTGCACTTTCCCTCTAGCTCAGCCAGCATTTAAACACTTTCCTATCTTTTGTTTCAGGGGAGTAAAGCTTCCTGTCTTCCCATTTGCAGTTGTCAGAAATAAAATGTTTCCTTGCCTGTTTAATTTGGACATTGCACTTCTTTTTTGGCAACAAACAATAACTCATGCACATATGATTAATTCTATAAATAGATGCATTTTCACATGTCTCAATAAAAAGGAGCAAATTAGCAAATAATAAGAATTAATTATTTAGAAGTATATTTCACCCATGCAAAAATCATAAACAAATCAATAGAACTGTAAAAAAAAGTAACAATATGATTTCTAAAATAAAATGTTTGACAAAGTACAGGAGAGCAGTGGATGAAATGCATCTTACTCTTCTCTGAAAGGCCATGAGATAACTGGGGAGACCCTGCATGAATGAAAACTTTAAACAATGAATTTAATTTTTACACATAGCCAAACAAGCAGAAGGCATTTCCAGGATGTCTGTCAAAGAAAACATGTATTGAAACCAATCATATAAACTAAGAGAAAAATGACGTAAGGAGAATTGGAAAGAAAAGGATCTTAGAATATGACTGTAGTATAGAAGTTAATTTCAAGTTGTGGTTATAGAGTGTTGAAGTGGAGATTTCATCTAAATTATTTTCTGTGGGTCTGACATGAGCACTCATAATTGACTGCACAATCACCAATAATGATGAATCTCAATATATTGCTCCATATTTATTTTGAAACACATCAAAATTGCAAGTTAGAAGCTTACACTATGAAGTAGAAAAACCTAATTAGTCATTAGTAATTGAATTAAGTAATTGTTCCCAATCTCTACTTATAGGAAACATTGCTAATGATATTTAAATGTCTAATTCTTGATTATTCAACTTGAAAAGTACACATTTTTATCTAAATTATGTATTTCTCAAAGGAAACATTAGTGCTTCATATTTACAATGATAGGATGTGTTTTCTTCCTCTCACTCCTGAGGATTAACAGCAATTACAATGAAGGAAAATATTGGTAAAGACTCAAAATTATGGAGACAATGAAGAGGAGCCAGGAAAGGTAGAAAAAATTTCAGTAAGCTAAGGAAGAGAGGAAAAGATTAGTTGGTGGTGAAACTGGCAGCATAAGCCAGAAACTAAAACATACATAAAGAGATAAGCCAGAGAAAGTTACTTAGTTGCAAAAGAGAAAGTTAGGCAGGTTTCTAAATCAGAGGTAGCAGTTACCAGGAAAGTGGAAACTGGGATCCTGGGAGAGGAGTTAATTGACTGTGTATGTACAGAGCTGCCTTGCCCATGTCACCTCAGAAATCAAGGAGCTTAGAGTTGACTACAGAAGGATGTGAAATGTTGGACAGGGGATGGGGGATGCAGAAATACAGGAAAAGAGATACTTAGGAAAGAATAAAATACTTATTGATTCTGGATCCAGTTATTTCTTTTCAGTGCTCCGAAAGACTTTCAATATTTTCTGACTGATTCCTTGTTGGACAAATATTAAATGGTATGTGCAGACCACAAACCTTGCCCACTGAAAGATGGCCTGTGTGGGGCTTTATTTTAAAATAGAAAGGAACCACATACAGTGAATACAGGAAAAAGGAAACTTGAGGAAAAAAAATGCAATATGAAAATTACAAAAAAAAAAAAAAGACCCACGAAAAGAAACAAAGGGAAGGGGATGATCTAATACTCAATGATAATGCAGAAACAAAGAGAAAGTTTCTCATTAATATACTTAGAGGGATCCCTAAAATAAGAACAAGCTGTTAAAGTGTCAAAGGCTTGAATAGGATAAATGAATGGAAAGCTTCACTTTGGGAAGCCCAATTCCTCATTATACAAAATGGCAAGAGGAAACTTAGAAAGAAGAAAGAGAGAGATGGAAGAGAAATCTTCCCTTGGTAGCAAAGGAAATTAATTAACAAGGTGTATTTTTTTAATTATTTAAGGAAGTTAGTGAAAAAAGTGAAATGAAAAGCCTTTAGACCTCCCTTTGTTGCTCCTTGAGTTTCTTTCACAGTGCCATTTCCCTCTGTATTTCTTGCCATCTCTTTTACATCCTATGAAGTCCTAACTTCAGGGCTGCTGGGAAATAGCTGTAAATTTGTTGTTAAAATTAAACCAAATGGCTTATTCTTCTTACCTAGATAATGATTCTGGCAGATAAATAATTTTAGCTCATAAAACAACATAAAGATCACAGGAACTGGGTGGATTGTATAAGAATCTCAATGAAGTGGGAATCAAACAACAAAAGAAAAAAATAATCAGCAAGTTAGAAAGTCTTGATTTCATTTTTTTAACTTCATGAACATATATCAGAAATATATCAAACTGTGTACATTTTCTATACAAAACTGCATAAACCCATTTGTAATATTTCCATGAACACTTGCAACAAATTTTTTTAAGTACCAATAAACAGAAGAAAGGAGATCCATTTGACGATACTAATTTTTATTTTTATAATTGTTTGTAATGTTTTTAAAAAAAAGCAAATGCTTTCCTCTTGGCACTTCTGCAAGTTTTAGTAGTGTGAGGTTTAAGTTAGCTTTCTGGGTAATCACAAAAGAAGCAGTTCATAGATGAGTAAGACTAGTGTTTGTGGCTGGAATTTCATTATACTTTTTGTCAAAGAATTTTTAACCATTAGCCACTTTAAATTATGAAGCATATCTAAGATAGGAACAAAGTTGTTTTCTTACTTTTTATAGTGATTCATATATGTTGCAACCATTAAATTTCTGCAAATTCCAATTAAATATTTTGTTCTATTTTGCTTTGTGAATCAATGGCTGTAGCCCTTAACTTTTATTAAAAAGATCCTTTGAAATTTAACTTACAAAGCTTAGATTGGAAAATCTTATCCTTTTAGGCTTTAACTCCTAAATTTCCACAGTCAATGCCAATAAAATGCATTTCTTATCATGATGATATAAGCAGAGAAAGGTATCTTTAAACTGACACAGGTTTCAGTTTACACAGATTTTATTGAAATATTTTTCTTCCCATTTACCATGAGATTAACAAAATGTTATAAACAAAAATATTAACAGTAAATATTGTATTGAAAATTTCAAATTACCTGAGAGACATATAAAAATAATATTAATTCTACCAAGATTCATCTTAAAATTCTGATACTAAAAAGGAATGAAAATGTTGCAAAGACCATCAAATGTTGTGCTATATACCTTGTAAAGATGTTTAATTTATTTTGTATAACAATGCCTTAGGAAGCTGTAGATTTCTACACCTAATATAACTGTGGAATTGCTAAGGGTCAGAAAATTGCTTTCTATAGTCTTACTAGAGCAAGGTGAATTGTATGCTTGCCAGAGCAGAATGCTATTTTGTGCATAACTAATAGTTTTCAACTTGGTGCACAGAAGGTGAGGATACTTGATATTCTATTGCTGCAACAGACACAAAAGATGGTAACACTATATTTTGTCTGTGACACATCTCAAATAATTTACTTTTGCACTTAAAAAAGATAATCCAGTTCGGGAAGCTTATTTGCTTTCATTTCCTAGGCAGTTTGGACTAAACAATAAAGGTTTTCAACAATATCATTCTGTCAATGTTTTACATAATACTTTTGAATTTCAATGTGACTTCAGTGACTCCTATAATATTCATAGATATCAAATATCCAAATATAATTAAAAGTGTTACAATTGGTTTAAGATTTATAAGTTATAAATAGAAACAAAAGATTCTCAGTTAAGAAACTGTTCTCTCCTTACCGCTATATATGTACAATTCTTATTATTCAACTATCCCATTTCCCCTTCATCAGATAAGTTGTCAATATTGCAACCTAACAAAGGATTATAATTCTCTATAATTTAATTCAAAATAACTCTAATCACATATATAATTAAATTAATTTTGATTAAAGTCAAAGCTAGATCTCTAAAATAGGCAACTGAATTTGTAATCTTCTTCTTTCCTTCCTTCCTTCCTTTCTTTTTTTTTCTTTCACCTAAGGGAGACAGAACTATTCCTTTGTCATTTTTTCTTTAGCCTGGTGGGAGTTTCACATTAAAAAAGAGGTTTTCCGGGCAAAGAAATTTACATCCAACTTTTGAGTTAAGTAGATTATAGAGGTGGGTGAGGGTAGTGATATTTGCCAAAGGAAGCCAAAGTTAAGAGGATCCGGATTGCAGGATTTCCAAATTGCAAACAGAGTGCAAAATTTCAATTTAGCAATCTGTCAAGTATTTCATCCCTAATCCTAGTGTATAGTATCATGGTTGATAACCATCAAGTGTTTTTTAAACAAAATATCTTTGGTTGATTTTATGAATGGATTAGTGTGCCTATTGAACAGTTAAGGAAATGTAGTGTTCTAAAATTGAATTATAAGAGAAAATCAGTCTATAAAGATTTTTTTTAACAAATGTAACTTCAACATATGTAAGAGATTGAAAGGCAAAACAAACGTTCTGAGAATAAAATATAAAGTCCATTTGTTGAGGTGAATATGAAACAATGAAATACAAAATAAAACCACAAAATAAAATCTCAACTTCTTATCTGAAAAGAGAGCATGTGCCTTTGTCTCTCCTGATGATCATTAAAATAAATAAACAGAAGAGAAGAACTGCAATCAGCAAAGAAAGTGGAAGGTTTTTGACTTTCTAGAAATTGGAAAGAAAAAGTGATGGATTTTTTTTCTCATGAAAATAGATGGAAAAAATATTACTATCCCAGGGTTTTAAGTTGCTCATATCATGTTAAATCTATTCACACCCAGAAAAGATGCTAAGAAAGCTATTTAATAAAACTCACAATTAATTTGAAAATGCAAGTCGAAATTCCTAAAATTAGAAATACCAGAAGATCCCAGAATATTTTTCAAGCAAGGTTTACTTTATGCAAAGTCTCTTAGGCATGGGCATCTGCCCGTCACTACGCATAGTTTAGGTGAAGTTTACTTTTTCTTTTTTTTTTTTGAAAGAGAGAGAGATAGAAGTTTAATACTTATTTTTTAGTTTTCAGCGGACACCCATCTTTGTATGTGGTGCTAAGGATCAAACCCGGGCCGCACGCATGCCAGGCCAGGGCACTACTGCTTGAGCCACATTCCCAGCCCAAGTTCACTTTTTCAGTGATGGAGGTTGAACCCAGAGCCTCTTGTATGTTAGGCAAGCACACAACCACTGTCTACCACCCCAACCCTACAGCGATTTTATAATCTTTTTATTTCTCAATGTGCAGAAATTACTTAACCTACTGGAGCTTTGTGGGGAGACTGTATTTTCTGCTATATTTTAGTCTCCTTGCTTATAGTAACCAAAGAGAAACTGGCAATGCTTTCTCTTTTAAAAAACATAGGTAGAATGCCATTAAGCTTACTTTGGCAGATATTGAACAAGTACATCCCATTTGTAGCAATTTGGATTAGCCACAGAATGGTGATTAATGGTAGATAAGTGTTTATGCATATATAAGCAGATGCAAGTGCAGGGCCAAAATACTTGATAAACATATAAGTGCATTCCTTGGCACTCACCCTCATGTCAAATTTGAACTTATTTTTACTCAGGACCACTATGACCCTGTGTTCACTTTACAGAAATAAAAATTCTCCGTTCCTAAATACAGACTATCACTATTCTAATTTCGTTGATGTTGTGTCACAGAGTGTTAGGAAAGAGTTTATTTTTTATGTAATTTTACATGTCAATGTATAACAAGCCATGTTAATGTTAATGTTTGACTTATTAGTAAGGCTTTGATAAAAAAGAAATATAAGAGATTTTACTCTAGATATCGATCATACTTTAAAACTTATAGGTCTTTTTTGACCTTGAGATACCTGAAAACCTATAATAATGGGAGTTTAATACCAAAGTGTCAACCTAAGTTTATAGAAATACTATAAAGGTGCTTTTAGTGTTGTTTTAATGCATGGTTTAAGTTCTTGAGAACTTACTAATTTTGGGACTCAGACTATCACTTGCTTGTCTATATATATATTTCATATGCACGCTATATAGGGTGCATATGAAATAAAGTAGGATAGAAGAGATAGTAGCTTTATGTGTTCCCTTGAGGATTCCCATCTTTTGTCTTTATCACTTCCTGCTTCATATTGTAAAAAATGAGGACAATTCCCCTTTACCCAGACACTCCATCTGATTTTACATATTAAATAATAATTGTGTCTGCAATAAAATCTAGTCATTTCTAAATGCTACATGACAGAATGTTATATAAAAATACTTAAGACAAATATTTATTAAATGGATTGAAGAGAATGATTAAATATTTGAAGCATAATGGGTCCTAATAACATAAAGTGAATATATGATAAATATTTAGAATTCTATTAATATAAATATGATTACTATTTCTGAGGAATTAACTAAAGAAAATATCATGTGATATCTTACTGTGCCTGATATTCAAACTAATTGGAAAAAAAATCAGTTTGATGAATTTTATTGGTATATATAGAGAAATATTTTAAGAAAATATTTTTAGTGAAGATTTAATATTGAAATTACTACTAGTGAGTAAATAGTTTTCTTTTTTGACAACTCACTTAACAGGAGTATACCAGTTATTAATTTTATCAAAAATATTATCCTTATTACATAAATACAATATTTTCAATATGTTTTTTTAGCTAAAGCAGTCAGGAAACATAATTTTTTGTTCTTTAATTCCATTTCTCTCGTAATTCATTTTTTCATCAGGTGATAACAAGGATGTCAAATCTTTTCTCATAACTATTTTGAAGAAAAAGCAATGTTTAGTGTTCTGAATTTTTAGAAGTTTCAGGCTAACATAAATTCCTTTTATATATTAATACACAAAGAAAAAGAAACTTCTTTCAGCTCAATATTGTGAGGGCTAAACCTCATAGTTTCCATTTTATCTGATTTCTTAATATTTTTTTAACCTTATTTTCCCAGAAGAATAAAGATAGAAAAGTACTGCCGCAGTCCGGCTGCAGCAAAATAACCGGGGGGGTGACGAATAACTTGTGTACGTTGATGCAGCAGGAATAGGAGCTGTTTATTGTAGGATCTGACCAATATTTATACATTTTACATAGCTTATCTAATTAGCATAAAATAGATATAGCAGTCAACGAATAAGGAATCTCCACACTTAATGGCTCACTTTTGTTACTTCACAAACCATTCCCTCTGGCATTTGGCCAGGTGCCATCCAGACTTGTTTACAGACTTTAACATTTCTCTGGCAAAATAACAGGTGCCAATCTGACTTGTTTACAGACCTTAATAAAGTACAACATTTTATTGGGCATTTTATTGAGAGGACTTTTACAGAAATCCAGAAACAGGTCTACACATTACACATTACCCTCAAATATTTCTCACAAGCCTATCAACTAAATGATTGTTTTATATCTCAGCACTCAGTCAGTATCCATCTATTTTATACCACCCTCAAGTGATCCACATAAATTTAAGATCTGAAATGCCTTATATTAAACAGTAGTGAAATAGTAAAAAAAAAAATTACAATGTTGTTCATTTTGCCTCAACACAAAGTGTCTCTCTCCAAGATTCATTCATTAAATATCTGTTTTGCTGATGTTTGAAATTATTTAAATTATAAGAAGTTGTTGGTGGAGTATGTGCTGACAAGGGCAATTAATCCCAGATTAGTCACTAGAGGAGTTTTATTGCTGTTTTATTCAAAACTTGAAATTTTCTTAAAAACATTTGAAAATTCTTTGCAATGTTCTATTTTTATTTATCACTACCCAAATTATATGTGTATGCACTTTTCCACTTTCTTCCTTCCTTTCTTCCTTCTGTCTTTTCTTTTTCTCCCTCCCTCCCTCCCTTCCTTCCTTGCTTTTGGTTTTTTTTTCTAGCTTTCAAGCTTTCCAAAACTTCCTGACAATTTTGAGGTAAAACTTGAATGTTGTGAGTTCTACATTTTAATGTTACCTTCCCCAAATGATTTTATTAATTAAAATTCACTGAGCAGTATTAGTCAAAACCATTGCTTAAATGAAAGAAATATGAATTAAATGTTTAAAAGGGAGAATAAAATTAAAAGGATTAAAACATACATTTTAGGATTGGTTTTTAAATCTAATTTTTAACTGATATTTTAACTCTAATTGCCTTTCTGAAAGAAAGAAATCACATCTACAATTAAAAGAAACAAAGAAATCACTGTTACAGTTAGAATTTTCATTTCAATCATTCAGATCTCTTATATTAGTAAAATTCCTTGCATTTGAATATACTATTAAAGTCTAACTATGCTGTGCATCAGATATTTTTTAAATGTTCATGTTTGCTTCTTAATATCTGTGATGAACAAAGAGTTAGATAAACTCCTTGAATCCAGGGATTATGCCTTCTCTCCCTGAAATCCACATTATGTGCTTGAAATGCTGGACTGTGGAGGATCAATACATGCTACCAGACATGGAGTGTGCCCCTCTTAGCTACTGAAATAGTGTTCCCTGGGAGAGGAACATGCTTCCTAGGGGAGTGTCCTGATGAATAGTGATAAGTCACACTAATGATCCCTAAAGTGCAGAAGTCTTTTTCAGTAGTTTCTTGTGTAATATTTGATATGTCCTTATCAAGCTCTACCTTGACTCTTTTCCCTGGGTACCTCTTTTTTCCAAAATTAGAACCCAGAAGAATCTTGGAGATTCTTGCCCCAAACCATTCCCCTCACAGATGGAAAAAGAGGTGAAGAATGAAAGTCAAAAGAAAATTTTCTAATTTATTTTTGTCTACTCAATATTACAGAAAGCCTGCTAGGTAGTAGAAATTAGGTTTCTTAGTGAACAAAATTATAATAAAAAAAAGAATTCTTAAATTTTAAAAATCAATTACATTTTAATTCAGTCTCATTTTTTTTTCCAAAGCAAGCTTTTGTAATATTAATTCCTATTCAAAGCTTAGGTAATAAGAACTAGCCCACCTTTACTTATCTTCAGACTTTTCATGACTAATTCAAGGAACTCCCTTGTGGTTTATTCATTCATTTTTCATGTAAGAGCATATTTTAAAAAGCAGCATTATTATCATTAGTGTTGTTTCTTATTATAATACTTCTTATAAAATATAACATACAGTAAATTAATTATACTTGGTGAATCATTTTTGTTGTTTTAAATGTTTTGAGGAACATTTTTTTGACATTTATTTTCAATAGGATACCTGGAAATTTTAACAATACTTAAAACATTCCTTCTTCAAAATGATCAATGCTTTTTGCCATTTTAGAAACTCAATACTAAATTTAACTTGAGGTTTTACTAATGTAGTACTAAAAATGAATCTGTTCAAAAAAAATTTTTTTATCAAGAAACATTAAAAAATTTTCCAATCTATTTTTACAGACATTATCATATCTAAAATTTCTCAGAGTATTTGCCTTAGTCCATTAGGGCTAATACATTTCCTTCCATCCCTTCCTGTGTTCCTCCCTCATTGTCTTGCTTTTTCCCATTCTACTGAGCTAAGGAGAGCAGTAGAATTGATGCTTATCTGGATTGCACCTATGTGGTTTTGAAACACTCGATTACATTTTGGTAAATAATCTCCATGATAAATAAATTTAACATTAATGCCCATTACAACAGACGTGTCTTGGACCCACTTTGGTGTAAAAGTCACGAGACTGGTTCCAAGACAGACATAGCCAGCATATCTTTAAAAGTTTCTATAAGCTGTCTTCAGAGCTTTACCACTGAATTCTTTCTCAAACCCTACAGGGCTATATGTACTTTCCAAATTTTACCCTGTCCAAATAGAATAAGACATGGAAAGATAGTGAGGGATCTTCATGTTGGTGTTGGAAGCTCAAAGGCCTGTCTTAATACCAGTGGATATTTTACATAGAACAATAGGAATTAGGATAAATAAAAGATATCTAGTTCCCTTACAGGAGGAGACAAATAGAAGAGTTAAAAGGCAATTGTCATATGTTAAAATTCAGAGCACTAAGCACAGTCTTTGACAACAGTCTTAATAGTTAAAGAATGAATGTCAGATGAAGTAGCCCTTAATCAAAGTGTGAAAGAATGTACAGCTAAGACATTCAGGGCTTCTGTGAGTAGATAATGGACTGTAGGTATCATTATTTGTAGAAGCCCCATAACGCTAGGGTCTTTTCATCAGGGTACAAAAGTAGTTCAGTTGGAAAAGAATGGAGTGGCATAGCTGGAGGAGGAAGAACTGGTGTTACAGAGATCCTAGGTACCAAAGATCACAGGTACCAAAGAAAATAATATTTCCCATGCATTTTCTCCATACCTTTGTGGAATATACCTTCTGAAACCGAAATCTGATCACAACCATTAATTTTGCTTTGCTCAAGTTTGAAACCAGGGCCTTTCACATACTAGGCAGGCATTCTGACATCAAACTGCACCCCGGTGTAGCCCAACACCCCTGACTTCTTAAAGACTGTCTCAGTCACTCATTTCTCAAAGAAACCAATCCAAGCCTTTATTAATGTTTCACTAGAATTGTATTTTCAACGTGGTGTTGATTTTCAACTGAATCTAAAATGAGATTGAGATAGAGGATTGCCCCTCTTTCTGTGATAACATTACAGAGACTGAAAACATTGACCTGGAAGCCAGGCAGCTTGGGAGAACTCAGAGCTGTGTCGCCAATTAGTTCTGTAACATTGTAAATGCTACTCAACCTCTTAGCCCTCATCTGCAAAGTGTGGGCTTTGAGGAAAATGCCGAGTGTGCCAGAGATTGCCTGCCCACAGAACACACATTCAGTATGTGTTAAGAATCACCAATGTTACTTAAATTATAGAGCTGAGGTACTGAAAATGGTCACATTTATGGGAGGAAAAAAGCTATAATAGTATTTTTTGTCAGAGCAACTATTTGATCACAGAATAATATCTTATTCCAGGTATTACATAGTTGTGGACAGCCTGGAAGGCAGAAAGTTATAAGGGCTTAATTTAAAGTCATCTCAGTCAAGTAAATTAACATATTTTAATAACTTCCTACATCATAGTAATGTAAGCCCAGGGAATTCCAGAATGTGTAGGCTGAGGTGAGGAGGCAGCCCAGAAGGAAACTAAATAAAGTGTAAACAAATTCAAAGATTATAGCAGTTAATAGAGTGATGAAATGAGATTGCATCTTCAACTTACAGGGATGCCATAAGATAATTTAGGTAAATTGGAGAGTTAGCAACTATGTTCCCATAATACTAAAGTACTGATATTATTTCATTTTCTTTCTATCCTTCAGAATAATTCATACAATATTCAAAGAATGCAGCTGTATTCATATTAACTTGTGATAAGACCTAACAATTTCTTCACTGCAGAGAAAACCCAATTGCCTCACTACCTCTAAGAAGTCACTACTTGAAAGAAACTACTAAACTAAATTACAGGTAGAAAACTGCTTCACTGATGGAGTCCCAAATTAACCCTGAAACATTTTGCATGCTCAACTATCACAAGGGATGTAACTCTGAACACACTGAAGAGCGATAGTATTTATGACCACCCACCTAGTGGATGAAAGCATATTACTTGGTCTAGTTTTTAAAAAGCTGAAAAGTCTTTCAAGTTTTCTCATCACTCTAATTATTGTCTTAAAATATTTCTCTTTAAATGTACATATGTGTGGTTTATTAAAAATGGATGAATAGAAACTGATAAAGAACAATCATGCAAGAATTTTTTTAAAGTTTTGATCACTCTAACCATAAATATCAATGTTTTCTATTAAAATCATTTTAATAAATCTTTATTTTAAAATTACTCTTGTTCTAGAAAGAATACAAAAAATGCACCTCTAAGTGTGTCTTACCTTTTGGAAAGACTTGGTATGAAATACTGTTTTTCTTGAATGAAACTAAGGTTTGTAATTGAGCCAGAATTGGGTTTTTATATTCTAACAATTTAATTTGTGTATTAAATGCTCATAAAACAAGTATCCCTCTCTTACAGAACATGTCTTTATATTATAAATATGCCCAAGGTTCATTAAAAGGTACTTGACTATAAATTCAGAAAAGATAATTAATAAACTAGTTTCTACTACTTTTCCTGAAAAATCAGAATATCTTTTGTTATGTTCCTGAGTTCATATGCATTCAGATGCAGAACAGATCACTTGAGCAGTTTCTTCTCCTCCCCCCCAACCCCACATTTTAAAAAATTTGGTAGAAGGGAATTAAACTGCTATTTAATTTGATTTGATCATTTCTGTCTTAAATTATTCCTTCTCTGGTATTCCTGTATTTTAGGTTCAGAGTTCAATTAGCAAAATTATAGCATTGTTTTCCCATGGTGAGTGCCTTTTAAATAAAACAATTTAACCAAGAAACTGCTTTGTGAGTGATTACATTGATCTCAGCATGCCTTCTACTTCTTTCTGCTTTGGCCAATTAGAGACATTAAAAAAAGGCTTAAGACTCCTATTAATTCTACAAAGTATTCTGTTTAACATTGGCATTAAAATCTTACACCTAATCTCATAGAAGATGTTGTAATCTTTTTATACAATATATAGCCTTGGTGTCCATCTAATAATTCAAAGCCTAGAGCATATGGGCATGTGCACATGGTTTCTCTTCTGCAGCAATGTAAGTCCCCCTGAGTGAAACTCTCTTTAACTTAATGATACAAGAAAAAAAAATGTACAAAGGCAAATGTACTCACACATGTCAGATATTATGAGGTCAATGATTTATTTTCCTTATTAAGGGATCATTGTTATTTGGATTAAATATCATTTCTCATTTTTTACCTTAAAACGTTGTTTCTTTCATGAAATAATGATATTCGTGATTAGTCCCCTTACCAATATGTATCATGTTGACATTGACAGCATAAACTTTTCTGTAGTTTCATGATTATTTATTTATACAATCAATCTTTATTGACTTATTTCACTGTTCTAGAAAAGTCAAGGCATGGTCAATAAGGTCAGAAAACTGTACTCAATTGCATCTTTAAATTTTCTAAGCAAAGCCCAATAAAAAATAGGTGTGCCCTGACACATTCCTATGACACAATAGGGATTGGGGGAAAGTTTCCACAGGTCTCTGTTGCCTCTTGAACATTCTTCTCTCTGAGAACATTGGAACTCAAAAAATTCTATGGGAGAGAGGATGGATGTTATCCACCAGGCAATAGCTAGAAAAGGGAAAATGAAAGAACAGGTACATTTTTCATAAAAATGATGTCCAATTTTTACTCTAGGTAATATTATTTAATGTTTGTAAGAGTTTAACACAGAATATTTACAAAGCAATGCTAACTAGAAAACTAGCTAAATTTGATTTCCTTTAAAATATTATGATGTTAAGAGTTACATAGGTAATATGTGGACATACAAAATTTCTTTCAACTTAAAGGTATAAAATAATGAAGATGTGTTTCTACACCTGACCCCAGAAACCTCCAGAGTAACTTTCTCCCAATTATTCCAAATATACCTACAACCTCACTTTCATTAAATCAATTTTGATGTTTTATATATTATATGGATTCTAAAACATATTTTTCAAAACTATTTTTAGCTTCTAATAAATACACCATGCTTCATTTTTCTACATCTGTATTATCCTTCCTGTATATTTCACTATTAAAATGCATGTACAGTTATATTGGAAGCAATAATTCATTTATGAGCAAGATAAAATTTATTCCTTCTCATGTTAATGGTAATTTGGGTCAAGTTCCACATTTTCTCCCATTAATACTGTGAATTTTCTTGCACATACTTTCTGGTAAATGTGTGAATACTTGAATTACTGAAGAATAAGAAATCCACATCTTCAATTTAACCAGAGAATCCCATGTTGTTTCCAAAAAAATGCATGAGATCTTCCAATTATCCCATATCTTTAATAACATTTATTATGATCAAGCACAGAAAATGTATCTGTCAGTGATAAGTGGTATTGCCAAACCACATCCTGAATTTAATTTGTATTTTCTTAATTACCAATATAATTTTGTTGCAAGCCTAATTACTATAGTATGCATCAGCTAAAAGAAATATTGAGCATATGTGTACATGCTGAATTCAGAAAAGCTACTCTAGCTCTATCACAAGATCCAAAAAGGCAGGATGGACAAGATGTCTTCTGAATTTGTAAAACTAGAGGCAAGGAGGCTGGAGTGTGTGTGCTCTTGAATTTATTTGTTGGCTATAGGCCTACAAAATTGGGGGTGAATACAACCCTCTTGATGTTTCTGGCTCTGTTCAAGCAATAAAGTTCCTGTTGGTGTCGATCATCTTCCACAGGAGAGTAACAACTAGGCCATTAGAGGGAAAAGCACACATGGAAGCAGAGAGGCTCACAGAAATAATCAAAAAAATTCCAGGTCTTCTGAGTAGATAACCAACAACATCCTCTATAGGAGATCAAGTGTGGGTTGGTGTGCTTCAGGGTTCTAAGCAAAGTGCTTAACTTAGAAGATTTTCTCTAAAGCTATCTTTAAGGACTATCTGAAATCCAGTTGTAAGTTTTATTTTGATCAGTCACATTAGGGAACTCATAGAATCTACATATATCAAATATGAAGATAACTTCAAACTGGAAAAAATAGCACAACACAAATTGGAAAAATTGAATTTCAAAATTCTCTCAGTAGTCAAGATTGGCAAAAATCAAGTTATCAAATAAAAAATATTTTGATTTTAAAATTCATTTATATAAATATAGAAGAGATACTTGACTTAAGAGAAATTGATGGGTTCTAATTGACCAGGTATGTAGGCAAAGATATCCCATGGTTAATTTGCTAAAATAAGATAATAAAATAATAGATTAATAACAGCAAACAGACTAAATAAAATAAGCTCCATTGTTCTGCTGATAAGACATCATGGTGAGACTTGCTTTGGAGAGTCATATGTTTTGAGAAACAATGTAAAACAAAATCAGAGCAAAAAAGAGCATCAAAATGATGAAGGATTTGGAAACACATGAGGAGAACCTGTGCATTTTAGCCTGGAATAGGAAATCTCTATGAAATAATTCACATCAGTAGTTAAAATGTTTTCACACACACTTTTTTAGAAGTGAAATCAACAAGACCATATATTGACCTTTCTCTTGTGATATTTAACAAATATGATAAGCCAAATAGCTTATGTGATAAAGTTCTTATTTATGAAGTAGAATGCTCTCAGCTCCCCTTAGGAAATGCTCTCAGTCAGAATTGCCTCTATTACTTCTAGAGTGAAACATATCCCATATTTAGTTTTTTTGTTTGTTTGTTTTAAACCTAGGTTCTATACCAGTGTTTTTGTAAATAATATTGTTTACTTTTTTGTGCTTTTGAATTTCATATAAATGGAATGATACTACATATCTCTGGGAATTTTTTTCTTTTACTGTTACATTTTTAAAGGTTTTTTTTTATTTTGTGTGAAGCTGTAATTCATTCATTTTTATTGCTGTACAGTTTGCCATTTTAAAAACAAACCATGATTTACCTGTACATATTACTGTGGATTGACATTTGAGCGGCTTTGGGTTTATTGCCTATGATGAGCATTGCTGCTACTATAGCCCTTTATATGTATGCTGTTCACAGGTGCATGGAATTCTTTACTGTATACATGGAGGAGCAGAAATGCCAGGTCATTTCATATTCGGCTTTCAATTTGTTCTGACTGCTATGTTTCTCTTAGATACTTCAGGTAATACAGAATTCTAACAGCTTTTAACTTTTTAACATACACTATATATGGTCATTTAAATTTTTTTTGTCATTAAAAAATGTAGTAAGCAACCAGGAGTAAATTACTACTGTTTACTAAGCCAGACCCTAGTTCACTTACATTTATTACCCGATTTCTTCACTGTCTTCCCAACCCCAAATTTAGGACAATTTATCTTGCCTAAATTATTTATTAAGTCAAGATATTCTAATAGAGTATGCATTCATTATGTTATTTTTTCTGAAAATAGAATAATTTTGTCATTTGGGAAGGATTTTTACTTTATATAGGCTTGCACAATGAGGAAATATTTCAATACACCAGCTATTTAATTCCACTATCTTTATAGCTCCATTTTTGCTTTGATAATATAAGAGATCATCCTGTCACCTTTAAGGAAAGGTACCTATTTTCCTGATTTTTTTTTCTTCTGATTTTCTGAAGTATCACTGATCTGTTTAGGCATGGAAGTCTTTTTTGTATATGATATTTGGAATTTGTTGGGTTTCATGAATCCATGAATATATATCTCTAAACAATTTTTGACAATCTTATCAATGATTTCTCAAATAATGTTTTTGCTTGAGACTTTCTCTTGCTGTTCTTCTGAGACTCCCCACCAAAATCTGTCAATATTCTCATCCTGCCTCCATGACTCAGTATCTTTTGGAAGCATTCAGCATTTTTGTTTCTCTATGCTGCACATGGATAATTTCTTCTAATGGATCTTTCAGTTTATTAACTGACTCCCCAAAAAAGGACAGTCTACTCTTGAACCTGTTCAGTGACATTTTAATTACAATAGCTTTTTAAAATTTTCATTGTGCTATTTTTTCAGATATGCTTTGTTACTTTTTTATAACTGTAGATAATTTAAAATTGTCTTAAAATTATTTAAAACCTAACTAAAACAAATTTTATTTGTATTTTTGCATGAATTTTGCTAAGGCTGTATGACAGTAAATTATAATACTTAATGTTAAAAATTAAGAAGTCTAGATCTCATATTAAATACTGTTATATATTGAAAGTGATAATATATATTTGAGAATTTGGCCTACCTAGATTTGTAGGATAATGGTAGTAGTATAAGAAATAAGAAGAAAAACCAGATGTATCTTTTTCTTTTGCTTTTTAAGGAGTTAGTTAAATGTGCAATGAACCTGACTAGACATATAACCTGCAAGAGTTGAGCAAAGTGGGCAGATCAAGAACTGGCATGATTTTGAGTTTAATTAGTGTATATCAATGGACAAATAATGAAGTGAGTTATACCCAAACAAGAGACTGGTAAGAGGCCACAGAGACCTATTTAAGGGAAGAAACATTTTCAGAAGCAGGAGGAATAAGCAAGCAAAAATAGGGCCAAAAACAAATGTGAGATTTAATTATAAAAGAACCATCTCATAAACTTAGTACCTAATCTGCTAATCTGCCTGTGTTTTACTTTTCCTCCTATGACAGTGAGTTAACAGATGCCAATTTCACCTAAACTGAGTTATTTAATTTGTGTACCAGATCCTGTTTCTATTTACTTGAACACTAGCATGAATACTGTCTCTGCAATTATCCCCTCATTCTCATAAATATAAATTTCTTTCCTTTCCCTATAAAGTCACTCTTTAGGATGTAACCATGCCATTATACTACCATTAAAAAAAAGGAGAGACTTATTTGATATAATAAATCTGAAGATAATTTGCTTGTATTTTTCATATGAATCTTTAATAGTTTCCTCTAGATTTGGTGGCATATAATTCCAATATAGCCTTGGCTGCAGGTTGATTTTGCTTAATAGAATAATAGAATGCCAGCTAATATGCATGAGAGGCAAATGATACATGTAACATCTAGTCTTTCAGCCTGCACCCTAGAATAAAGACCTGAGAAACAAAGATAAATCCAGCTGGAAACCTACAGTATCCCCAAGTCAAGACAAACTCAATATAAATCAGCCATGCAGCCAATTCTCAGACAAGGGAGTGCAAAAGTAAATCCTTAGTGTTGTAATCTATCAAGATGTTGAGGCTCATTGTTCCTTAAGCAAACCTGTTACTTTGTTCTCTATTCCTGCTGTCAGTTGGCTTTACATTTTTGTTGTAGATTATATCCATAACCTTTTATAAAACTATTCAGGTTGAGGTAATCAAAGACCAGACCACTAGCCTGACAAATGTGGTCAACCACTGTCTTTATATGCATTAATGGAAATATCAGCTATTTCAGAGCACATTTTCACTTGACTCAGAGCATTCTACTCTCCTTATCATTCTCCTGATTTGCTACCACTGATTTTTATTCTCCTTCCTTTTCCTGGCATACAAGTGCTGGCAAATCCCAAGATCTGGTTCTCAGTACTTCACTCTTCCCCATAGGGGCTCACATTTCTCTCTCTTATGTAGCTCATTTCCAAGATTATTTTAATTTTGTATTCTGATGTTGGGATCAATCATTCTTTATAATGATTACCAGATTGACATATCTACACAAGGTCTCTACTTTGGACTTTAAGAGTCAACTTCACTTCCAATGCTGAGAGGAACCTGAAAATTACCAGGTAAGTGATTAGCTAAGATAAGTACCCTGTGCTTGCATAAGATGTGACTCTGAGAAACTATGGTTAGTACATATGGGTCCTCTCTGTGTTATCCCTTTCCAAAAATCTAAGAGTATTGTAAGATAAAACATTATTTAGAAAAAGAGGTGAGAACCCTCTTTTGCAAGGCATTTAAGTGACTTATTTTTTTTTCAACTTTGGCAGTGAGTAGAGTTATATCTGTCTTAAGATAGTAGAACAGGCCATTTAAAAATTATACATTGTTTTTCTTTTTTAAATAAATGAATATGAAGATCATAAGCCTCAAAATTAAAAGTAAAAACAAAAAAGGAAACAAACAAACATGCCAACCCTTACATATCTGGTACCTTTAAAGTGGTGCAAATCATACAATGCTGCATAAAATTACCATTTGATATCCATCTTGATTTTTCAAAAAAATTAAAATCTTGGATCTTTTGAAGATAATTTTTTCCACAAAATATGTAAATGTTTAATGTAAAATTGATTAATAAGATGAAATTTCTAAGCACTGTATAACAGATTTTTTTCTGAACAAATTGTCATAAATGATTTCTAACAAATCCAATAAAAGAAAATGTAAAGCTTAATCTTTACAATTTATCACACATAGTTAAAATTCCAGTTATCTAACATCTTTCTATAGCTTTTTTAAATATTATTTTTTAGTTGTAGTTGGACACATTCATTTATTTTATTTACCCTTATGTGGTGCCGAGGATCGAACCCAGTGCCTCTCACAGGCTAGGAGAGTGCTCTACGGCTGAGCCACAGCCCCATCCCTATCTGACATATTTATGTGAAAAGAATGCATGTTAAATTACTACTGCTAGAAACAATGTTTGCAAATTAAAAAACCCAGAAATTAAATATTATTGTAATTTTACTATGCATCTACATGTTTTCAGTATATTCCATTCCAGCAAAGGCCTATTTGCAGTTCTGTTCAATTGCATATTCTGTGTTTCCTTCTCTTTTCTTTCTCTATTTCAATGGAGTCTCCCCTTTGTCTCATACATTTCTCTTGACACTAAAGCTATGTATTTTATTCTATTGGCGGCTTGTCCTGAGGATAATTGTAAAATCTGTCTTTTTCCAATTATGAGAGGTGTTCTATAAATTCTTTGGGGTATATTCATTTTGAAATGTGTGCCCGTAACTCCCATTAATGTTGCCCATTTAAACTTGATCTATTGCTTTCCTTTTTTCTCTGACTCCAGCAGCCCCTTAATGCAGTTTTGTTTACATTCTCCAAACTCCCCCTTAACTAGAAGCAGTCTCTCATAAATGCTTTGCATGTAGGTCATTTGTTAAATTGTAAACCAAAGTCACATGAAAACAACTACTTTTTTGAAAGGTGGGATATTATTCTTTTTCAGATGCCATAGTACTATAATATAAAATACACTATTTGAGCATGGTCAACTGAGAAAGAGTAACATTGCACTAAAATAAGCTTAGCTTTAGAAATAACTTGCTTGGAGTGATCAATGAAACAATGACTTGTGGGAATTAATAACACAGAAGTTATGCCCTAGACAATATTAAAAAAATGACACACTCCTCATTTTATAGTTGAGAATATATGACTAGCCTTTAATTCTATTTCTGTGAATATGTGGTAAAAATCTTTTAAATACATGTTCTCATGAGTGTGGCCAATCTGAAAAGTTCCTTTTTTTAAATTTCATCCCATTTTCTTCAACTTTGATATTCCAACTTCGAAAATACCTCCTAATATATGTTACCAATTCAATATGTATTTCTAGTACACTGTCCCTGCCCCTTGCTGCCTGCTGCTGTCTCCCTTCATGCCAAGGAATTTGAGCCGTATTTCCATTTGCATTATCTGTAATATGAATAGTAGTATATAAAGTATTTTCTACTCATACATGCAGCATCATTTATAATAAATGGTTTTAAAAATTAAACATTGGTATTCTTCTTGGTTCATATCTATGTGATTACCTTTCAGCTAACCCTGTCCTTTGATGAACCTGTTCTCCCAGATTATTGAGGTTTTTATTTTACAAAGCATTCAGGTTACATCTTGTACCCATTCTGTCAATCACTGCGCCACCAGCCTTCCTTTATTTGTTGAACTTTGCACCACCGTAATTATGTAGCCAGTGTAAGCCTTGGGTATCACTAATCACTTTGTTTCTCAGGAAGTGATCATTGTGACACCAGGAAGTTCACAGGTTGGCTGTAAAGATTGATTACAAGTAGGTTTCTAGCTTTCTCTGCAAATTTAGTAATATTTATGGAATTAAAAAAAATACAAGTATACCAAGAATAGCAACAACAGAAAGCCTCTTTATATGTGAATAGCTCAGCTGGACCTTTTTTTGTTTTGTTTTGTTATTCACAATGAGTATTTTAAACCTTAATTCTCAATTCCTTGTTCCCCTGGGGCTTATTCTCAGCAAGTCACCTAGCCTTCTGCTTCACAGAAGTAAAAACAGTAGTGTTCTTTTTTTTTTCCTCTTTTGTCTAAAACCCATTTCCTCTTTACTTTGTCGTCTCTTCAAGCTCAGGTGAAACTCCTTTCACATATTCCCAAAGTCTTCTCCCTTCTTTAGTTCTATATAAAAGCTCATTTATTCTCTCCTGTGCCTTACTTTTTAATTGTATTCCCTCCCTTTTCCTTCCTTTTCCTACTTATAAAATCATTTTTAAAAATCAGTGTTTTTAATATTTCTTAAGCCTATTCTAAAATGTTTTCCTTTATGGATCACTCTATGTCTTGTATTCTTTTCATTGCTAGGTTTCCTGAACAAATTGTTAACCTCTACTTTTTTTTTCTTTTTCATTTTTTAAAACTCTTCCTCTTTCCAAGATCCACCAAGATTTAATGAGTGTCATTTTACCATTCTTGATAGCAGCATTGATGGAGTTTAACACACAAGAAAAAGGGGTCTTTCTCTGCCCCTAACTTTGCTAATTTTTATGCTTACTATTCATAATGACCACTATCACTTTTTCTGGGAAATCTTCCACCTTTGATTTCTGAGACACACATGTGTTTGACCCACTTTTAACTGCTGTCAAAAAGGGTTAGCAAATCCTAAATTTGTACAGTTTGTTTTAATTTTTCTCCAGGGATCCAGGCTTATATTTCTAATACTTGCTAACATCTGAAATAATTCCTAGTAGGCAGAAAAATCTCAAAAGTCTAAAAACTGAAACTTTACCCATTAGCTACCCAGAAGTTGACCAGAAGTAATTTTTATTTCTTATTTTCCCTGTATTAGTTAGCCATTGGTGTAATTTTATATCTATACCCTCTGCTCTAATTAATTCTGATAGTGCATATCATCTAATATTTGGAGCTTTTTATTTTTGTTTTTATTTCTATTCTTAAAAAGAAATTTAAATGACACTACTTATTTTTAGTTTTTATAAGATTTTTTAAATAGTTTTATTTTGGTTGTAAATGGCCATTTGCATTTTTTGTTTACAGAATTTACTGGATTAAGGGGCTCAGCTTCAAAAGGGACTTTAGCTTTGGGCCTGACTGGATCCAAGTGTGCAGAAATGTCCTCGGTTCTTTCTGTCCATGCTTACTCTTGCTTCTCTCTTGGATTCTTATTTCTCATGTTCTCTGTTTCCCACTGTTGTTCTCTTAGCTATATTCTATCAATTTGTTCCATGTAAAAAAAGCTATTACCCAAGAGTTCCAAATACTGGTTGTCCACAAACACTTTATTTATCATATATTTTACTAGCAAAATGAGACAAAGTAGTGTTTGAACTGTCCAGGACTGAGACACATACCCAAGTGACTACTAGGGGAATGTTCAGATCCATTCAATTCAAAAGGACTAAGAATTGGGAGGGGGTGATATTCCCAGAGAAAAATGATTGACAATCTAAATTGCTGTAGCTATTATAATTTTCTAAGATACAATCTTGACACTTGATAGGTACAGTCCAAAATTCGTAAATGGTAAGCAAGCCTCTTCACACACTGCCTAAGTTCTATTTCCCCATATCTCAATCCTGTTCTTACTGAGATTCTTGGCTTCTCAAACACATCATGGTTAAGTAGGGGAAGGCTCACACTGCTCTCTGAAAAGCCTCTGTGCCCCTTATGTACTGGAGGTGCCTTCTTCATCTTTTCAGGTAGAGCTCATATACCATTTTTCTTCCTTCCTCTAAGTGGATATATTCAGTTCTACAGTGAACATCATATCAAGGTCCCTAGAACGCACTTCCCCATTCTTTCTCTATTTTCTGGAAGCAGGAGCCATATATTATTTGCCTTTAAATCTTCACCATTGGGGGAATGCTGAGAAGAATATACCTGGAGAAATTCCTGACACAGAATTATGAGCTCAGTGTTTGTTATTACAAGTCTCTGTGAATAGCTGACCTTGGACAGGAAATGGCTGAAATGAGCTTAATCACTGGTGCCAATTGGGGAGATGGAGGAGCAACCATCTATAAATATTACTTTAAACTTTATAGGACAAAAATGATGTGCTTATTGCATTTTGTATTTGAGGTTAATTGCAGGAACACATTGCTGAGGAAGAAAACAAAAACTGGCTGTTCTCTATTGTCCAAATGGTTTAGAAATTCAGTGCAAAATGTATATTTCCATCAGCCTTCCCTCAATTAATGATTCGTGGCTTCTTTGAATTTTCTTCTCTGGGTGATACTTTGGCAGAGTTTTCAGCTACTCAGAATACTGTGATTTAACTAAACATAAAATGATTATCTCAGTAATTTTTCTAAACATTTTTGTCCTACAACCTATGTGTTCACAAATCAAACTTCCTCTCTATAGTTAACCACTCCCCTTCTATGTGGACATATTTTTTCCTCTTCATATTTTATGTTATATTACATATTACCATAGTGTAAACAATGTGTAGAGACTCAAAACCCAAGATCTGTCTTTTGAAGAACTGATGCAAAATTTAATTAAGTTTAAGGTTCATGAATCATGTAATTTATGCACAAGTTACCTTTTTAACTTTAACTTGGCTCTGCTTACATATTGTGTGCAGAAATGAGGAGTCTGTATCCAAACATCTTAATTTTTGTTGTAGTACCTGAAGGCAACTCTAAACTCTACTTCTGGGTCTTTATATTGGACAAATGCACCTTCCCCCAGCACTAGATTATTCCATGGTGGATTTAACATCATTAATGTCTGCTCAACAGATTAATTTTGAAGCACTTATTACTATCTTAAATTCCATATTTTTTTCTTTAAAATTTTCAATGTCTTATCATTAAGAGTGTTTGTCCCCTGACACCTAGAATACTGCCACACATATAGTAGGTACTTCATAAATATTTCTTAAACAGGTGAGAAAATACCAGGCTAAATGAATAAATGATTCACTATTAGGACTTACTTTTCATAACTATATAGATTTCACTAATATTACTCAAATATTTTGGTTTATAGTCTTTCAATCATATTGATTTTATCTTCTCATATGTAAGGATTTATTTGCCTTCTCATAAGTATAACTTCACAAAATATAGTATAAAGCATTAGTGAAAGAGAAAATAATTGATAAGTTAATTCAATTGATTAATTACATTGATTATGAAGAAAGTTCTGAAGAGCTCATTCTATTTCTAAACAATTGGCTCATTTGACTAAATCTCAGAATTAAACTGCAAATGAGGAGAAAGATTCTAGTTGTAATAATGAACTAAATTTGTCATTATGTGTATACAAAATTAACCTTCTGGATGATATATTACTGAAGTTCTAATTCAAGTTTGAGTTCTGTGAATGAAATGAACATTAGATAGTTAAGATAAATTTTGTATTCTCCAGTGAATATATAGATAAATATGCATTGCTCAGTGAATTCATAAATTCCCCAGATATTTTAAAAGCTGATAAAGTTTGCCCAATATTAATATTTCATGAGAATTAGAGCAATATCTCTTATTTGTACAACATTTCAGTTATAATTTACAGTTTAGTTTGTAATTTGAAAGAATTTACACATACATTATCTTAATTGAACCTTACATAGCCAGTTTCACCTAGGATCAGAGTTGGATCATCCTCCATCCCCTCTCTTGTCCCTCCCCAAAGAAGGCAATTGATATTTTAAGAAGTTAAGTGAGTCACCAAAGTCTCCTTGACTGAGATTCTTGACGTTTCAAAGTTAATATTCTGATTATTCCAATGCTATTTTCTCCTTTGTTCTGGATCTGTCTGCAGCCCAGTGATGCTTCTTGGCTCTCACTTATTTTGAGATTTGGAAGCCAAAATTTAGTCCTATATTCAAGATGTTTCTCATAAAATACTGACTTACATAGCCAACTGTCTACTGGTCATTGCCCTTTGAGCTTCCTCTAGCTATCTATGGTTAAACTTCTCTGAACATGTTGCAGCTAAACTTTCTCCAAACATATCTCATGAAGGAAAATTGCACCATTCATTTTTCAGTGGCTGGAACTTAAGGTGTGAAAGTCATTCTTTCTCCTATTAGGCATGAAGGAGAGGATGCTGGGCTGGTGATAAGATTTGGCAATGAGCAAAGCTTGTGGTAAAAACTACCAAAGTTCTGGGCTTGGTGGCACACGCCTGTAATCCCAGTGGCTCAGGAGCCTGAGGCAGGAGGATTGCAAGTTCAAAGGCAGCCTCAGAAATTTAGGGAGGCCTTAAGCAACTCAGAGAGACCCTGTTTCTAAATAAAATATAATAGCATGGATGAGGATGTGGCTCAATTTTTAACTGTGCCTGGGTTCAATCCCTGAAACTAAAAAAAAAAAAGTCAAAAAATTATCAAAGCATTTACTTTTATAGATGAAAAAGAAAATAAAAGCAAGGTTAGTAAATTCCCTTCTGCTCCTAATGAGTACACTTTCCGTTTGAGTTTCTTAGCTGGGTTATTTTAAGTTCCATGGGTATAAGTAGAGATCAGAAACAGTCTGGACATTTGCACCAGGTAAGCACATTTTTAACTTAATATTTTTAGTTATCTGTTTCTAAGGTAATAACCTGTCCCAGGAATTGCCCCTCCCTACAGGGAGCTAAAAAGCTGTTAATTAATGTGTCCTGGGCTGCACTATCCTGCCCTTTCCCCTTCAGCCCATCTGTTTCCCACTTTTGTCCATCCCACCAAGCATTCCTGGGCCTAGTCAAGTAGGCAGGAAGGGGAAAGATAAGAGGAAGAGGGATAAGGGGAAGAAGGCAGGCAAACAAAGGAGGCCTAGGACATACAAAAAGAACACCTCAAGTCTTGGGATACCACGACACTAGCTATGGGCCTCTTCTCCCTACCGGGAGAAGTCAGTGTTACCCCTTTTCAAATAAATCCTGCTTTATATGCTTATCTCGGTGTGCTTCTCTAATGTTCAAACTCCAACGTGTGAGGAAGCAGAACTTGTCACTGATAATTGGCAGTATCAATTCCATTGTTCTTCCCTTTTCCTGTCCTGTCTTCCTCCTCCTCCTCAGTCCCCATCATCTACTCTACTCTTCTTCCTCTATTTCAATGAAATTCCTTCTTCCCTTTCCCACAACCTCTCTTCTCTTTCTCCTTCATTTTTTAAAGTAATATCCACCTCATTTTTAATTAACTCACTCATACCTGAGGAATGCCACCTTTGACTTACTAGGACCTGTTTACTTTACTTAGCATGATAGTCCATTTACCACATCCATTTACCGCAAATGTCATAATGCCATTCTTCTTTATGGCAATTCTCCATGTGTATATATGGCACATTTTCTTTATCAATTCACCTGTTGACAGTCACCTAGGTCGGCTCCATAGCTTGGCTATGTGAAATGTGCTGCTATAAACATTGATGAGGCTGTATCAATGTACTATGCTGATGTTGAATCTTTTGGATATATACTGAAGAGTGGGACAACTCAGTGACACGGTGGTTCCATTCCTAGTTATTAAAGGAATCTCCATTCTGCTTCTCAGAGCCATTCCTGTTCAGCAAATCAGTGTAAAAATGTATCTTCTCTTTTTATTTTTTTTAAAAAGAGAGAGAGAGGGAGAGAGAGAGAGAGAGAGAGAGAGAGAGAGAGAGAGAGAAAGTGAGAGAGAACTTTTTAATATTTATTTTTTAGTTTTCAGCGGACACAACATCTTTGTATGTGGTGCTGAGGATTGAACCCAGGCCGCACGCATGCCAGGCCAGCACACTACTGCTTGAGTCACATCCCCAGCCCCATGTATCTTCTCTTTTGCAACTTAATTATAGTACTCATCATTGGATTTTTAAAATGGAAGTCATTTTCTTCAAGTTCTATAAAATGAAACTATTGCTGTATTATTAAAATGGTCTGAAATCATGTTGGTTTAGAATCAAACAACACTGGAATTATATCAAATATTTGATAGAACTACTTAAGAAGAAATGTTAAAATCTGGCCCAGGTGAACATGAGTTCATTAGTTCAGTAGAACATTACTAAATATATTTACTTATATATCAAATTGAAATATGTGTATCATTTTTTTGCCAATAGAATTTTTTATACACATTGTCTTTTTTTTTTTCTTAAGTGGCAAACAGAGATCCCCCAAAAGTCATAAGTAGTAAATTCTTTTCTCAAAGAACAACACATTTGACAATGTCCATTGCTATGACACTGTGAATTTGGGCACATACATACTACTGTAGTATTGGTCCTGACTTATATTCATTATTTTAAAATTAGGATAAAAATAAAAATAAATAAAACTTCATTGTGGACTTCCAAGTTTGTCTCAATGGTGAAGAACAGAATCTCTGAACCTAGACACTTTGGTTTAAATCTGAGCTCTGGGTTAATAGTTATGGGCAGGCCATTTTGCTTGCTTCATTGGGATGATGGGGTGATATATTAGATTCACTTGTTGTATAAGATGATTATAAATATTAAATGAGCTATATATTCAAAGCATTTAGAACAGTGTCTGACACAAAATGCTGAATTGCCTGCCCTCAGTATTAATGTTGCTTAGCATCTACCTGACTCCCATTTCATCCACTCGCTTCTTCTCAATAGTAACTGAATTTTGTTTCTTAAGTCAGCTTTTTTTATGCTTCTAGTAGATGTGTATGTATCTCCACTTGTAGTAAATATACATGTATTTATTTATTTTAATGTTTGTACTGTTAATATTGATGCATTGCTGCTTATTAAAATGATACTGCAACCCCAGCAACTTAGCAAGATTCTAGGTAATTTAGTGAGACTCTGTCTCAATATAAAAAAAAAAAATTAAAAGGTCTGGGGATGTTGCTCAGTGGTTATGCACCCCTGGCTTCGATCTCTGGCAAAATAACAACAACAACAAAAAAGTTACCATAAGAGCTTATTGTTCTAAAAAAAATGTTCCTGCAACATTTTTTACCATTAATTACTGGCTTCTAATATTATCCAAAGTGTTGCACATACTTACATTTTATTGGTTTTTATATTTAAGTTATTCCACATGACACTATAATTAAACATTAAATTTTCCATTTTCAAGTGAATACAGATTTGGTATTTTACTTTTTAGAAATTAATTCATGATATTATCAAGTTTCTTCTGCTAATTTCTAATGTACCTTACTTTTTCTTAACCTCACTACAGTTATTTGCATAATTGTATATTTGAGTGAAAAAAGCAGCATTTTTTGGTTGGCATACTTTGAAAAGACAATTCAAAAGGCAGGATTCAAACTACTTCAAACACTTGGATCTTTGAATATTTCAAATCAGATAAATTTAATGTAGTTAATTATATATCTACCAGGAAATAAGATCTTCCCTTTCTTAAACATTTAGAACTATTCAGAAACAAATTATGGCATGCTTATTGTATTTAATATTTTAAATAAAGCCATTATCAGCTTTAAAATCAATGGCCATTGGACAATGTTTTACTGTATACATACATTGCAACAGAAACTTTTCTGAACTTTATTTCTTTTGATACATTAAAAATATAGGGACTGGGACTGTAGCTCAGTGGCAGAGTGCTTGCCTAGCACATGTGAGGTACTGGTTCCGTCCTCATCACCACATAAAAATAAATTAATAAATTAATATTAGGTATCCCTCTAAAACTAATATATATATATATATATATATATATATATATATATATATATATATCCCTCTAAAACTAAATATATATATATATATATATATATATATATATATATATACACATATATATATATATTTAAAAACATATTTCAACCAACACTAAAGAAAAAACACATAACTTTGATAGAAGAAAGATTTACTCTGATTGGGGGGTACACTTAAACTAAATGCATATAGAACTAATAAAAAGCAATACAGGGGCTAGGGAAGTGGCTCAAGTGGTAGCGTGCTTGCCTAGCATGCTTGAGGCACTGGGTTCCATTCTCAGTACCACATAAAAATAAAATAAAGATATTGTGTCCACCTAAAACTAAAAAATAAATATTCAAAAATAAAAGCAAGACATGACCAAGTGATACTGAAGAATAAATGAAATCAAACATGAGAGATCAGGAAAGAACATCTCCAGGTATGGCAAGGGATTAAACTAATCATACATCATATGGTTTTATTAACTACAAAAGGAATCTCAGGATTGGGAAACTTTCTCCTATTTTAAATAATTATCTTTTGCTAAGTGATTATTTATAAGCCACCTACTGGACACCTTTAACACCTGTGTAATCATATTGAATCCTTGTGTCTCCATGATGTGGTGTGTTATATAATTTTACAGCTATGAAAAAATAAATGAGATTAAAGACTCCAGTTTTACTCCAAAAAAAAATCATTACTAAGAGATAGGTATGTAGTTCAAAAGTAGGATGACCTTACTTTTACTCCAAAGTAATTATATATATATATATATATTAGACAAATAAAATAAAGATATTGAGTCTATTTTATATGGTGCTGAGGATTGAACCCAGTGCCTCACATGTGCTCAGTAAGTACTCTACCACTGAGCCACATCCCCAACCCCCAAAGTAATCTTTTCATCTTAAAGACATTTTAAAAGCAACTGTATAACCTATAACAAAGGGTAACACTCTATTACTAGAAGTTGTCCAAAAAGAAGTGTGTATATTAGTATATGTAAAATACATATATATATATATATAAAATACATGTATATACACACATATATAATATAATTTATGAAGTATATGTATATGTATGCACTTTTCAATTATACATTAATGGGAAAATCAGTATATAAGACACATTGAAAGGAAACTATGTATGTAAATCAACTATTAAATAATGTGTCAGTACTTATCTTTCTTTTGACATTAGCAGTTGAATGAAATGATTATTTAAAATAATTCCTAATTATTTACAGTGATTAAAGAATTCATAATTTACTGGTGTATGTAAAAATAATTAGCTATCAGGATGGAAAAACCTTATATTATTTTGTAAAGGGCAGAATTATTCTCAACTATGACTTGCTTTGATTATATTCATTCAATATATGCCAGACAGGTTCATTCAACTAAAAATATGACAGACTTTGTGTTCAGTTTTATCTTGATATTCTATTGAGAATAACCACATTCAACAAATAATCCTGGCATGTCAGAATAATGTAATAATTAAGGAAAAGTATCATTAGCTTATAAATAAATAAAATGAATACAGAACAAGAGTAAAGCCAGAAGCTGTAAAAGGAACCTTGCTTCTTGTTATATCATTTCCTCCAGATTCAAGGTTATCCTGTCAGCTGCACAGTGTCTTCCTAATGTAATTATCAAGGCTTGCATGGAATGAAACCAAAAAGTTATGCAGAATATTCAAAAAAAAAAAGAGACTGGAGCAAGAAAAAATACTGTGAACAAATGATGAAAGAGAAATTAACCAGAATACTGTATTATTTTTTTTAAATATTGTTCCTTATGAGATGACAGGTAGTGCATTCTCATGTCAGCAACTATGCAATACCATTACTGCTAGTTTAAAAGCACCTGTCAATCATGATACACCACATTATATCTCATATTTCATGATGCCAGTTCCTTTGGGGTTATAAAAAAATAATACTCTCATTAACAGAGTGATAAGTATTTGAATGGTGTGCCAACATTTAACTCATGTCTGCCAATCGAAAAGGGAAAATGTTCTTTATTGATTGGAGAAAGGATCTTGTTTGAACATAATTGACTCAGAGTCTTTCATGGACATAATAACATCTCAGGAAGAAACATACACGCATCTCAGAAAACAAAGGTTAGATGTAAGAGGCTGATCACTTTTTCCTTACTCAAACACAGATCCTATTGACTTGACTAAAAATTCTGTCTGCCTGTGAATCAAAGAATTATAGATCACGTAGTCCATTTAAGAAGTTGAAAATTCTTCAAATAAGCAGCTTAACAGGAAGCCATACAGATATTTCACAGAGCCAAAAGCCTCTCAGGAAAAAAAAATGCAAGTGGAATTGGATGGCCAGGCAAATATTTCTTATTTCAAACACACACACACACACACACACACACACACACACACACACAATTTTATCACACTATATAATCACTGCTAATATATTGGCAAAAAATGAGATATTCTGTCTTGGAAATGTCAAGTTTGTGATATCAACAGATCATCCAGGTAAATATATCAGGTGAAAGTAATTTAAAATCACCTGCTATTCAATATTGAGGTGGAGTTTGGTGCTATACATACAAAAATAATGTATGTGCTTGCACACACACACACACACACAGGGTTAGAGAAGAGAACTTGTCCAGTGATGGAGACCACAGCACAACTGTGCATGTCATGGAAATCCAATGGTATCAGGTATGTAAATTGAGAAACAATGGAAAGTGAGATAAAATCCAGAAACCAAGAGAGGAAATGCTTCATGAAAAGGGGAAAATGATTAAAATTGTTTAAAATGCTATTGGGATCAAACAATGTAAACTCAGAACTGTGTTTGGGATTTCACTGATGACTTCAATAAAAAAATTGGTGAAGTCACCTAGATAAGAATATAACTTCATCAGGTTGAACTGACAAAAGTAGATGAAAAACTATTAATTTTAGATGTATATAGTACTTTTAAGGAGTTTTTCAGTGAAATAGTCCAAAGAATAAATTGGTTGAATAAAACAAACAACAAACAAAAAGTTTTCACAAAGAAATGTTATGTTAGTAGGAATGATCCCAGTTCCATTAATGAAGAATGGTATTGATGACACAGGAGAGATAAGGAGGATGCAAAAAATGATGTTCCCGAGTGAAATCTAGTTTATAGTGTAGGTTCTGGCCCTCCTAGGGAGCATAGGCAATTGATAACAGCCTTAGAATGTAAAGAATAGTATGTCAGTCATGTTGTGAAATCTAAGGATGCAGATTGTAGCGATTTGACACATAGTAGTATCTACCCAGGTTACCTTAAGGAATGATATTACTGATGGGTAGTAAGTTTATACAGGTGGTAAATAGCAGCTATGTTTTTTTTTTTAATTTTTGGGTACATATATATATGCTGTTTGTTGGTTCCCCGAGACTATGAGGAAGAGAAATGCCAGGGTTCCATTCATCATGGTGCAACTGTCTTTCTTAAATTCAAGCACTCCTTGTGCCAGAAATCACATGTAGCAAATTATCTCAGGCCATATGTACAGCTATACTCTTTGATAAGTGACTGAGGCTCAACTTCCTGGATGAGCAAGTCATTGATCAGTGCACTTCTAAAATGAAAGTCATTATAAAAAAAATTATCTTGAGAAAAACTAGCATCACTAAAACCAAAAATTTCTAATATGTTTAAACTAAAATATTAAGTTAAAACATTGCATGTAGAAACAACTTTTAAAAGGACAAAAACATCAAGGTGCACCCACACTGTGGTTCAAGTGTGTGTTGTTGGCCCATGTGGCAAAAAGGTGGGGGCACTGCTGTGCCCACCCACTTTGCTGCACAGGTTCAAACTTAAGACATGCCTTGACCCTGTGATCCCAAAGGCTATCACTCTCTCCAGCATCACCATCAAACTCAGCATGGCCTTTATCACTGTCCTGCTCTTCTCCAATGTCAGCTCTGAGAGTTGATGAAGGCAAGGATACTCTCTCTTTGGCTCGTTGATCACCAACTTGTGATCCTCAATTTTATGCATTAATGTAGGGGTGCTTCTAGATGAGAGTTGCATTTAAGTAGGTGAACTCTAAGTAGATTTTACTCCCTAATGGGAGTGGGTCCCATTTAATCAGATGAGGCCTAGAAGAAAACATATGGTTTCCTTGAGAAAAAATTATCCATCAGGCTGCTTGTCAGTTTCAGCTGCACTCTTGAGTTCTCCTAAGACTGGAGCCTGCACTCCCACACTGCAGACCTGGACTTGCCAGTCTCTTACTATTGTGAACCAATGCTTTATAATAAATAATTTCCTTTTTCTAAATGTATCCTATGGATTTTGTTACTCTAAAGAATCCTGACTTGGGGCTAGACTTGTGGTTTAATAGTAGAGCTCTTGCCTGGCATGTGTGAGACCCTGGATTCAATCCTCGGCACCACATACAAATAAAGAAAAGATCCATTGACAACTTAAAAAAAATAGAATCCTAACTAACACATAATAGGTAGTGTGTGGACTTCTCCACAGGAAGATGGAGAGCCTTCCATCATGCCTTCCTGGGCTGACATTGAAGAACAAAGTCTGGATTCCACCCTGGCTTTCACACAAAGTGGAGCAACCATATTACCTGTACCTCCCATGAACACAAAGCTGAGGGACTCCTCTGGATTTTAGTCACCCTTCCTCCCATCTCCAACCTCTGAAGGGCCAGCTAGTCCCAAGAGTTGGGGAAACATGGTGGCAAATATGAAAACACTGCATAATGTCTGTCTGCCACCATATCCCATTCTTGTGACTGAGAATAGTCAGGACATGCTGGGTAAATATTCCCCTACCACCTTCAAGACCAGCATGATACAGGAAAGGAAGCACTGTTTCTCCCCCAAGAAATAGGCCTAATCACTGTAGCTATATTTGGTTGGCTCTTGTGCCACAGCAGGCAAACATGTCCAATCAATAGCCTTTATCTCCATCATTACCATGCCCTTGACAATCAGGCTTAGTAGCAAACCACTTTCATGGGCAACCGAAGGCAGCTGCTCCCAACCCATGGTACATCTGGTTGAGCCTTCTCGGCTAACCTGCCAGCTGGACACTTTTCTCTGTGTTTATTCAGAGGTTGAAGGGAGGACATCTTAGTGTTCCTGAAGTACTAGAAAGACTGTAGCACTAGTGCCAGGCCATCAGCAGCCAGGTGAGTAGTTAAGTTCTTTTCTGCAGGTCTTGCAGCTGAGTAAGGCATCCTTTATCAGTTCTCTAGGAAAGCAAGCTTCTAATAATTCAATGACATGGGTCACCTCTCTTCATTGTACCCCTGTAGCATCCAGGTGATCATGTGCTGAAAAATACTCTGATGTGGCCAGAAGCTCAGAGGACATATATACTCCTGTGCCATAGGTGAGCATTAGGCTTTCCAAGTCATGGATAAACTGCGTCAAGGCAGGAAACATCAAGGGAGCATCTCCTGGAAGGGCAACATCACCAGTGCAGAGACAATTTGGTGGGCTTTCTAAATTTTGGAGGCACCAAGATTGTGTGTATGTGTGTGTAACATGTGTGTGTGTTTGTGTGTGTGAACATGCACATCACATGCACTCATGAACATGCATTTGGAGTGTGGACAGGAGGGAGAGTGGATGGCCACTCAGCTTTAAGGTACACCTAGCCAGCTCTTACTTTCCCTAAGCCATTGAAATCAGTTGTTCTATAATGGATTTTAGAGTCTGATCTCGGCCAAGTTACTCCATGAATCAAGGCCCTTTCAACTGCATGTTCACACTGTACACAAGATGTATTTTAATGCTTCACTCCTGTCATCCTTAAGCTAGGAAAGCTTTTCACCTTGATATCTCAGGGAATCCCTATTAATATATGTTTCCACTTGGCATTCTTAGAGCACCTATAAACACATCTATTTTAACACTCATAATATAAACTGAAGTTTCAGGTCTAAGTGTTTGCTTTCCCTGGTAGACTCTGAGAATAGTTGTTATGTCTTATGTATCTTTATATCTCTGTTAGCTCAGCGCTCAGAATATAAATGTCCAAAAATGCCTGCAAAATTGTACATGTAGATCTCTGTGCATGCAGTCTCTTCTACAGTGGAAAGGAATGTGAAATTCTAAGCAACTGACATAAGAATTCCTTTCAAGAACAGAACTGCTTTTGTGAAAGGCTTTGGCTGTTTTTGGATATGTAAGTGATATTGAGGATGGGAAAGAAGAAAGAAATAGGAAAAAATATGGCTAATGATTTCTACTAAAGCAATTTGCAGGATATTTCTGAAGTCTTCAGCCAAGCATGCCATACACTCAAAAATCTGTGTTAGTGTTTTTGTCTGTTCTAATATGAATTTGTGGAAGTCAAAATAGCTCAACTGTGTATGTGGGCATATGCTTGAGTACAATATGATTTTTATACTGAACTAGTACATGAGCAGAAGATATAGAAAACAGGTGGATGAGAATCACTGTGAACTTTCCAACCCCCTGTAGTGTCTAATTTCTTGTCTAATTTTACTCCATTCCTATCCAGGAAAATTGCTAAATAACCACTCTATAAAGGAAGCTTTTCTCTTTTATTCCCCTACAGCACTGGGGATTGAACCCAGGGCCTCTGACATTCTACTAAAGACTCTACTACTGAGTTATATCCCCAAGGTTTTTAATTCTTATTTTGAGACAGGTTCTTGAGAAGTTTTATAGCTATCTTTGAATTAACTATCCTCTTGCCCTGGCCTCCTGAGATGACAGAAATAGCTCACATGACTATGTTCTATTAAAAAGGCAATAATGCCAGTTTTGGTCAATGCAAACTTCTCACAGTGACCCTATTTGCTTCTTGACTTTTTTCTTGATACAGATCAGCATAGAAAATTTGAAAGATACATGAAGATACAGAGTTACATGATGGGAGTGACTGGGTTCCTGTGTCATATTTTGGAACATACCCTCCCACTTTATGAATAATCATTTTAGATTTTGAGTGAGTAAGAAATACATTTTTATTCCATCTGAGTCATTGTACATTTATAATTTGTAGAAAGTTTGGCAGATTTGCAAGATTTCAACATTAATACATATAAGGAAAGCAGTCAATCAAAATAAAACCAATCTAGTAAAACATATCAGATTCTGAAAATATGAGAGAATGTAGGTTTTTATCATTTTTCAGTTATATCAAAAATCCTCAAGTGATCTATAATTTGTAGAATCAGTAAGTATGGCATATATTCATTTAAATAAGATAATAAACTCTAGTATCTTCTGGAGTTAATTTAACAATTAAAGTCTGTCTTATATCAATTATGGAATATTTGATTCTTAATATTGAATTGTAGTATTTTATTAAACTTCTCATTATAATTTGTATATATATATATATATATATATATATATATATATATATATATATATAGTTGTACTTGTATTATGTGGTCCTATTAATTAAACTTGGTTAAAAACTAGATGAAAGTTGGGAGTGGTGGCACAAACCTATAACCCCAGCAGTCTGGGAGGTTGAGAAAGGAAGATTACAAGTTGGAGGCCAGCCTTAGTACCTAAGCAACTTAGTGGGACCCTCTCTCAAAGGATAGGGATGTTGCTCAGTGTTTAAGCACCCTGGGTTTAATTCCTGGTACCAAAAATAAATATATAAAAACATAATTTAAAAATCAGATGCAGTATCAGGGGGTATAGCTCAGTGGGAGAATACTACTTGCCTTGCATACATGAGGCTCTGTGTTCATTTAACTCCATACAAACAATAGCATATCAATAACTATCCATGGGATAGCATTTTAGATTTAAAGCTATATTGAGACCACTAATGACTAATTTTCTTAAAATGATAGATTATTTAAACTTAATCCCAAGACCTCAGACCTAAGGTCCTTAGTTTAAGCGGTAGCATGTATCAGAGAGTTTAGTATTTTCAAATTCTGTGTTCTACGTATTGCCACAGGAAACATTTCTGCTCATCTAATTTTCATGCTGCATTATAACACTGTGAAAACCTTTTATCCTAGATACTTTGTATGCTTCAGATCCCTACTCTTTCTTCTAGATATTGGTATATGGAGGCCACTGAAGCACCAAAGACTTGTGTGAAAGTTACTTATTTATATACACTTAAACTTTTTATGCATTCTATAATTGACCTTTGATTAATTGCAGAACCATACATTTTGTCAATTAGGTCACAAACTTTATGATCACCATGAAATCATTCATTTATTTTGCTCCCTGTATTCAATAGGTAAGTCAGTTTTGTCAATTATGGCTCTTAGTTCCTTCCTAGCATCATTCTCTCATCTTGGCCTTTGTATAGATCAGCATGCCAGAAGAAACAGATGATCCACTCAATTTTTTTAAAAAAACATTTATTTTCTTTAGATGTAGATTGGCACAACACAATGCCTTTTATTTTTATGTGGTGCTGAGGATCGAACCCAGGTCCCGCCCACGCTAGGTGAGCGCTCTACCACTGAGCCACAATCCCAGCCCCTCAATTTTTAAATTTGAGAAAGTTTAAGGAAAGTCAGGGTTTAGTGAAATTAGCAATATCCCTGGACTATCAGTGGTGGAGTCGGTATTAGTATGCCCCAGCCTTCATGAGGAGAGTAAGAAAGAGAAACCAGAGAGACTCATTAAGAGAGGGCAACTGGATAGGAGACACAGTTTTTGGAAAAAGAGAATGGCATAGGAGGAATAAATCTATATAAATAGTTCCACTCAGCTGACTCCCTGCATATCACACAATCTCTTGCCACTGCTTCCTATCCACTGAACTATAATCTAATTGGAAATCAGTGGGCCGCAGAGTAGTACAATCCATTTAGCTCAGTCTTCAGGGCAAGATCAGGAAACAAATGGATGAAGACTGGATCCAGACTGGCAAAAGGAAGATAAGCCTTTCTTTAGATTCCGATTATATTTTCCTATCTTCTTCCCTAAACTTTAACTTTGTATTCTAATTTAAATCAATGTATTCTTTCAGAATGGGAAATCTGGTCTTTCCTCTCAATAGCATTAAATTCTGAAAAGTTTAGGCATTTTCAGAAATAATTACAGAATATTTAATAATGTATTTAAAAAATATTTAAAATTTGGCCCCTATTTGCTTCTCATACCTCTCACTCTATGGTCGAAAATTGTGTTATTTAAAATACATGAGGTTTTCTAAATTTTGTTTCAATGCTATTCTTGTGCACTCCCTTTTTCCTTCAATATCTTATTCAAAACTAATTTTGCTTGTTAGACCTCAACAAAAACAAACACCCATCATTTGCATTTCTGTAAATCTCTATGTAGATTAACTCTTGTCTTTCCATAATGTGAATAGACGTAACAGCATCCCTTAAATTTATTCTTTTTATTTTTTGAGTCTGTAAAAACATTCCATGCTTGTTCAGAGTTCCTGAATTTGGCACAGAATATGGGTAATAACAATTGAGTTGGATAAAACAAAGAAAAGAAGGACTTGAAAAGAAAGACTTTGGAGCAATTATTGATGATCCACTATTATTCTAAACATAGTAATTTTCACTTACTCCCTCATTGTCTTTTGTAATGTAATCATGTTATTACAGAGTTAAATGCAGAAGTAAAAGTTCTTTTGTTGACATGTCCCCCCATATTTCCTACTATACAGATAAGGTGCTCTGACTATAAGTACATATTCAAATCTGAATCAAGAGTGTAACACAGCATTTCTGACTAATTAGTGTGTTCCCAGCTACAGTGAATTTTCTAACTAGAACTCTCCTTTTTTTGCCCTTCTCCCCTGCTTATCTGTGAGATTTTCAAGTGCAACTCAATAAGATCTATAGATTTTTCTGCACTCAATCAAAGAATAAAATTTACTCCTCGAACCTGACATATTCACTAAAGATTTTATTAAAAGGATTAGATTACCAAGATATTGGCCTGTTTAATGTAGAAAAATTACTTGGAAAAATTGAAATTTGAATGATCTACAGATAATGAAGATGGAGTATAGCAAGATAAAATCATTTATTTTTATCTGTAGACTTTTCTATACTTTGCTATTTGTAGTTTTACAGGTGTCCATGAGAAAAAAGGGGAAGCAAGTGATAAGCATCTTAATATGATGACATCCATACAATCTACATTTTACATTTTATCAAAATCTATCCTTCTATTGGAATTATGAACCTCTGTAAATAGGAGACAAAATGGATAGGCAGGAACATTTATCACCCTAGATCCTAACACAATGAAAAGTGACAATATAAAACAAAAGTAAGTTTTGGTTAAGTTTCAATTGAAAACACCAGAGAGAAGAATTACAATAATTTTTAAATGTACTGGGTGAAAATATTGATGTTGGCTTTAATGTATCCTTATTAAATCTTATATGTGTAGGAATATATATGAGTCTGATTTTTATATCATTTTCACTCTATACAACCATACAGAAAGCATGCAGCACAGGCTTTTGTAGCTACATTAAAAATGAAAATTCTCAATGACCCTGGCAATCTTGTGATGAATTACGAGACACAATTCTATTTGTATACATAGTAAATAAACTAGTGCTTTAATCTATATATCCTAAAGTGTTCAGTATAGATTTGTGATTGCTAAAACAGCTTCACATGCTGCTTCTAAAGTGTTATATATGTATTTATGCATGTTCTGGCTTGTTACAGAAAGGATTACATGTGATTGAAATACATATAGGACAAAATAAAATAAAACTGGCAAGGATGAGTGTGAAAACAATGCTGAGTGACATAGAGAGAGTTTTTTGTTTGCTTGTTTGTTTTTTAAGGACAGAAAAATATTTTGGCCAAATGCCATCTTTAAATTAACTGGGAATCACACATGTATGGAAGGGAATAGAATTCCAAAATGCCAAAGAATAGCTAAGAAACTATTTAGTTCAACATCTTTTATTTGATTTTTTTTTTACATTTTTAATTTTGAAGGAATATATTTCCTAATTTCAAGAAATCTAAAGCAGAAATGTGTGGAGTCAGAGTCTGACATCTTTCCTGATTTGCTGTCTACATGTTTTGCTGAGTATAGATGTCTCATTTTAAAAATATAAAATGTACTTTAAAGTACATGTACTCTTCTAAAACTCAAAACACATGGCAGGAGTTGATGGAGAAACTCTTTGTAGAGAAGGAAAGTTGGGTTTTATTGATGTAATAGTGTATATTTATTACAATTCACTAATATACGAGGCATTTTCTAAGCTTCCTACACCGCAGTGAAGGAGAGAGAACAACATACCCTGCCCTCTAAGAACTGATGCCAGAGGCAGAAGTTTATAATAAAACTGCAAAAACAGGGCTGGGGATGTGGCTCAAGTGGTAGCGCGCTCGCCTGGCATGCGTGCGGCCCAGGTTCGATCCTCAGCACCACGTACAAACAAAGATGTTGTGTCTGCCAAGTACTAAAAAAAAAAAATGTTAAAAAATTCTCTCTCTCTCTCTCCCTCTCTCTCTCACTCTTTCTTTTAAAAAAATGCAAAAACAGCTTCATAAATGCAGCTCTGGGTAAATTCCTTGAAGAACTGCAGGCAATTGACCCAGCTTAGAGCCTGAACTAAGAGAGGGAACAGAAAAGCATTCTCTACTGGGAAATTATGAGCTATCATGGGTGAGAGACTAAGCTAGGTGAAGAAGACTGCAGGAAAAGTGACTATTTCTAATTCTGAAAGGGTGGGGGGGACGAGGTTACAAAGGCACTGCAGTTAGAAAGAGACAGTTTATTAGTTTATTTATGGAAATGTAATTGGAAAGACACTGGTCAGTGTTGGAAACTCTAAAATATGTCAGCATGTTGTAAGTGTGGCAGGATTAGTATGTGTTCTGAAACAGGGTTGACCAAAATGTAGGAAAGTCCAGATCATGTAACAGGAGATACGTTATAGGAGATTCTGGAAAGAAAAAAAAAAGATCCATTATGGAATTTGATTTAGATAAAATAGGAAACCAAGACGTTATTCATGTGTTATTAAACATAATTACAGTATTATACATCTCCTTTCTTTGATTACATCCTTAAATTAAAGTCTTGAATGTGTCTCAAATAAGCAAATCATGTGTTATTTGAACTATAAATACTCACTGAAAACTGTATGTTGTTCTTCTTTCATGTTCATCTCAGATGAGATGATGTTTTATGGAGCTAAATTGTTCTATATCTACTTACAGGACATAATTACTTGTGTACATAAACTGCCAAATTTTTTCTCATTTACATATTTGGAAATATTAGAACAACAATGTTTTATAGTTCCCGGGAAATGTTAAGTACTGGCAGAGAATTTATGAATGGATCATTAAGCTACTCATTGAGAACCCTGTTAAGCTAAACTTTTATCGTTCTAAGAATTTTAAAGGTAAAGATTCAGCCGATAAAACAAATAAAACAAAAGAAAAATGAGCAAAACAGTTTGATGATAAAAATAATAGAAAACAAAAATAAAAATGGCCTTAATTAAATTTGTATATTTTACTTATTTACTTAATGTATAAATTTTTAAATAATAAGAAGTAATTTAATCTCAAGAGTATACAAAGAACTCAAAAAGTTAAACAACAACAACAACAAAAATAATAAATAACCCAATCAACAAATGGGCCAAGAACCTGAACAGACACTTCTCAGAAGTGGATATACAATCAACAAATACATAAAAAAATTCTCATCATTTCTAGCAATTAGAGAAATGCAAATAAAAACTACTCTAAGATACCATCTCACTCCAGTAAGAATGGCAGCCATTAGGAAGTCAAACAACAGGGAGTGCTGGCGAAGATGCGTGGGAAAAAGGTACGCTTGTACATTGCTGGTAGGACTGCAAATTGGTGCAGCCAATTTGGAAAGCAGTATGGAGATTCCTTTTTTTAAGAGAGAGTGGGAGAGAGGAAAGAGAGAGAGAGAGAGAGAGAGAGAGAGAGAGAGAGAGAGAGAGAGAGAGATTTTAATATTTATTTTTCAGTTTTCGGTAGACACAGCATCTTTATTTTTATGTGGTGATGAGGATCAAAGCCAGCACCCTGGCATGCCAGGTGAGCGTGTTACTGCTTGAGTCACATCCCCAGCCCTGGAGATTCCTTGGAAAGCTGGGAATGGAACCACCATTTGACTCAGCTATTCCCCTTCTTGGACTATACCCAAAAGACCTAAAAAGAGCATACTACAGGAACACAGCAACATCAATGTTTATAGCAGCACAATTGACAATAGCTAGACTGTGGAACCAACCTAGATGTCCTTCAATAGATGAATGGATAAAAAAATATGTGGCATTTATACACAATGGAATATTACTCAGCACTGAAAAATAACAAGATCATGGCATTTGCAGGGAAATGGATGGCATTAGAGCAGATTATGCTAAGTGAAGTTAGCCAACCCTAAAAAACGAATGCCGAATATCTTCTCTGATATAAGGAGGGTGACTCAAAATGGAATAGGGAGGAAGAGCATGAGAAGAAGATTACCACTAAATAGGGAAGAGTGGTGGGAGGGAAAAGGGGAATTGCAGGGAACATGGAAGGAGACCCTCATCGTTATACAGAATACATGTATAATGATGTGAGGGGGAAAGAAAAATGAAGTGTGTCACATTAGACTGGGTAGAGAGAAGTGATGGGAGGGGAGGGGAAGGGAAGGGGGCATAGGAAGGGAAGCAGAATAAAATAGACATTGTTATTGCTCCATGTATATAGGTGACTGTATGACCAATATTATTCTGCAACCTGTACAATCAGAAAAATGAGAAATTATACCCCATTTGACCCATATGTATGAAATGTCAAGATCATTGTACAGTCATGTGTAACTAATAAATAAATTTAAAAAAATAAAAGAAAAGAAATAATTTAGGATTAATCCTTCTTTTCTAATAAAAACTACATTGCTATTTAATCAAATAAAATAACTTGATATAAAGCTTACTTTTTTTTCTTATTCTCAAACAGAGGCTAGCATATAATGAATCCATGTGGAATGGTAGGTTAGGAAATAATATTTTTAGGCAGTGAGAGGTTGTTTTCATTTTAGGGATTGGCTAACTTCATTTATTAAAATCCACATATAGTGAAAATTTTAAATAAAATATTAATGGATGACTAAATATACACATGCTATCATATAGCAGTTATGTTGTCATATAAATTGTTTTTGGAGAATGGGTGTACAGGTGGTCACTGCCTTGACCTAATGCTTAGTCTTAGCAGCGCTGTAAGTGGCATATCCAGAGGTTGAGGGGCTTTGTGATTTAAAATGATATGGTGTTCAGAATCACCTGTGAAGTAAGATTGTCATAGATATTTCACCTATATTGAAGCAAACACTTCTAGGTGAATTGGACTTCTCTGTTCAACAACAAAGCTTATGGGAACAAAAAGAGTTATGAAATTAGGAGTTAGGGCAAGAAAACACAATCTATAATTCTGGGTTGTGTATTTTAGAACAAAGCATATATGGAATATGTTAGAAAAAGTAAGAGATGTGAATATAGGATATGAATTATGATCTTAGATAATTAGTATAAGCAAAATATTAAAGTGTAATCATGACATGTAGTAAAACATCCTCTTATTTTATATGTGTTTACTGGAGAAATTGAAGATGTAATATTAGGATGTTTTTGATTGTATTTAAAATTCTTTAGCAAATGTTGATGACTGTAATAACTAATACTCTTCATGCATAATTAAATGTTGTTGATACTAATATGAGTGCAAGGGATAGATTACACCCATTTCACATATATACATATGTAAGCATATTTATACAGCTTGCATTTTCTCTAGATTTTTATATATGTTTTGAAGCTTTGGAAAATTAAATATATATTCATATTTTTACCTTCAATATATATATATATATATATATATATATATATATATATATATATATATATATACTTTTATCAATTAACAAATATAAATATACATGTGCATGTATGTGTGTGTGTGTATGTATGTGTATATATATATATATATATATATATATATATATGGATAATAGTTTTATTTTTTATATTCTCAGTATATATACTGAGAATATAAAAAATAAAACTATTATCCATATGAAGAAAAGAGGAAAAGGACAATGAAGGGAGAAGTGGTGAGAGGTGCTGTGTTCTGAATGTTCATGTAGTACCAAAATTCATATGTGGAAAACAAGTCCACAGGGGAATAACGTAGAGGTGGGACTTTTGGGAGGTTATTATTTACTGAAGACTCCTCCCTCATGAATGGGATTATATCTTCATTAAATAGGTTATTGGAGCTGCCTTTTCTTTCCATCATCATGTAAAAACACAGCCAGCAGGTGCCATCTATGAACCAGAAGGCACGAGCTAACAAGATTGCATGGCACTTTAGTCTTTGGCATTCAGCTACTAGAGAGAAAAAAATCTGTTGTTTATTAGCAACTTAGTGTATGACACTCTGTTATAGAAGCAAAAATGAACCAAATCTAATATGGGAGGGGAAGAGAAGAGGAAAAGATCATAAGTTGATCATAATGAACTTGTAGCTGGTAAATAAACAGAATGAAAGTTCAAGTTTCACTCACAAACATACACAAATTAGGATCTCATGCAATCATTTCAAATTAAATTTTACCCAAAATACAATCTTTAATTAAATTATAACCTTGTGCATCAGTTCTACAAAAAATAAATAGAGTGATTTACCCCTTTCTCCTTGGCTATGTTAGGCTCAAAAGCAAAAGTATATGTTTTTTAAAAAGGACAGTTGGAGGCCAATTTTAGTAAATTGTTAAAATTTTCATGTCTATTAAATAAATTCATCTGGAAAGGGGCAAATAGGAAGACACATACAAACATATTAGACTCCATTTTCAAACCATTTAAGAAAGTTATTTAGTATGGTTGGTTCATGGACAAAAATAGAGGAGCTAAAATTATAAATTCATAAAAGAAATGGTAGAAGTAATCTTTGTGAACTTGAATTTGGCAATGGTTCAAGCAGAAACAACAATAACAAGTGGTAATAGGAATTTTACTAACATTAAAACTTTTGTGCTACAGAGAAAATCATGGAGACAATTAAAAAAATAAAAAGTCAACCCATGAGATGAGAGAAAATATTTCCAAATTATACACTAAAAAAAGATTGTTATGCTGAATAAACACATTTTCAAACTTAATAACCAAAAAAAAATGAACATAACAATCAAAGAAAGTTTGGATCCATACTCCTTTCCCCCCCTGGGCATTGAACCCAGGATCTAGTACTTGCTAGGCAAATGCTAAATGCTCTACCTTACATCACTTTGAGTAGACATTCCAAAAAAGTACACAAATTCTCAGTAAGAATATGAAAACAGCTTCAACATAATAATTTGCAATTAGGTAAACCAAATCAAAAGCTCAATGAGATGCTACTACTTTACACTCATTAGATGGTCATAAATAAAAAGGATACAGAATGAATAATTTGGAAAGAAAGTGAAGAAATTGATAACTATATATTTCTAGTGGGAATGGAAAATGGTATATTCACTTTAGAAAACAGCTAGGAAGTGTCACAAAATGTTAACTATAGAGTTCAAACATGATTAATCATATTTTTCTCTTAAGTATTTTTGCAAGAGAAATGCAAATACATGTCCAAAATAGAACTTGAATTTGTCAGCAATATTAATGCTAGTCCAAATGTGAAAACACCTAAACATAAAAATGTGATGAGCTTATAAATATGGTATTTTTCATCCATACATGAGAATATTATTTATCAAAAATATATATATATATTGATATATGTTACAGTATAAACTGTGAAAATATGCTAAGGGAAAGAAGCTAGTTATAAAACATAAAATTATATATTGCAGGAAGGTATTTCTTTGAAATGTTCAGAAAAAGAAAATCTGTAAGAAATGGATATTAGTGAATGCTAGGGCTGAGAAGAAGTCAAGGGAACAATAATGATACTTTTGGAAAGGAGGAGTTTATTTTGTGATAATCGTTTCACAAGTCTGGATATATATTAAAAACCATTAAATTACGTAGTTTGGTTGAAACCATTTCGTGACTTATAGATTTTTATCTCATTAATGATGATTCAATAACTAAATTTTTGTTTAGTGTCTATTGGTACTCAGAGAGTATTGGAAGTGGTCAAATTACATAAATGGGAACATTTATGTGGATATTTCAGCAAATTACATTAGTTCTGTTTAGATGGAAATGTTAAGAAACAATTAAATGTCATAGCTATAAAGACTTGATTAGTAATAAGGGTGAAGTTTATCAAGGTAGCTACAATAGCATAGATATTTTATGCTTCTTTATCAGGCAGCAATCATACATTAATACACATTAGTAAACACTTTAATACATTATAAGCTGAAGTTGCATTCTTTAGATGTTCCACAACATTTATAATTGTGCGTTATATTCTTTTAAAAAAAACATTGAAATGGAACCATTTCTTTAGTCACAAAAAGGTATAATTTTGTATATCAATAAAGAGATACTTGAACATATACTTCTTATGATTGAGAGTAAAACAATGTAAGGTTACAACTACTCCAAAAAAGCCACTAAAATCTATTACAGTTCTCATGATGAGTATAGTTTTATGTTAAGTGACATTTTTTAGGGACATTCTCTGCAAAATTATCTCAGAAAACTCTTCATGCTATTCTCATCCCCAGGCAACGCTAGCCGTCCACCTCCCTTTGAATGGCTACACAGTGACCCTGAAAACCCCTTCATTACATTGGTGATGAATCACTTTAAGAAAGGATAAAAGGGAAGAGAAACTAAAACATTTACTATGACAAGCACCAGATGCTACAAAGTGCTGCATAAGCACAGGCCAAAAGTGTTCAGTTTCACAGGCAGGGATTGAAGAACAGCAAATTGCTCAGTCAGAACATCAAAATGGCACAGATTGCTCTTCCTCCTCAAGATCAGTGTATGATTAAGGGCATGGTCTCATTAAAGCTTCTTGCAGCAAATCAACAAACCACTATATGTTATTTCTTTACAGTTGACATAAAAGTTGTTTATCTTTCTAATTGTAATGAGCTAATCACCTGAATCATCAAAGCATATTGAGTATATTAATGAAAATGTATCACTCTCTGATCAGTTACTATGACACTCAACAAGAAAATAATTAGCAATATACACGTTATATGCCAATGGAGATTCCAGTATTATTATTTTGTAATTCTAGCATTGTTAGTATTATTACTGCAATTGTTTTTATTTTTTCTGAGAGTGCCTTTGGCGAAAGAAAGAAAAAAAGAAAGAAAGATTACATTTTAAGAAGAATGAAGAATCTCTCCATGAAAAGCCAAAGACAGGGCTCAAAATATTAATCACAAGATAATAATTATAATCACAAATTATTGGTAAGTTTTTATATGTCAAGAGTAATAGTAACTTCTTGGCTTCATCACCATTGAAATGAACATATAGAAATTTTAGAGTCTAGTGAAAGGGAATTCACTATATAAACCAATAATCTACATTGTTGCTAGATGCATGCTTGGGGAATTACACAGTGGGTGATTCTGAGTGTCTACACTGTCAAAAGAGGCAGTAGTCAGGGAATGAGGAAGTAGACATTCTGGAGAAACTGCCAGTGAGAGAGTGGTAGTGGCTATAATGATGATCAATGCAATGGGGAACTCAGTTTTTAAGGACGACATGAGCAAAAGTGGGAGGCTGAGAAGTATTGTGTTGTGTGAGAGAAGAATGACTATAGGCCATAAAAACTATGTGAATATATACCCTGACATATAACTATATAACTACACACACAAGCATAGGTACACAATCTGAGTCCTAGTCCCAACATTGCCAATAATTACTAAAGTGGCTGAGCCCATTCTTAAAACATTCTAGAATGATATTTCAGCTTTCTTTCAAATATTCATTGATGGAACTGCAAATCATTCTCTGAAAATCACCATCTGCTCACAACAATCTTGAGCCAACCTGCAGACTATACTGAACTGAATTATAACTAAAAGAGACCCAAACTGCCATCAGACTACAAGTGATCCTCACATACTATTTTATGAATATTAGAAATGTATTTTGACTTTACAGTTTCTAAGGACTAAAGTTCTTCTAAGTGAAAAGATCATTTCATTTTTACCTGTTAAACCATTTTTTTTTCTAATTTGAGCCTCATTGATTAATGTCATTCTGGTGTGGACTCTGGTTCCCAGGATTGTGTGTATCAGTAAGAGAAAATCAAACAATTTAAATCTGATTTACCTCAATATATCTTCATCAGAAATTTGAGGGGAGGGCACCCAAAATATATATAGTTTCAGTTAGTCATACACAGTCAACCCATTAATTTGAAGACTCAACTGAAGTCTAAACTTTATGCAATTTCTGTAAATAAAACCATTTTTTCCTGCTATTTCTTTATTCAGTTTAGAAAATAATAATGTAACAGATGTATGGGGCACTGAAGAGTTTCTAGTGGTTGCAATAAATTTCTGAAAAAAATTATTCTTCCCATCTTTATCTCATATTCTAGTGGAGAGGAGAAAAGTAGACAGGAAATAAAAAATAAGGAAATAATAAGAAAATATCATAAGTTGTGCTATTTTATAGCTATTATTCATATGGAGAAATCATATTCCCATTTGATTCCTCTAATATAAAACTTCCGCATCAAATTTTTCTAAACATTGCACTTTTGCCAACTTACATGGTTGTTTCCCTTGGGTAACCTGCCTGGAAAGAGAGGATGCCAGGATTGATCTATCTATCTATTTCAGCTTTATACAGCATGATTGATAAAACCCATATATAAAAATTCTCAGAACATTAAAAATAATTATAAAAAATGTAGTATCATTTCTTCATGTATTATAAGAATCTCAAAACATATATTCTCTATGTTCATATTTTCTATTGGATATGTCTAAACTTCTTAATATGGTTATAATCTGACTCCAATTATATTATTATTCTTAATTTCTTCTTCTTTGATCTAATCACATTTTTGGAGTGCTTAAAAATTATCTCTACTTGAGGGCTGGGGTTGTGACTGAGTGGTAGAGCACACATCTACCACATGTGAGGCCCTGGGTTTGATCCTCAATACCACATTAAAATAAATAAATGAAATAAAGGTATTGTTCCCAACTACAACTAAAAAATAAAAATAAAAATAAATTATTTGAGCTTGATGTCTACATCACTGGTTTGTTTCTATACCATTTCTGCCATTGAATTTCCAGTAGTACAATTGTTATTTTCTTTGTCGGTGGGGTTTCCTCATATAGCATTCATGGACCATTCCTTACTCTATTGCTAACATTGACAAATATTATGTTTTTTAACTTTCCTTTTACTTATACATCCACATCTTCTAAATGAGCAAAATATAAAATCTTCATCTAAGTCTAGTGTTAACCATTATCCAAATACTGTTAATGTCATCTAGGGATAACTATAATACTCTGATTTTTCCTTTGCTACCATTCAAATAGCAGTATTAGCCACCAGAATCATCTTTGTAAAATGTAAACTATGTACTTCATGTACTTCACTTTCTATTTGAAAGTCTTTAACTACCTGCCATTATCAGTTGGATTAAAATCTTCCAGTCTCTCTGTTGTCCCCAGCCCCCAACCTCCTCCACTCTATTTTACCTATGCAGTTGAACTCAACCAAATCTCTTCTTTGGACAAACTGAGTTTATTCTTGCCTTGGCCCTTTGCCCTTATTTGCTTGGCTACTTCTTGGCATTCAGGTATCAGTTAAAATATCTCTTTTGCTACAATATTTTAAAATATATTCCTATTATATTAAAATTTAATCCTTGAAAAGTGGACTTTTCTCAGAGATTAGTTTATTGTTTCATTTCTAGTACTTTAAATAATACTTGATATGATAAAAACTCTACAAACTTTTGGTGAATTTATAGATAATCCTTATTTATTTATTTAACAATCTCTCCCACTGGGTCAGTATCATGCCTGACCTCCAGTTTTGTATTCCTTTTTTAATGAATAGGAACTGGAATGTTACTTTTTAGACTATCCAAGTAAATGGAGACAATATCTTGTTTACTAATGTAACAGTACTAGAACAACAACAAAAAAAATGATCACACATTCAAATATTTTTTCTTCAGAAATAATCATTTGTCATTTACTCTTCTGTTCCTAAAAAATAGTGTATGGAAATACTTAATTTGATATTTAGCTCACTCTTGAGCTCAATAACATATAAATGGTCTCATTTCACAAGCACAAAGTATTTGGGATAGTTTCTCACCTCACCCCAGGACACTGAACTTCTAAGTATTTCTGCTTCATTTGGTCTGATTTGCTGTAATTCATAAATTTTCTCTTTCCCTGACCTCAAGATGACATTCATTTGAAAGAAAATAAAGACATCTACAATAGAACAAACAAACTTTGACTTAGAAGTGAAGTCCATGACCTTGTTATTAAATAAATTTAGCAGAATCATCAAAGAAAAATTTAATGGTGCTCATAGTGCCTCGTAAATCTTATGTGTGTGAACATGATATGAAATGAGATGTCAGAAAAGCAAGTTGTAATAATGAGGAAGTTAGTTAAAATATCTGGTCAAAATTTGATTATTTTGTTATATTTTACTAAAAAAATATTTAAAATCAATGTAGTTAACAAAGATTTGCATCAGGAATAGTTTGCCTTTAAAGTGTCATTGCAACACATCTATTTTCTAAAACTTTCCAAAGTCAAGTTCTATAAAAACAGGTACAGATAAAAATTCTACATTGAAAGGGATAATTTAATGGTTACATGTAATCCAATTTCATCCTTACTTAACTATTCCAGTTTTTGTCTCTACAATTGACTTTTCTTTTTGTTACTGTGCAAGGGAATGGGGCTCTCTTTGGAATTTATGTCCAGGAAGCCCCATAATTCCCAGAGGTAATAATAAAAAAATAAATCACTTTACTTCACAATGTGCCTATGAAGCTTTTGTATTGACGCTTAAATCAAATTAAAGTAAGGTCACAGAGATACCTGACTCTTCTGGCATTAGGAAAAAAGTACTAGGTATATTGGAAGAGACTGCAAATATTTAATAATATTAAGACTTCATGAAATAGAGCTAACATTTAATGGTAACTCCCAATAATTTTCTCAGCCCATAAGTCTGTATTGTAATAATGTTGATTGTTCGCTCTGGGAAGTCAGCTGATTTTACATTAATGTCTACTTACCATCATGATTTTTTTTTTTAGGTTAGAACTGAGACTCTAAAATTTTGTGTGATCTGCCTATCATTGATTAAAAATAAATATTCCTTGTGTTGCAAGCCCTTTAATTCAATGACACACTAAAATAACTCATAAAAAGGGAAAATTAAATTGTTCCAAATCCATTCAGGCCTTTTCCATAAACACATTTTTTTCTGGATACTAATACGTGAATATTCATGAAATCTAGGTTTTATTTGGCATGAAATTGTTGGAAACACCATGCCTACAACTTAGCACATTCTCCCTGTAATGTTATAAACAAACAAGTTAAAGCTAAGTTCTTGCCAAAAGAATTGAAAGTTGAGTACATCGAGCATTCTAAAAATTGAAATAGCTTCTAAAAACTTGTAAAATAAATAGATCCAACAGAGAAATTAATCTTCCAAGAGCTCCTAGGTTTAAAAATAGTAATAAATCTTCCCCTCTGAGAGAGCCACACTGTGTGACAGGGTCAAGGAGATGACTCACATGTGTCTTTATGCACCCACTAACAACAATGAATGCATTAAATGATGCAAATTGAAGATTCCCACATAAGTCCAACTGTATAATTCCTGCTTCTTTTCTCAGAAGTGTAATTACAACTATTGGAAACCAGTTGATCCTGCTATTACTTATAAATGCTTTAGAGTTAAGTGGTAAGGTGGGCACAGTGGCTTTCATCCATAATCCCAGTTACTTAGAGCCAAAGGCAAGAGATCTCCAGTTTCAGGCCAGCCTCAACAACTTAGCTGCTGCAAAATAACAAAGAAAAAGGGATGGGCTTCCATGGTAGTAAGGCCTGGGCAAAAGTAAAGTCAATGTAGATAATGAATGATTGGGTCAGGAAGATAGGCTGATTCAAAGAAAATAAAATGCTAATACCTCCAGAGCACTTCCCCCTCCTCCAACCTCTTGCCAAGGTTATCTGCCTGCAGAAGATTGTTCCTCCCAGCAAAGAGTTGTTGATGAATTATCCCTGGGTGGCTTCATTTCTGCCTATACCTCTGGGCAGTTTCATTCCAAGCCTAATCACTCCACCTTTGGTCTGGTAAGCAGGATGGGAGGAGAAGGCATGAGAACAAAGGAAATCTGAAGGCTACGAAAGATGCAGGACACCCCCACTAACTCCCTTGTGGGGGGGAATCATTTAGATTAACACTGAGATACATGATTCTGTAGAACCACATAACAATAAAATAATCCTGCATTATAACTATGCTCTGACAATGATTAGCTAGATGATAAAGGAAATCCAACCCTCAGTCCTCACATCCCTCCTTCCCCAAATAGGGCATGAACTACTTGATGAAAAAGTATACTTCAACAACCCATATGTTAAATCTTATGGGATCATTTCTCATGTTCTCTAATCCACAACAGACAGGAAGTCATGGAAGCAAGTACTAATGCAATATTAGAGATTGAAAAATAAAACAAAACACAATAACCAATGAAACATTTGTAGATATGGGACTCAGGCCACCAAACCAATTAGTAAGAAAAATGTAAGACAAAACAAACCTCCTAGTTCATAGTTGGATGACTTTCCACCACTAAAAATCACACATGGAACTTCTCTGTCACTTGCCTTCAGAGAACACTGCTCATGAAATTGCAATAGCATCTTTAACCAGAGTAATTTATATTCTTTATCAAAAATAGAAATTTTATAATTTACTCATACATTTAACTTAGCATTTCAAATAATTGATCATCTAAGAGAAGCAATAAAGCTGGGCACAGTGGATCACATTTATAATCTTATAATCCAGGCAGTTTAGGAGTCTGAGGTAGGAGAATCAGGAGTTCAAAGCCAGCCTCAGCAATTTAGCAAGGCCTTTTCTGTAGATTAAAAAATAAATAAATAAAAATAAAAAGAACTGGGATGTGGCTCAGGGGGCAAGTGCCCCTGGTTCAATACAAAATCAATCAATCAATAAACAATTATTTCAAGTAAACAAAATATCACAGAGGAATAACTTCATACCATGTAAAATATGAAGACCCTTCTTCACTTTTAATTCTAGAAAAGTGGTTGGAAAATTAGGGACCCAGTTTATAACCTTGGGTTCCTCACGTGCCATATGTGCAACAAACTTTAGACAAGGTACTTATCTTCTCTGTATCTCAGGTCTCAGCATTCAACTGAAAAAACTGATGATGTTATTTCAGATAGGTAGGATCTGGCACATGGTTAACATTCAATTATGGTATAAATGAATAATATTTTAAGTCTATAACATTTTCCAGTAAAAAATATTTTGGTTTTATTCCTCATATAATTGCTTCCATATTAGCTTGGGTTTCATGACAAAGTATATAGACTTGGATGGCTTAAACTCCGGAGATTTATTTCTCATAGTTCCAGAAGCTGGGAAGGGCAAGACAAAACTGCATGGTCTATTTGGTGGGAACACTCTTACTAGCTTGTAGACATGTGTTCCTGTGTGGGTATATGTGAGTGTATGTACATGTGTGTCGGTGTGGTGGAAGAGAGATAGAGAGAGAGAGAGAGAGAGAGAGAGAGAGAGAGAGACAATGTTCAGTTTAAGCAGAAATTATCTGATTAATAAATATTTTTTGATGTTTGTTTTTAAATCTGAATTCTGAATTAGAACTTAAATATTTGTAAATTGCCAGTTATTCACTATTTTTTTTATTTAAAGTGTCCTTAAGATGCCTCTTTTAATTGCCATCATAATGTAGAAACAACAGATGCATTTTGACAAATGCTGATGTGAGTTTTCTTTGGTTATTGTTGCTTCAGCCTCCTATTCACCTTGTCCCCCAGAGTCCCTGGGCAAGGGGAAGTCACACACACCTAACTCAGGTGTCTCTCATATATTGCTCACCCAGTGATCTTTTTAGCTGCTTTTCCACCATCATACTGTCTCCTGCTTTTTTACAGATTAGAGTCTTGACTTCCTGAAGGTTGCAGTGTCATTCACAATGATTGACAGATTGAGTATGCACATTGCACTGTTTCTTGGTCAGTTCTGCTTCTGTATAACCTAAACATCCTCTGAGAGGCTGGGACACAGATCTGGCTTCCTACAAATTCACTCTACTTCAGTGAATGTGGCTTGATATTCTCTTAAGCTCCATATGTTGGGCTTAGGAAAATGTGATTGCATTCTCTTTTAGGAAATCTCTGGGTCCCTAACCAAAATTCTTTAGCAATCCTTCCTACCAGCTTTTCACACTTAGTCATGTTTGATTGAATACTAACATTTAAATTTCTTTTCATATGGACACAACATGGAAGCATATTGTTTTTAATCCAAATTGAAATCTATAATTTAGAGCTATTTCTTTAAAAACCTACTTTATTTGCCACTTAATACTATTCTTTGAATATTTCTAATAGAGTACACATTATTATGCATAACAAGAGTTAAATACTGAAAGTATTTCTTCATCCCCTTCTAAAAATGGCATACATATCCACAGGAATTTTTTCTTTTAAAATGAAAACTTCTTTTTTTCATAAAATTACCTTAAATTTGACAAAAATATCTATTGAGAGTGAGAAAAATTAAGGAAAAGAGAAAAAATACTGATATTTAGGTGGCAAAATTTATTGTAATGTAATGCCAATTATGACAATATATTTTTGAATCTTAAAAATGAAAAATTATTCAATTATAAGCCTGTTTATAGATCAAAACAAATCCATCAGTAAAGAAGGACATGACAAAATGAAATTGTCAGGTAAGGTAGAAAAGTGAAATGAAAGCTAAGATTTTGGATATGAAGTCTTCTTAATAAAAATATTAACCACATTTTATTAAGCAGGAACTCTGCCAGACTATAGAGTTTATATTTTCTGTTATTAATAAGTATTATTATTAATATGCTTTGTTTCCTTCCTTTTTCTTTCATGAGCTGGCTGAATTAATAAAAAGCTGGGGACTTGCCCACAGCTAGCAAAACCCTGACTCAGATAGATGTTTTTTTCCAAAGCCAATTTTCTTTCCATGCTCTGAGGTACCTTACAAGTGAAAATGTGCGAGCAAAGAGACTCATATTTCTTCATGTACTAATCTAACTGGAACAGTAAGACAAAAAGGGAAGAGGAGCAGCAGAAAGACTAACGATCTAGGCATGATATTTTTAAAATCAATTACCAGTTTAGCACTGTGAAAACTTACACTTCAAAGATCAGAACTTCCATATGGAATTTAGGTTATTTGACATTTGACTGCCGAATATGATATTAGCTTTGTTTAACAAAGAAACAACAAGAAAAAAAACAACAACAAAAAAAACCAAGAAAAAAAACAATATGTGAAAAATGATATGACCCTGCCAAAGTATAAAGAATGGCATACATCTGATGCATTGCTGATCCTATAAATTTGCTACAATTGCCTTGAAGAACATTTTCTTTTGGGCATGATCTAACAGAGCTGAAGAATAATAATATAAATTTCAGATATCCATTCTCAGAAAACTTTAATTCTGCACCAGTCACATGCACAAGTGCTGCAGTCCAGCTGCAGCAAAATAACCGGGGTCGGGGGGGAGGGTGACGAGCAACTTGTGTACATTGATATAGCAGGAGTGGGAGCTGTTTATTGTAGGACAGGAGAGGTATATATACATTCCACATAGCTTATCTTAATTAACATAAACTAGATACAAGCAGTCAACCAATAAGGAATCTCCACACTTAATGGCTCCCTGGCATTACTTCACAAACCACTCCCTCTGGCAAAATGGCAAGCTCCATCCTGACTTGTTTACAGACCCTAACACACAAGGCTGTTTATATAGCACTTTTTTAATGTATACAGTTACATATACATTTATGAAATAAAAGATACAAATATATATAAATGCATAATATGCAGGTATATTTAGTTTATTTTATTGCATATATTTGCATATGTGTATGGGGAAATGTTTGAGTTTTTATTTATAACCTAGGTAAAAGTCAAATATTAATGTGTACAATGTTAAATCATAAAAAAATGGATGGAGTAGAACTCTGATAGTAAAAGAATTAACACCAGAAAAAAGTAAACATTACATTGCTTAGTGAAACCCCAATGAAAAAATATTTTAAAAATGATAGGAAATGATTAATTAACATTCAGGATTAATGATCATAACAGAAAGTGGTTAGAAAAGCAAAATATTTGTGAAGAGGCACCTAGAAACCATATGGGGCAAGGTTAGCATCATTCCTCAAACTTAGTAACAGGAATATGGCCTGCCCATTTTTTTAATCTGTGCAAAATATATCTACTTGAATGCAGTTTGTGGTACCACTGTATAAACAAACAGTAAAGCAGTATTTGGAATTATTAGCAGTGATTAAACTGCTCTTAGAGTAATCATAATCATTAGTTACTTTAAAGGGTCAAGTGCTTAACAATTTATTCATTTGAAAATGTTCTTTGCATGCAAAATCAAATGCACACATTTGCAACAACATTGCTATAGGCATTTAGAGGTGAGGAGAGGAATGCTCTCCTCATTATGTACTGTATATCCTATTCCTGCCACAGTGGTTTGAACCTGTTAACCATTTCATCTTATGTACTCAATCGATGAGAGAGATAAGTGTAAGATGACCTGGGGTAATGAAGCATTACACTCTTCAAGCTACCCATCACAGAAACACATGTACAACATCCATATCAGAAACTCTGAGATCAGAGGTGCAGGTTCTTATCTGTCAGAACAAGTAGGTTTACAAGAAGAACTGGTATTACAACATTAGTCTATTTATATGGAAATCTTTCCATGTGTGGGGAGTTTTCTTGGAAACATAGTAGTCAACTGCTAATATTCACACTTGAACACTCTTATTATTAGTGCTGCCATTAATGTTAGTATGGCAAGAATAGTGGGTTTCTATGTTTGAAAATGTTTTCAAGAGCAAACAATTCCAATTATAAGATACCTTACTGATAATATAGGGAGAGGGACTTAGCCAACATACCCCAAATATTTTAAAATATTATATAAAAGGGCTTTAATTATCTATTTCACTGTTTTAAAATATCAGGCCTGGCTCATTTCTTTCATATTTGTTTTAAACATTACCTATAATTGAAACTGCCTCTTTCCTCACTCAAACCCACACCTCTTTATCCCTTCTCTGTTTTATTTTCCATGAAACTGGTCATGGTAGATACCTCTGATAGCAGTTATTCAGGTAGCTGAGGCAAGAGATTTGCAAATTTAAGACTAGCCAGTGCAACTCAGTGAGACTGTGTCTCAAAATATAATTTTAAAAAATGATGAGGATGTCCTATTACTGAAACATTAATTATTCAATCAATTAATTATCAGATGGATAAGGAGTACGGGACTCCTTCTGTGGGTAATAAAAATGCAAAATTGAGACAATACATATGCAACTGTATAAATATATTAAAAGCCATTGAATTCTACACTTTTAAATTGGTGAATTGTGTGGTATGTGAATTATGTCAATAAACCTATTGAAAAGAAAATAATGGAACAAATCTTTTTACATTTGAAGTTCCAAGTTCTGAAGATCATAGGGGTGTTCTCCAATACTAAAACATTAGAATTTTAAAAACTAATACCAAATAGACATGCAGCAGAGGCAGTAGATACAGTCTCAATGTGGCCAATTGCTATAACAGGGTTTAAATGACTATTAGAAGTTACAGAATGGAATTTCCCTACTCAGTAAGCTTTGAATGGACAAAGATTAAAATGAGAGATATTGAGAAGATAATGAAGACAGGAAACAGCAGACATTCTGAATCAGGATAGTACCAGTATAGTAAGGAACTGGAGAGAGTCAGGAAATGGATTCATTAATTAGATGATTTCCTGCACAGCAGTTAAGAGATAAAAGCTATGACATAGGACACAAAGCACAATGACAATCATGGCCAGTGCAAATATGATAGATTAAAGAGGGAGCCCCTCACCCCTGCCCCCGAACATTCTCCAGCCTACTATCATCAAAGAGTAAGAGAAGAATCTTATCAGACTCATCAGTCAAACCAGATTATATACTCTGGAACTAGAGTGATGGAACCGTATTTCGCATACATTTAATTCAGATTAGTTTCTCTTGAACAAATGACTACATCAAACTTCTCTGGATCTTGATTCTTTCCTTGCTCACTGTTGAATATATTTACTTTGTCCTTAACCCATAAATGCATTAAACAATGAAGTTAAAATCAAAACTTACATGTCAATTCCACAGCTGATATCGAATATAGGTTTTATACATGCAAATGAGAAAAAATATGTTTATAATTGTTTGAAAATTTTGGTTGAAATACACAAGAATTCCTGTTCTCATTCATATCTGAATCACCGTGACTAAACCCATATCTTTGCATGAGTCTTTAATATAGTCCCAAATTAATATCCTCAGTCATGAGTTCTTCATAAAGTCCAGATTTATGTCAATTATACTTTTAACATTTTCACTTAAGTGAAAAAATATGAATTTCAAAATTAAATTTTAGTTTCATTCCACTTCCACATATCCTGGTTCTTCTGTAAGATTGCAGAACAATCACTACTTATTTGATAACTAAGATTAAAAAAGATAAAAACCCAGAATTCACTACTGATTATTCTTTTTCTCACAAATGCTAAATCAGAAATTCCTATTATCTCTAGCTTTATGATATATTCTAAAGTTCACATTATGCCCAGTACTAATCCCTTTGCATCCATTGTCATCCTCACCTAAGATATAGCAGTAGTTGACTAAGAACTTCCGACTTATAATGCAGTCCACTGCTGTCTATGCTCACAGTGCAGTCAGAACCAGGATAATTATTCAAAAATGTAAATTAGGTCTTTTCAGAAGTCTGCTTTTAATCCTCCTGTAGCTTTCTATAACACCACCTTGAGACAATCCAAAGCCCTGACCATAGCCAAAAAGTCAGCTATGCTATCAAGTAGCATTCCACCTAACAGAGCCAATGGCTCACTTCATACTTTATCTTCATTCTGATATTGCTTTCTTAAATATGCTGTGTTTATTTCTACCCTAATTCACTGTATACTAAATACATGAATACATATATACATACAATCATAAAGTCTCTCCTGGATGCTATTATCTATTCTCATGACGTGCAATATAATCACTATATTATTTCTAATATTTTATTTGTAAATCTGATACCTCTCACGCTCCAGACCACATTATTCAATTAGTTAAGTAGCAACTGTTTTTGAAAAACTTTAAGAATATAACTCATCTTTAGTAAAAGTTATTTGCCACCATTAATTTAATTGCTTACCTCTAATCAACCACTTGTTAATTTTTGTAAATCTAAACTCATAAATAAAGCTCAGCTCAACTAGTTCCTTCCAAACTAATTGGCAATTGCCTGGACTATTCTATATTATCTATCGACAAGAGGCTAGCAACACCTTCACACTTGTATTCCTATATTGAGATCTGCTGTACATATGTCAAGCCACTCCATTGATTTAATTCTCAAATGCAATGCTCAGACTGTCACTCCATTGCAAAAAGAGTTTCCATATCCTCCTTTACACTCCCCTCTCCTAAAATTATTAAACATACCCAATATTGTATTTAAGATATCCATTATTCGATGCAAGATGATTCCATTAACAACACCCTTACCGAATTCCATTAATATCTAGCCATCCTAAATTGTCTACAGTTTTCAAAGTTAACAAGATCAGCTTTGCAGTTGTATGTTGTTTCAACTTTCAAGAAGAACCCCTAGGGGCTGGGGATGTGGCTCAAGCGGTAGCGCGCTCGCCTGGCATGCGTGCAGCCTGGGTTCGATCCTCAGGACCCCATACAAACAAAGATGTGTCCGCCGAAAACTAAAAAAAATAAATATTAAAAAAATTCTCTCTCTCTCTCTTTCACTCTCTCTTTAAAAAAAAGAGAAGAACCCCTAACTTGAAATTACCTTTTTTTTCACATGTAAATTGTATTTAAAATACTTAGCTGTGTTATGTGATCACTATGATCTGTCCATTGCTTTTATTTTTGCTGTTTCACTTCACATCACAATTTCCTTCCTCCCATCACCATCACACTATTAGCCTTGAAGATGCTCTATATGTGGGGATCAGAATTTTACCTAAGTCTAACTAAAGGTGTGTATCTTGCATTTGATTTAATTAAATTTAACTACATTTACGCAGCACATTGGTATGATGCATACTTCAATCACAGAGAAAAAGATCATTTTGCAATTCTCCCAATTATTGCTGTGGTTAAAGACGAGTCAGGCAGATGCTCTTTTTATACCACTATTTAGGTTTAATGTAAGCAAGTGAAATTTACTTTATTGTGTATGTTAGAGCTTAATGTAAAGAAAGATAATTTCTGTTTGGATACTTTTAAAAGATTTACAAGATAGGCCTCTTACTGTAAATCTGTGCAAAAGAAATGAGTAGCTATTTCATAGGGGGCAATTCCTTAACAGTCAATAATGACACAGATAAGTACCCAACACCCTTGAATCAAAAAAAAAAAAAAAAAAGAAAGAAAGAAAGAAGAAGCTAATTAAATTAGATAGTACTATAGGGCCACAAGAATAGCTGATATTATAATTTGAAAAATTGATGCTAACTGTTAAGAACTGTATGAGCAACTGTAACTTGCATATATTGGAATGAAAGTTAAAGTGAGATAATCACATTGTTAAAGTGTTTGGCAGTATAACTCAAGCTAATCATACATTTACTCTATAAAATGACAGGTAATTTAACTTCTAGAATCAACCCAAGACAATGCAGTGCATATGTGTCTGCAAAAAATAGTTATAAGTATGTTCACAGAAACTTTATTTATAATTGACAAAATTATAAATGACCAAAGTCCATTCAATAACAGTATCCTGAATATATATATTTTCATATTCTTGAACTACAGTTTACTATTTTATTGAGACAAAAATCAAATTATTTCTAGGTAAAACAATATAGATGACACTAGTAAGCAGAAGAGTTGGAAAGTAAACATGATGTGCTTAGAGTTTATATGAAAGTCAAACAAAATCAAGAGAAAGCTTATATTTGAAGGAGGCAGAGGTTAAATATTGATAGGAAGTGGGCATGAGAGGTACTTCAGGGTCTAGCTGCTCACATTGTAACTTGGAGGCTGATTACATGAGTGTTTGCTTATGTAACTGTGATCTGGGGGTCTCTTAGATTTTATATACTTGGTTGTATGTAAGAAAAAACTCAAAACTATTACACCTCCCCCCCCCCAAAAAAAAAGCTATCTTAATGAATAGAAATATTTGGGTTTTGCAATACAGTTTTACATTGTTACTGAAGCCTTCATGGTTCCCAGTTAATTATCACAGGTACATGAATTTTTTATTACTGTGTTATTCATAGCATTATGATTTAGGCAGTTTATATTTTTAGACTATTTTGGAATAGAAATATTTCTATGGTGGTGTTTTTCACTAACAAATGAATTATAATTTTAAATTATTTCTAACACTTTTTACCAGAATTTCCTAAATTATAAATGTATATTCATTCAAAATAAAGTTTAAACATGAGGAAAAACTGAAATAATAATTTTGGCATGGAGAGTAATAATTCTTGACGTAAAAGGAAGTGAGAAAATATATATCCAGTTTTTCTCCTAACATCTCCATCAAGTACAATTACTGTTTGATTAAAAATAAAGAGAGGATATTAATTAATTAATTAGTTGTCTATATTGCTTACAAATTAGAAAAATAAAAAAATTGAAACTCATATTTTATTAATTTTAGTATGGCTAAGGAAGTGAAAGTATATTCATCTTCTTAAACTAGATTTAAATCTCCCAATCTGAAAATGCAAAAAAAAAAAAAACTAGAAAAAAAAACTTATTTCAAAGTATTGACAGATAGATTTTGAAAATTAATCATCTTATTCAACCTGTCATAGAGGGACAGGCAAAATCTGTGGGTAAAGCTTTTTAATTTTTTTTTTCCTTTGCATCATATTAGTTTTCTTTCACAACAAGATACCATACAAGCTTAGGTTTTAAATATGAAAATTCCTTTTCTTGGTATTCTGGGATGAGAAGGCCAAAATTAGTTGGCTACTTTCCTTTCTGGAAGCTCTAGAAGAGAGTATATTTTCCAGCTTATTCTAGGATCAGAAGGCCATCTTCATTCCTCAGCTTCTATCTAGTTTCTTCTCCCACCTTCAAATTTAGCATTGTTGCATTTTCTGACTATTCTTATGTAGTCACATCTCCATGAGGCTGAGAAAATGTTTTCCACTTTTAAGAAACCATATAATCATAAAGGACCCACTTAAAGAATGCAGAATTATCTCCTCACTGTGGTCTTTAACATCACCACACCTGCAAAAGTCTTTTTCTAATTCATAGGTTCTAGAGATGAAGACATGCAAATTTTTGTTCTGCCTACAACACATACCAACTTTGAAGTGTCTGTCGGTCACCTAAATAAAAATGTACACAAGCCAGTCAGACATAAGGCTGAAGGTAAGTGTACACTTATTGGTTGTGGACATAAACTCAAGAATCACACAGTAAGAAAGTATTTAAAATCTGAAGCTTGAATCAGATAATATAGACAGAAAACAAAAAAGGAGAAAGGATTGAGACCTGCAGCTCTATCAAATTAGCTGACCATGGAAGAAGGGAGGTGGGAGGTAGAAGATCCCAGGAGATTTGTTTTCAGAAGTTAGCAGAAGTGAAAACAAGCTGTAGTGACCTGGAAGTAAGTGAAAATGCAAGTCAAGATATATAATCAAATCTCTCTGAGACAGGGAAAATAAAAACTTAGAATTAGTGGAATATTCAAATCTATTGAGGAATTATAGCATATTTAAGGTGCAGTTATTTGAAGGAGATAAGGAAAGAAAGCTGATTAAGGGTAGCTTTAACAAGTGAAAAGAGTTAAAATTAATATGTATTAACAAGTCTGTTTTTAAGAGCTTTAGCACCAAACTTGAAGAAATAGAGTGGTAAAGAAATGTTTATTTAATCTTATTGTTTTTATTTATTTTTTAAATAAAGGAATAATGATATGAAAATAGGCCAATGGAATCACTGAGCATAAAGGTGTAACTTACTTGGGGAAGAGGTGAGGTTTTGCTATAATGCCCTTGCTATTTGAGAATTTGATAATAAGAGAGAAAACAGAGTGTTTGGATTCAGAGGCTGATAAGTGGTAGATATGTTGATCTATTCTAATTGGTTTAATTTCTATATAGTCACTATAGTTATCTGCCATGGATGACAATGGAGAATGGGGAAGAGATAATTTCAGAAGAATGGTGTGAAGTGACTGTCAAGGTGAGAAAGAGACTGTATGGGCATATTGAATAATCTCTAGGCAGAATTTTATATGCCTAGTTGAAATTCACTACATTACATAAGCCATGTGAAGAGACAGATCTTATGTATATTCAAGCATTTGCACATAGATATTTTAGTCCATAGTAGGCTTGATATATGCTTGGAATTTAATGTGCCTTCCAAAAGAGCTAACTTTATCTTAAGCTGCCATCATTAGTTATCCAGATTAGGAATGGTGATCTAGTTCATTCAGCCACATACTTTAGAAAAATGAGACCTTCAAAGGGAGGCAAAGAAATAGCAGCATGCATGTGGATAAATGGAAGGCTAGGTGGTTAAGGATGAAAATGATGACAAACTTATTTGAGATTGAAAAGTGATACATTATTTTCTAAAAAGTCCAAAGTCTGTAAAATTTCAGAGAATGACAGAATATGAGTTGTAAAGTACAATAGAAATTATTTACTGAAAACTTCTAATTATAGCAGGGAGCTGAGACCCTGGAAGGAAGCTACTCATAACTCCAGTCCCTGGTGCATAACCTATACTTGAGTGGGACTGCTTCTGATTTTCCATAATCTGTTCTCCATGGGTTGTATTGTGTATTTTCAAGTAAAAAATAATAAAATAAAAGTCCAGAAACATTCTTTAATTGCCGCAGTCCGGCTGCAGCAAAATAACCTGGGGGTGACAAGGAACTTGTGTAGATTGATACAGCAGGAATGGGAGCTGTTTATTGTAGGACAGAAGCGGTATTTATACATTCCACACAGCTTATCTAATTAACATAAACTAGATACAGCAGTCACCAATCAGGAATCTCCACACTTGATGGCTCACTGGTGTTACTTCACAAACCACTCCCTCTGGCATTTTGCCAGGTGCCATTCAGACTTGTTTACAGACTCTTACATTTAATTATCTGTGTTCTCAGTTATTTTTTTCTTATTTAATAATGGGATAATACAAAAATTTTTACCTACTTTTTTGATATTCTGTGAGAACATTGTGGTGGTAAAAGATTATAATAAACCTTTCTAAAGAAAATATTACATGTTTATTCATTCTATACTATTTAATTTCTAGTTTAATTTTTAGTTTTAAGATTTACTGTTTAATTTTTAGTTTAAGATTTAAGCTTCATGTAAGATAATAATCATTTTTTAAATATAAGTAGAAACTTACAGCCTCAGAATTTATTGGATAAAGTCTTACAACTACTAACAATATGAAAAACATATAGGAAGTTCCCCAAATCTCTTGTTTAGAAAGACCTTACTAATTTGTTTCCCATGAATATTTCATCACATCTAAAAATCTTTTTCTAAAAAGTGCAAACTCTATTTTTTCCTCCATACTGAATTTAAGACACTAATAACTCAATTTTAACTTTTTTTTAATATAGAGACCTAAAAATAAGGTTTATAAAAAGGTTAACATGTAACAACACAATTGTTGGCATTCTAGAAGTCACATTAGTGCATGGGACCTCCAGAAAGCAGGCTCCTTCTTTTATAATTTCCTGTTATCCATAGTTTATTAAAAAGTAAGAAAGTCCTTGTAAATATTTTTATTTACACTGATCTACATTTATGTTCCTGAATCAGGTGTTTTGAAACACTGACATAGCAAACAGCCTATCCAAATGCTGCTAACATCATTTTAGTCTTAATTTCATTGTCAAATGGTGCATAAGCTTCTCTGTAGTATGCAGGTAGAAGGCTGATATATTTTGTGTCTATTTAAATTCAGTGGAATGTATAATCTGGCTAACAGAGAGTATGGTAAAAAATCAGCTATAGGACAATAAAAATGTGTCCTTATTCTGGAAAAAAATAAAACAATCCTTAAAAATATTTCATTTGGTTTATATTTGTCTTTACAGTAATGCAAAGGCAGCAAATGGGGTAATCCCAGTTGGTCATAATCTCTGAAAAAGAAGGCATCCTCCCACATAAGGAAAAATATCATCATGTCTCAAGAGTTCTATTTAATCTTTATTGCCCAGCCCTTTAATAAAACTCCTTCCTTGTTCTGTTGAAATGTGCTGAATGAGTCAGAGAGATAAACCAAAAATTCTTGCAATGTAGCAAAAGTGAGAACTGCATTTCTCCATAAATTAGGTACAGTTCACAGGAGAAAATTGTCTTCCATCATGTAATTATTTTCTCCAAAGCAAAGTCTTGTGCTAGTGATGTATCTCATTTTTTTTGGAGTTCAACACTTCAAAATCATTTATATAAATAAAATCATCAATTGGGATAGTAAGTGTATTTATCTACCTGTTTAGTATCCAGTGGGGCAATTTTAGCATTATGGCCTGGAATTAAAACATCAGAAAGAATAAAAAATGACATGATGTACTTAATCAAAGATCTAAATCTGTTTAATGTACTTTGTGTTGTGAAATAGATTTGTTTTCTGTATGTAGAATGGAAAAGTCTCAGCTGGATTTTAATTGTACTTTGTGAAGAGAAAGTTGATACTTTCACACATGGGAAAACAGAAAAAAAGAAAAACACAGACTTTTGAAAACTGTGATTTCTTTCAAATCTGCTCCTGTTGTTTATTAGCTTACAGAAATTTCCTACACCTTGAAACTTGTTAGTACATGTGATTAAGAGATAAAATACCTGACTTACAGTGTTTTATGAACAATACTTAGCAAATTAGAGAATTCTACTATAATGTGAAGGCTGTCTGGTGTTAATAAAATTAATTTGAAACTTGGGACAGAATTCTAGGTGGTTTTGGTAACTCTTTGTATGTATTATCTGAATCGCTGAACCAGCATAAAAAAGTGTATGTCATGCACAAATATATATGTTTTTTCATAATTTTAAAAGTACCAAACATTGCTTGAATGTAACAAAAAAAGGTACACACTTTATCACCAAATTTATTTTTACCAAATGCTAATATGCTGTGCAGTTTGCTTCACTGCATTCTTTTTTGTCATGTGCTTACCAACACAAAAGTATCTTTATATTTGTTTTTACATACATCCACCATTTATTATATCTGCAGGCATACATACAAGTGCCTTATAGGCACACACACAATTTTTAGAACTACAAAAATTTAGATTAAAGATACCACTTTTATCCTTACATATGTCAGTGAATTTTTTCAAAATACAACTGTTATTCTACATGAATGCCATGAAATTACAAAAGTCAGAAACTATAAGATTATAAAGTCATAATCAATATTGAAATTTTATAATGTTCTTTTTTATTTATTTTTTTAGTTGTATGTGGACTCAATGCCTTTATTTATTTTTATATGGTGCTAGGATTGAACCCAGTGCCTCACACTTGCGAGGAAAGTGCTCTAACACTGAGGCAATAATCTCCTGTTCTCAATAATGTTCTTTATAGGCATTTATTGCTGGCCAAGATCTAATTCAATGGAAATGCAAAGAGAAAATTGCACTGGAGTTAACTGGGTTCATCTTATTTGAAGGGTATATATTCTAAGATATTCCCTGAAGATTGAAGTTGCCAATATTACTAAACCCTAAATACAACTTTTCCCATTTATAGAACTATATATTCTCTCTATATTAGTATACAGTAATTGATAAATTAGGCCTAGTAAGAGATTAAAGACAATAATAATAAGGTAGATCAGTTATATGTGGTAATAAAAGCTACTCAAAATATATGTTTTTATTTATTTATGAAATTTTCCATTTAATATTATGGGGTCAAAGTTGACTACAAGTTATAAAAACTGAAGGAACTAAATCCATGGGTGTGGTGGGACTAGTGTAATTGAAATAGTTGATAAATTTCTTAAAAGAATTAAAAGGTATACAGATCTTTGAAAATCATTTTGCAAAAACTGACACCTAAACTGGATGAGTAAAGTTAGCTCATATTTATATGCAAACACACATAGTCTTCCAACCAAAAATACACTCAAAATGTATTGTGGAAAATTCATGTATTTCAGGGTTACTATGAAAGTAGAAAGTTTGTCATAGACACAATCATTATTATGCATTGGCAGTTAAATTATAGAACAGGATTATAATTGGATAAGAATCCATACTCCTCACTACATTAAAACTTCAATCTGGTTTCAGATTGATACCTGAAAGGCAGTAATTATTACTTTAATTCTCTCATCTGTCTGAAATTCACATATTAGCTACAATATATATGGACCTATTTTTTCTTGTCTCCATCTGTCAAGATACTAGGAATTCTAAAATAATACTTGCATTGGTAACATCATGTTAAATACTAGAAAAAAAATCTTACAAGGCTGCAGCTAATTTTTTTTCTGTCTCTTTTTTTTTTGCTATGATGGATACCTGAGAAACACAACTGAAAGGTGGAAAGATTTATTTTAGTTTATTGTTTCAGAGCTTTCAGTCCATAGTTGACTGAGTCCATTGCTACAGGCCTATGGTAGGGCAGAGCATCATGTTAGAGAGGTCACAGTGGAACATAAAGACAAGAGAGCAGAAGGAGAGGAAAGAACTAGGGACAAGATATGGTCCACAAGGGAAAGCATCCGAGGACCCACTCCGTCCAACCAGGCTCTGATTCCTACAGTTTTCAACACCTCTCAATAATAATCTATTTATCTATGAATATCACAGGAGATTAATCCATTGATGAAGTCAGAGCCCCCATGACCTTATCACTTCTCCAAATCACTACTCTTGAACATTGCTGCATTGGGAAGTAAGTCTTCAATCCATGAGTCCTTGGGGGATACTCTAGGTCCAAACCAGAGGAGTCTTCAATACTGCTTTCTATGTTATCTCATTGTTTTATTAATTGTTTTGATTTGTAAACATAATTTGCAACTATTTTTTCATTAATTTGAAAAGAATGTTATCATTTTAATATTATAAAATTGGAGTTTTAAATTACATCAATTATTTGCACTGGTTTCTTAAAAATTAAAATTGATATTGATGTAGTAATAGCCATTTAAAATTCATTGATTAAATACACTTTGCTTTTCTCAATGGAAAAACAAACAAATTTGTACAAAAACAAAGAGCCTGAAGTTCCATCACTTTGCATTAAGGAGTTGAGGAGTGTGAATTAGGCAATAATCTAAATTCTTTGCAATTGCATCTCTGCACACCTTGTATTAGATTTGGATTTCATCTTCTCAATAGAACCTGATACTTGTAAAGTGCAATTAGATGAAGCAAAGAAACCTTGTTTGTACAAATAGAAAGCTAATGAGATTGTACAATCAATGAGGATACATGATCATTTCAGAGCTACAACCAGAGTCCTTCACCACTTAATCTAATTCCTAACAAAGAATTAGCTGCAGCCAAGTGAATATCCTGAAGGAAATTAGCTTTTCTCTTGTTTGTCATTTCATGATCTGGATTAAATGCAAGAACCTCACTATCAGTGTTTATCTCTCTTCTAAAGTCATCCACTTTGTTTTCTTTAAACATTTTACCAGGTGTTATTGCATTCAGTTTTCCCATTTGAATGTATAATTTTTAGAAAATTCCAAAATAAACATATTTTTGTGTGTTAAGAAAATAAGTTTTAGAAAAGTGAGTATTTCATTGTCAACTATTCAATAGTAAATGTTTGTGCCTGAAAATTATTTGAAATGTATTTACATATTGTATCCCTGCATAGTTTTTGAGAAGTTTAAATAATTGTTAGAAACCAGGTAGTTCCTTTCCTCAATTTACATGTTAAGGAATCAAGATATAGATTTAGGTGATGTTGCACTGTAGTGAAAGGGCTCTGGCTAGAGTAATATTCCAATATTTATTCTTATAATGGTGTGCTGTCTCCCCTGGCTACTTATACTAGACCACTCCAGTAAATTGCATCTATATGCACAAATAAGACATGAACATTTTAAATAAAATGATATCTAATAATAATAATAGTTCATGATTAATGAGAGTATGTCATAATACTTTGTTTGTTTTTACACATGAGTTTTGTTTTATTTAGTTTGATCCTAAGTAAATATTATGGAAAAAAATAAAAATAAAAGCAAACCTGAAAAGCATCAAGGAATTTGAGTTGTGGAAAGTTGTAGGTAACACAGCTGGAGTGTTTTCAGTGAACACACAGCTCCTTAGACCAACACACTTCAGAACTTTCCAGATACCTCATCCCCCTGCTTTAAGAAATTAGATGTTATCTTTTAAATAGTTAAGCTTAGATGTTTAAGAGATGCTGAAAAGAAGGTCTTGTAGAGAACAGAATACAATACTGTTTACTAGAGACTGGAAATGGCATGATGTGGAGGCAGAAAGAAATAAAATAAGTTGGAGACAAATTCACTCTGTTTTTATGTGGCACTGTAGGGTAGTTACTGAGCAAAAACAAACTCTATTTTAAATTACTACAAGAGTAGATTCCAATGCATAAGTAAAACTGATGAAGAGATGAGAGCACTTATTATCCTGATTTGATTATTATACATTGTGTACATGTATCGAATTAACTCAATGCACTCCATAAATATGTATAAATATTACAACTCAATTTAAAAAAAAAAATTAAAAATGAGAAATTCTAAACCAAGTCTTTCCATTGTCACCTAGAAAGAAACTGATTTGGACCTCAGTAAACCAGAATATTATGCAATGAAGCCAGAAGATACCAAGGATTGATTGAAGGAAAGATAAGATCAGAGCAATGAAATGGAGTGCAGCTATTTGAAAAATGTCATGTGAAGGAAACATGTAGATAAAGGTAACAGGGAAATGTACTTTTGTAGTAATGGAAGACATGAGCAAGGAGACACATGAATTAAAGGGAGGGCAGATAGGAGCATCTTCCCAAGGAGCCCTGTCCAAAAAATGATATAATTTGTCCTACCCTTTGTAAAAAAAAAAAACAGTGAGAAAGGGGGAAAATAACTAAAATCACTTGATCTACATCGTGTATCACTTGTATAACACTGGCACCAAGCCAGGATATAAATAGGTTACTTTAATGCTTCCAATTAGTATTAAGCCTTACAAAAGTTTTGATGAAATTTGTTGTCAGCTTTTTCATTCCCTAAAGATGTGATTCTGGCACAGGCTTCTGTGTCTTTTCATTGGGAAGTGTTTGCTAATATATTGCAAGTGGCTTGCTGGGCAGAGAAAAAAAAAAAACAACCCTGATTGCTGCCAATATTTGTATAATTATAACAAGATAGTCACTCTTCCCCAACAGTGAGAACACACGTATTTTAAAACTGTTTAAAAGGTCAGGGAAAACAACAACTATAATAACTTGATTTTGCTCTAAATTTTAATAATTATGCATCCCTTCTATCAACAAATGACAGGAAATTTATAATTAACAATCCTAAAATTATTTGTACATAAAGTTCAGTTTTATATTCTGTGAACATGGAGAAATTCTAAATGTAGAAGAAAAATGTTCTATGTAAATTTATGCTTATTTCAAATGAACAATAATAAAAATTTGGAGATGACCTAAGTAAGATATTATAGCAAGTTTAAATTATGAGAATTAGTTAAAACACAAAATAAGAAAAATAACAGCATACTGATATTTCTCAGAGGGTCATGAAAACTTAAGATAATTTTCATCCAATCATTACATGTTAGCAACCAAAATCTCACATAAAATTTTCCCAATGACTAATCTGTGTTAGTCTTTTCACTTCACAGCTGAAACAACTAGTTCTCACTGTCTTGAAAGAAAAGGTTTTTAGCCATGGGTTATGACAAAGAACTCTGACCTATAATCCCACCCATCATTATTTCTGGAGTTTACAATTTTACATTTCTGAATATTGTTTTTCACAAATTTAAGCATCCTTTATGATGTCATAGGCTATTATGAATAATATAAATAATCTATAGTCTTTAAAGCTAATTACTCTTCACAAATAAAACTACTTACCCTTAACATGAGTCCTGTGCCTTATAGGACAGGCATTATAATAATACTTGGCTTCATTTTAATAACCTTGACTGGTTTAAAATATTCAATAACATGATAACCTATTACCTATTTTAATGCAATAAAAATCGACAGCCTTCTTTCAACTCTAGTATATATTTCTGTTGAAGTCTAAGTCTCATCCGATTTCTAGATCATGTAAAATAAGCAATATTATGATATAAGAATTATTACTTTATTTATCTCAGTGAATGTTATAATATTAAAACATTAAACAAATTACAGAGCTGGAGACATAGCTCAGAGGTAGAGTACTTACCTAGTATGTGTTTTCTACCCTAAATACTGCAAAAAAAATTACAATCAGGTATGTCTAAATTATTTGTTAGGGAAAAGATGGGGGGAGTGAGGAAAGAGGGAAAAAGAGAGAGAGAGAGGGAGGGAGAGACTAAATAGCATATATAATATAGTGTGTCCGGTACACAAGATATTATTAAGAGAGAATTGTTATTTTTATTAGTGTTAATTATGTTTTATCTATGGAAAAAACAATGTTTTTCCTAAGGTTAGTAGTACCACCTGACTAGGTGTTGACTATGCCCTTCCAAGAATTCTCTTTAACCTTGGTAACATCTGAGTAAGGTAGTTACCCTCATTCTACATCAGTGAATGCCAAGTCACAAGCTAAGTAATTTATGCAAGGTTGTATAAGCAGGTTTCAAATCCAGAGGTTTTGCTGTGAATTCAGTAACAATATCTTAGGTTTCAAAAAAGTGGATTTACTTTCAATGGAGCTAATGTTTATATGATATGGTTAAAACTCAAAGAGAACTTTTTTATAAATAAGTCATTTAATGAAACCATGTCAAATGATACAGAATTGCTTAAAATAAACAATGGCTTACTTCTCATCACCCTATTCACCCATCCAGGGCTCCTGGCCCCCAAAGAGCATGCATCTCTGTATTTTCTCTTATGTTGATTGTATACATTTGTTTTCCTCAAGCTTCCCATAGGACATAAACAATTTCTCCAGGTGAAAATTTTACTGACCTAACTCTGTGGTAAGTAAATGAGGACAAACAGTTGGAAGAACAAAGCTGGAAAGGAGGGGCACATAAGGGATCAAGCAAGACAAATAACACCAATAAGAGAAGGAAAGCCAGAGGAGGAATGTTGCATAAAGACATGTCTAATGAGGTAGCCCTACAGTTGTTCGTGTGTGTCTTACACGTGGGCTTTGACTTCCATCCACAAAATTGTAAAATAAAAGAGAAATCCACATTGGTTACCCCCCCCCTTTTTTTTTTCCTATGGACGGCTTTATAAATGATACCTATGGAAAGTGAAAGGCAGCCTTCTACTTAATAGAGACAGAAATCAAGGACACACTGGGCCATGCTGGCACCTGGGTTACACTTTGAACTCAGAGAATCTGTAACTGGGTTTATTCTAATTTTTCCTAAAAGTAATTAAGAACATTATTACAAACTCATATTACATTACCTAAAAAAATTAGATTAATATATATCATATATTTTAGAGATGAGAAAACGGTTCTGAGTAAATAAAAACAAAATAGTTGTTTAAAACTGAAAATCAATTTTGATTTCTGAACTATGTGAATAATTTACTCAATATATGGGTTATCTTTTAAAAAGTTATGTGCCCTAAGATATGCATGGCTAGTATTTATATTACAATAAAGTGTATAAGTGAAAGTTTGTAATTTTCATATAAAATAATGTGATAGAAGTTTTAACTTATGATATATTGCTAATTTATATGTGGTCTAGTTAAAATACAGATTTAAATATGATAATAACAAAAGTTAACACATTACAGAAATTTCATATATTCACTAGATTTTAGGATTAAGACAATCTGAAATGTTTGTAATACAATGCAAACCTAGATACCATTATATTTTTATTTTGTTATATCTTTAGTTTGGTGTGGTCTGTTTACACAGGTGATGATCTCTGAAAGTAAATGTTCCTCCTTTTTTGGGGAGGGTGGTGTTGGGAGTACTGGGAATTGGACTCAGAGGTACTCAACCACTGAGGCACATCCCTAGCCCTATTTTGTATTTTATTTAGAAACAAGGTCTCACTGAGTTAGTGCCTCACTTTTTCTAAGGCTGGCTTTGAACTTATGATTCTCCTGCCTCAGCCACCCAAGCCACTGGGTGCGCCACCTTGCCAGCCTTCCTTTGCTTTGGATTCCACCTACATCCTGCCTTTTCAGCATTCTCACATGGTGGATTATCAATTCTTTCTCAGATTTTTTTTTACTACTTCTTTCAGGATCATTCTTACCACTATTTCCACGTTTGAAATCTCCCTTGCATTATTGGTAAAACAAACAAACAAAAAACTCCTTATTACCTTGACATATATCCTTTTCTTAGATTTCTTTCTCATTTCTCTCCTTGTTTCCCTCAATAAAAACATTACTTAGGAAATGTCACTGCTAAATCTCATGATGTTATCAGTTGGACTTACCCTATATCTTACTTCAAAATGGCTTTTCCACACTAAGGCAACCCATACTTCATTTTTCTAAGTATTATAAACACATTTCATCCTTATTCATCCCTGCCTGTTCTGATGGGTGATGGATGATCATCTGAATCTTTTTTGCAATTTTTTTCACTTGGACCAGCTCTTCTGTTTGTTCCTGTGATTCCTCAGAAAGCACATTATAAGTCCTCACTCTGCTTCCAAATAATTTAATGCTGAGGATTCTCACAGCTGTATCTTTAAGCTGTTTTCTTTTGTCATATATATCCCCCTTAGGTGATGTCATCTTATCAACTGACTCCATTTTGAGTCTCTATCCCAGATGTCTTCTGACTCATGTATCTAATTTCACATTCTACATCCCCACTTGGGTGTCCTAAAGGTACCTTAAAGTCAACATCTCAAGAAACAATACTGTTCCAAATAATAAGACAACACCAATGCAGCTGTACAAGTCCCAAACTGGACTAATTTGGAGCACCTCATTCACAGTGGACATCAAAGAGTAACAATTGCCACAGTCTGATGACTTCATGTTCTTTATAACACTATGAGCCTTCCAGATCCCTTAGTACTCTAATCCTAGATTTACCACAACCATTTCTTAACAAGGCTACTGCAATTGTCTTCTCTTTGGTTCTCCTTCATTGATTCTTATCTGCCTTCAATATTTCAGCAAATAACAACCAAGGATGAATGACATTTGTATTACAACCAAATTCTGGCCATGAAAATATCTAAAATCCTTCAATGGTGAATAAATAATATTTGTGTTATGTATTAAGGGTAGGAGAATTAAATAAATGATTCAGTAAAGTTTAGAAAAAAATATCAGTGGGTTCCTCAAGCTCTTTCAGACTACAGAATGATTAATATGGCATATACAATCTTGCATATTCTCTTCTTACTTCTGACTCCAGTAACCTGTGACTTTCTGTACCAATTTGCACTTGAGTCTGTGCAGGATACTTGAACGCTTCTACATAGAATGTTTATATTAAAGAATAAAACTTGGGGCTGGGGATGTGGCTCAAGTGGTAACGTGCTTGCCTGGCATGCGTGCTGCACTGGGTTTGATCCTCAGCACCACATACCACATACAAATAAAATGTTGTGTCTGCGGAAAACTAGAAAATAAATATTTAAAAAATTCTCTCTCTCTCTCTCTCTCTCTCTCTCTCTCTCTCTCTCTCTCTCTGTCTGTCTCTCTCTCTCTTAAAAAAGAAGAAGAAAACTATATGCCATTTCTGGATTAACACAGATTTTTTTTTGAGTTGTGAATGAATTATTGCCCAAAGCTTTCTTTTTCTTTTCTTTTTTAATGCATTCTAGCTGTTCTCTCTCTCTCTCTCTCTCTCTCTCTCTCTCTCTCTCTCTCTGTGTGTGTATGTGTGTGTGTGTGTGTGTATCTGTGTGTGTGTGTGTGTGTAAAAGAGAGTTGAAAGTATATATTGAGAGGGAAACATACTCAAACTGTAATTGTATTTTAAGTGAAATCAGTAATATTGGTATATGGAAATTAACATGAGGCACATTTTAGTAATAAATTTATCACATCAAGAGGAACAAGAAGCCTATAGTTATACCCTGTTACCCTGCAACTGGGCTCAGGGCTTCTTCTGTATCTCTTGGATCTTCAAGTTCGATGTTTATAATTGTTAATCTAATTTACATCGCAGTGGTTTCTGCATTAGAAGTCTCACACTTCAGTGATTGTAAATAATTACCATCTTAGCTGTATGGAGTGACAGTGTGTCTGGAAGGAACCAATTGTTACCAAAGCCTCTTGGAATTTTATTTCCTTTGAAGACTGGAGATGTGTTCTAAGGATAAATATGCCTTTGTCTGATTTGTATATTGACAATAATCACTGCCAGTAATTCACTTCCGTTGCTTTGGTTTCTTTTCCAATTTAAATCTACCTTTAGGTTATATCAAGAAATTGGAAACAAATGCATTTGATATCAAAGAGACTATTTCATTTTTTGTAATAGAAAAATAAAACATTTAGTTCATATTAGGGAAAAAATTTCAAATCATCTATGGTTTTATAAAACTCATAATAGTTCAGATAATATGAAAAGACTACTTTGCCCATTTTTCCAAAAATAAAGAACACTTTTCTCTTCATTCCTCATTTAAATTGTACTACTTATTCTTCCTAATTCATTTTATTATTGGCTTCTACCTTATTGTTATAAAAAAGTAATTTTTTATATCTTTTTTCTAACTTTAGTTGTATAATTAGGCATTCTTTAAATCACCATTGAAGACACTCTCAATCTTTTTTATCTCTATTTTGATACCTCCATTGATTTTTTTCATCTCTGTCATCTATTCTGTATCTCTACCCCCTCCTCTCCTTTTTAAAAACTCTTCTTTCTCTCTTTCTCATAGCTTGACTTTGTATTCAGATCTAAAGTACATCTATGCTTTTCAATTCTATAAGCATTCAGCTTCACTGGTAGCACCAGGATTCATTAGTGGTGTCGGTCTTCAAAGGTATTATCATAACACTTGCTCTCTTCATCTGGTTGATGAAAATAAAATTACATTTTCCCTTTTAACCATTTTTCATCCTGAACCCATTCCCAAAGTAGCATACACATTCTCCTTAAAGAGATTAGTGGATTGGTTAAAATCAAATTTATTTTGTGCCTTGTGGGATGAAGCTTCAATCCACAAACTGCTGGAAAAATTAAGAGATGTTGCCTTTTCCTCTCATTTAAAGCACAGGGAAAATCTTATATTTTTAATGGTTAAATAAAAGTGTAAAGTAAGAATTACAAATGCTGAAAGGACACAGATAGATGAGATGAATGCTAGGAAAAGGGCAGGGATGAACATCTGTTGCCAGCTCAGCTATTTGTCCACTTAATTTGTATTCTCCCCTTCTTTATGACTAAGGAATGGTAGAGGTGGCAATAGGTGCACCCCCAAATCTCTAATTCCTCTCTTTTCTTGCAATAAAAGGTGGCCAAGAATCCTAGTTTTGACTGAAGAAATGCCAGCAGCGATCACTGGGGCTTGTTTCCACCAAAGCTTTTGTGACTGGTATGGTCTCTGTCTAAAACTTGTCCCTTCTGCACCACCTGTAGATTGACTGTCATGCTAGGTTGATACTCTGGAATCTACTGTGAATTTTAAAAATGTGAAGAAACTTGCTGGTACTTTATTTTAACATTCAGTCAAGCACCAAAACTGTATCATCCAATGCTTCCAAATTTCCAATTCCATGGGCAAAATTAATTCTCTCTCTATTGTTTGGACAACTGTCACTTGTTATGATCAGCTAAACTTATAATGAGTGTGTTATGGCTCAGTAAGAGGTCAGAATTATATAGTATAAGAGAATATATGTTGCATATATGGCTATATCATGTATTTGGCTTTACCATAATTTTTCTTCTATGTTGATTTTCAATATTAGTTGTCACTTTTTAAAAAATCCTCTAATATTACCACCTGTTGTAATAGATGTGTCAGGACTTCAACAAAAGGTAAAAATTTAGGAAAAGTTTAAAAGAAGGTAGACATCTGGGCCTGGGGTTGTGTCTCAGTGGCAGAGTGCCTGCCTCACACATGTAAGGCACTGGGTTCGATCCTCAGCACCACATAAAAAAATAAATAAATAAACAAAATAAAGATATTGTGTCCATCTATAACAAAAATTATTTAAAAAAAAAAGAAGATATACCTTCGAGGCTGAACCCAAAAGGAAAGGTTTCAGGCACTTTTTTGAGGTCCCATACTTTCAGCAGCAAGTAGACCTGACACCTTTTTGAGGCCATTTTTTTTTTTAGAATAAGATTTCATAATTATAAAAGTGACTTTTAAGATAACATTTAGAATGTAGACATAGAATGAAATAAAAGTTCCTTCCATCACCTAAAAGTGACCCCTTGATCTCCCTGTGGAATGAAAATCCTTTTTGGCCTCAGGAGAGTATGTTTCTGTGTGATGCCATGGCCCATTTTAAATTGCCAGTGATATTTAGTGATGAGAAACACTTTATCACATTGATATATACTATAGAGGCTAGTAAACTGGTTTATTTTTAGAGAATGTGGCACTTCACAGATCTTTGTATGGTAAATATTATATCAATGTTTGGATAAACAAGTCCAAGTTATCTATGCATCTTTTTAAGGTTTTGACATGTTTCTAAAATAAACTCTAGACTTTTCTTTTTACTTGCTCTTTCCTCAGCAATGTATTTACTGTCTCCCACTTCTTATTACAACACTAAAAATATGGATGGAGCTTGCTGCAGTCTAGCTGGGCACAAATCATGGAGCTGCCACAAAGTACTTGTATCTACAAACAGGAAACTTTATTGCCTGAACTCTAACAGCATTCCATGCACATTCCCTGGGAACTCTCCCAAACATGGCTCCTCCAGGAACCACGGACTGGAAATCCCTCCTCTGGCACTTCCCCAACCAATGGGAACTCTCTAGGAATCCTGCGAGAACTCACTGGCATCACCTCTCAACCACTACTTCTGGCAAAAATGCCATACGTCATTTCCACTTGGCTGTGGCCCTCAACAGGAGCTGAAGAATATCATTCTTAGCAAAATAAGACAATTCCCCAAAATCAAAAGCCAAATGTTTTCTGATATGCAGATGCTAATTCACAAGGGGTGGGGATTAGGGAAGAATAGAGTTACTTCAGATAAGGTAAGGGGAGAGAAGGGAAAGAGAGGGTATGAGGGTAAGAAGAATAATAGAATTAATTAGATATTATTAACCTGTGTACATATATAACTATGTGCCAGTCTGATTCTATATCATATACTAGCAGAAGAATGAGAAATTATACTCCATTATATATGATGTATCAAAGAGCATTCTACTATCACATGTATCTAATTAAAACAAATAAATAACAGTTTTAAAAATTAAAATTGACAATATTACAAATAAAGTCAAATTTTTATTTTGCATTGTATTTTTTTTCTTTTAAGATTCTTCCTCTTGCTATCTTTTCTTGAGACAAATTATCTCCTGATACTCCTGCACATCTCGATAAATTAGTTATTTTTCTTTTAATTAAGGTTACTACTATGGTATTGCATCCATAATGATCATAGTAGTTTACTTTTTGCTCACAAATATCCTTTGTGCAGCTTTATTGAGGCAAAATTGATATAAAAATTACTACATTTAATGTTCTATATAGAGTTTCATTTGTTTGTAAGCATGCATAATCAAAGTAATAAGCACACATATCACCTACACTTATGTGTCCAATCATGTGTATGTAGGTATGGCAAGAATATTCATCCAAAGATCTACTCTACTAAATTTTTAAGTGTCTTAGTCAGCTTTACATCACTGTAACCTTCATACCTGACAAAAACAACTTAGGGAGAAAAAGTTAATTTGGGCTTATGGTTTTAGAGTTTCAATTGATGTTCAGTTGATTCCATTGCTCTGGTCCCAAAGTGAGGGAGAGCATGGTGACAGAAAGATATGCCAGAGGAAAGCAACTGAGGTCATGGTAACCACGAAGCAAAGAGAGTGCTCGGTACCCCAAAGGTATGCCTCCACTTACCTACTTCCTCCAGTCACACACTACCTGATTGTAGTTACAACCTATTAATCCATTCAAATTATTAATCCATCCAGTTAATTAATTCACTGATTATATTATAAGTTTCATAATCTATTCATTTTTCTTGTGAACATTCCTACATTGTCTCACATGTGAGTTTTGGGGGGATATGCTATATCCAAATAATAACATTACTATACAATATTCACTATTGCTTACAGTGGTTCTCTAGTTCTACTTTATTCTAAACATCAAATATGTGGGTAACTGCTGGGAGCCATCAGCCAAGTAGGTATGACAATTTCCTTGCCAGCTACTCCCATGCTGTCTAGTCGAAGGACTCCTGAAAGGTGACCTTGCTCAAGGACCAGGGCGGATCCGTGTTTAGGGTGTCCCCAGTTTAGCATAATAGGAGATTAGGGTGTTCCCCCTTTAGAATAGGGCGGTTTAGCATAATAGGAGATTAGGGTGTTCCCCCTTTAGAATAGGGCGGTTTAGCATAATAGGAGATTAGGGTGTTCCCCCTTTAGAATAGGGCGTATCCTGCTGCCTGGTTTCCTCTTGAGTTCTTAGGGTCAGACAATATATTTGGGAGACAGAAGCCCAGGAGTGGTGGATTTGGGCAGAGAACGTGGATTTCCCCAGAACGTGTTTGTAGACAGCCGGTGTGAGTTCGGGAATAAAGAATTGCTGTTTGAATCTACAAGCTGTGTGGTGGCTCGTGATTTGTGCCCAGCCAGAGACTGCGGCATTTGGTGGCTCGTACGTGGAATGCCTGAAGCTTAGGGGTAAGTGAAATTGCTCGCCCCTGAGGGAAGGCGAGAGAATGGGTGACCATTTCAAAAAACAATGTGTTCTTCTTTTGATTTATTTTGTTTTTCTTTCAAGCTGCCTATCCCTAGAAATTTCTCAGGCAAACTGGAAAAAATGGTTGACTAAAGGTTTGAAGTTTGTCAGCCCTGAGAAAGAGAAAATTGATACAACGATTTTTTATTCCGTTTTTGTTTCATTCAGTTTTGGTTTTGTTTTGTGTTATCTTATTGGGTTGCGTTATCTTTATAGTAGATTAAAACAAACTGAAATGATGTTAAGTTAATTGTTAGAGGTTCAGAACATGGATAAAGACATTTTAGATCAAGCAAAAGAGAAGGTCTCTCGAGCTAGTCAGACAGAGGAAGAAAATTTAAAGGAAAAGGGGTTGTTAGGAAAAAGGCCACAACAGGAGGCTGTTACTAACTCCGTTTTATCACAAGAGGGGGTAATTCAACCAACAGCCTCACTGATAGAGACAGCTGAGTGGCCCTCAAACCCCGTAGTTAATAAATGGGATCCTGAGACAGGACCTCAAAGATTAGCATGCCCTGTACTTGAACAGGTAGGAGGGCAGCGAATTCACCGTGCTTTAGATTTTAAAACAGTGAAGCTGTTAAAGGAGGCTGTAACAACCTATGGTCCCAAAGCTCCCTTCACGGTAAGCATGGTCGAGTCCATTACTAACTTGGACATGACGCCAGCAGATTGGGCTAGCATGTGTAAATCTGTGCTAAATGGAGGACAATATTTGTTATGGAAGGTTGCCAATGAGAAATTTTGTGCAGAGACAGCTAGGCGAAATGCAGTAGCCGGTTACCCTCAAAGAAATCTAGGAATGTTCCTAGGGAAAGGACCTTATGAGGGTCAGCGGCAACAAATTGAATATGATCCTGCTATATATGCACAAATTGCTGCAGACGCAGTTAGGGCATGGAAGACTTTACAAGGACATGGAGATTTACAAGGTCAGCTATCTAAGGTAATACAGAGAGCTAATGAACCTTACGCTGACTTTGTAGATAGGCTAATTCAAACGGCTGCCAAAATTTTTGGGGATACGGAACAAGCAATGCCATTGATAAAACAACTGGCTTATGACCAAGCAAATCGTTGCTGCAGAGAGGTTATTAGACCATGGATACATGAAGATTTCAACACATATATTAAATTATGTAGAGATATTAATGAACAAGGGCAAGTCTTGGCAGCTGCAGTACAACAGGCTTTAGATGCCAGGCCAAAAACATGCTATGATTGTGAACAAACAGGACATTTTAAAAGGAGTTGCCCCATAGGAGGAGGTTTTAACAAAACTAGGTATCAAAGAAATAGAATACCGGGTATTTGCCCACGATGCCGTAGAGGGAGACATTGGGCTAATGAAAGCCGTTCTCAAACTACCATAGAGGATACTCCCTTATCAAAAACGGACAAGGACCAGGTATTTACCCATGATATCGTGGAGAAAGGCATCAGGCTCCATTGCCAAAAAACGGACAATGGGGCCCAATGCTCCGGGGCCCACAACCACAAATATACGGGGCAGTGGAGAAACCCAGCAACACCATCAAGGTAGTGCCCAGGACACATTGTCCATTAAATCCCTCATCAGACAAACCCGAGGGAGCACAGGGTTGGACATCTGCGCCTCTGCCAGAGCAGTACTAACTCCAGAGATGGGAGTTCAAATCATTCCCACAGGAATAAAAGGACCTCTTCCCCAAGGGACAGTGGGCTTATTATTGGGACGTAGTTCATCTACATTAAAAGGACTTATGATAAGTCCTGGGGTAATTGATCCCAATTATGTAGGTGAAATAAAAATTATAGCTAGTTCTCCAAGAGGTATATCAGTAATTTCACCTGGAGATAGAATAGCACAGTTGTTAATAATACCCAACCTACATAATAAATTTCCTAGTCATCCTGTAAAAAGATGTTCCAGGGGATTAGGCTCCACAGGTGTAGATTGGGCTATGTTGTCTTTAAATGTAGATTCTCACCCAATGTTAAAACTAAATATTCAAGGACATGACTTTAATGGGCTACTGAACACAGGTGCAGATCTTAGCATCATATCTAGTCAGGAATGGCCAAAACATTGGCCATTACAACAAGCCACTCAAACACTTCGAGGCCTACAAGTGGCTACTAATCCCCATAGAAGTGCAATGGTATTAGATTGGAAGGATCCTGAAGGATGTGAGGGAACTATACAGCCATATGTATTGGATCATCTTCCTATAAATTTATGGGGACGAGATGTCCTAGATCAATTAGGTTTGACGTTAACAAATAACATCAATCCTAATGCGCCCACTACTAGGGCTAGACAAGGTTTTAGGAAAGAAAAAAGATTAGGAAAACAAGGACAAGGTATAGCAGCACCAATTCAAATAGATCAAGGAACAGACAGACATGGGTTGGATTTTCAGAAAGGGCCACTGAGACAATAAAAATTACTTGGAAATCAGAAAGACCAGTGTGGGTTCCTCAGTGGCCCCTGACTAAAGAAAAGATACAAGTAGCCCATGATCTGGTCAAACAACAATTAGCAGAAGGACATATACAACCTTCTGCATCTCCCCATAATACTCCCATTTTTGTCATTAAAAAGAAATCTGGTAAATGGAGATTATTGCAAGATTTAAGAGCCATTAATAATGAGATGGTTATTATGGGACCTGCTCAATCAGGGATTCCTCAATTGTCTGCTTTGCCAAAAACCTGGCATGTTTTAGCCATACATATTAAAGATTGTTTTTTTCCATTTCCAATTCATCCCGAGGATAGTCCACGTTTTGCATTTACTATCCCTGCATTAAATCATGAAGGTCCTGATCACAGATATGAATGGAAAGTACTCCCTCAAGGGATGGCTAACAGTCCAACTATGTGTCAAATATATGTTAACAAAGGAATCCAGCCACTTAGAAATTAAAATCCTGAACTACAAATATTTCACTATATGGATGATGTATTATTGGCACATAAAGATAAAAACATATTGCTGGAATGTTATGCCACACTTACAAACTTATTAAAAAATTATAATCTAGAGATAGCAATAGATAATGTACAATTAAATTTTCCAATTAATTATTTAGGAGTTCTATTATCCTCAACCATGTTCCGTCCACCAAAAAATCAAATACGAGTAGATCAACTCAAGTCACTTAACAACTTTCAAAAGTTATTGGGAGACATAAATTGGATAAGGCCTTATCTAGGCATACCAACGAGAGAGTTGGGACCTTCATTTGATATTCTAAAAGGTCCATCAGATCCAAACTCACCTCGCATGTTAACTCCTAAAGCAAGAAAGGCATTGAAAATTATTGAAACATATATGGAAAATATACATTTGGATAGAATTGATATAAGTTTGCCTTTATTATTTATTGTAGTACCAACAAAAAATATTCCTACAGGAGTATTTTGGCAAGAAGATCCATTATTGTGGATACATTTATCTTATTCTCCTAACACTATTCTTACTAGGTATCCTGAGGCTGTAGGACAATTAATACTCAAAGGAATAAAAGCAGCAAAGGGAGTGTTTGGAATTTCTCCCAATAAAATTATTACTCCATATACTATGGATCAAATTGATGAGTTAGCTAATGAGTTAAATACTTGGGTAATAATCATGTGTAAATCGAATGTTTCATTTGATAATCACTTACCATCTAATCCTTTGTTGTCTTTTTGGTCTAAGCATCCTGTAGTTTTTCCAAAAATGACAAGAAAAACCCCTATCATGAATGCTCCAAATATATTCACTGATGGGTCAAATAATGGTACAGCAGCAGTAGTTACCCCTGATCAAACTTTTACATTTTTAGTACCCAAACAATCAGCTCAAAAGGTAGAGCTTAAGGCAGTTTTACAAGCCTTTTTGATGTTTAAAGATTCTGTATTTAATTTATTTTCTGATAGTCAGTATGTAGTTAATGCTATAGTATCTCTTGAAGATGCTGGTAGGATTTCCCCTTCTTCTACTGTTTTCTCTTTGTTTTCCACTATACAAAGTCTAATCTGGGACAGAAAAGATCCATTCTTTATAGGACATATTAGGGCACATACAGGATTGCCTGGAGCCCTTAGTTTGGGCAATGATTTAGCAGATAAAACTACACATGACATACATATTTTCTCTACACTAGAAGAAGCTACGAGTTTTCATAAAAAATTCCATGTTAATGCTAATACTTTACAAAAGCATTTTAAAATAACTAAGGAACAAGCCAGACATATAATAAAACAATGTCAAAATTGTGTGACCTTTTTACCACACGTTAATCTTGGAGTCAATCCTAGAGGACTGATACCTAACCATATTTGGCAGATGGACGTCCCACACTTGCCAGAATTTGGAAAATTAAAATACTTACATGTTACAGTTGATACTTCTTCCGGATTTTTGATGGGCTCCCTTCATGCCGGAGAAAAAACTAAAGATGTTATAGCTCATTGCTTACAAATTTTTGCCACTGTGGGCATTCCTAAACAGTTAAAAACCGATAACGGTCCTGGCTATACCCCTACCTCTTTTAAACAATTTTGCTCATCATTTGGTATTACTCATATAACAGGAATCCCATACAATCCACAGGGACAAGGCATAGTTGAAAGAGCTCATCAAACTATTAAAATGTACTTATTAAAGCAAAAAGAGGGAATTGGAGAGGGGTATATATTACCCAAAGATAAACTTAAAATAACGCTTTTTACTCTAAACTTTTTAAATTTGGATTCATCAGGACTTAGTGCTACGGAAAGGCATATGTATCCAAAAAATGTACATAAGCCTAAGGTACATTGGAAAGATATTCTAACAGGGCAACGGAAAGGTCCTGACCCAGTGATTGTATGGAGTCGGGGCTCTGTTTGTGTGTTTCCACAGGGAGAACACCAACCGATTTGGATTCCAGAAAGACTAACTAAAACGATTTCTACAGATCAAAAAGAAGATGATTTGACTCAAATCCATAATAGCTGATATCCAGAACTCCAGCTTGGCCATTCTTACATCTGCGACAGTGATTAACAAGGATGCTTTTTTGAATATCTATTTTATTATTGCATTTTTCCCACATCATAAGGTTCTATTTTATTTTTTTGAACTCATACAAACCTAGGTTAATGTTTTTCTGATCAGTTTTATTTTTTGACTGTGGAGTTTTTAAACATTGCAATGGAGATTTCACGTAGGTAAAGCTACAAGGCCTTTATTATTATCTTATGTGTTGTACGTTTGTTTGCACATTTGTGTTTTGTGTTGTATGTCTGTGTGTGCGTATGTCCATATTTCATATATGAGGAGCGCTCATGAGAAAATGGATCCGAATTATTTTTTTTTTATTCACGTGATTTAAATGGCTTAATTTAAATTAGGTAAAGAGCTGTTAAAAATTGTTTTTAAATGTGGTTAACAGATCTGCTTGTTTACCAATTTAAATCAGGTAAACAGCTGTTAAGAATTGTTTTTGTTTAAGGAGGTTAACAGATCTGTTTGTTTACTTTCACCTTTCCTTTTCATTATATTTAATAATTCTTTTCAGGATAATGTCTCTTTAGCATCATTGCCAGAATTCCTATCTTCATCCCAATGAATATAACTCAACAAATATGCTCAAACAAGGAGTCAACTTACTTTGGGAGGAAACGGACTTTGGGAGGAGACGGACATATTCATAGATTCCTCCACTTTGAACTGCTTGCAGAACTTGCCTGGACTATGTAACTATCGTTTAGTGCAGCAAATTGTGGTAATGCTGGCATATCTTTGCTGATGGTGTCACCAGTGATGCAATTTTTATTTCCTTGCCAGCGCACCACATGTTAATTGTGGTAATGCTGGCATATCTTTGCTGATGGCGTCACCAGTGATGCAATTTTTCCAAAGGAACTGTCAATTGGCTTGGTGTCATGGCATTTCTGTATCCTCCTCCCTTCTGCTAGTGATGGTCTAAATTTGGGGGCCAATGGCTATATGCTGGACCGGTAGTCAGTGATGGGTATGATCCAATTGCAGTGGTATCAACCTAAGACAGGAGGCTGATGCCTAAAGGTCAGTTTTCCAATGACGGGTAAGAACCATATGTTGAATTGGACAACCTACCAGGCATGGTCCTTAAGCCACATTAACCTCACTCCCCCACTGGCACCAAGGCCAAATTTGGGGGCCAACAGAGGTGAGGCAAAGAACCTCACCCCCCCACTGGTGCATAGACCTATCCACAAGTATGGCTGTATGCTGGACCGGTAGTCAGTGACGGGTATGATCCAGTTGCAGTGGTATCAACCTAAGACAGGAGGCTGATGCCTAAAGGTCAGTTTTCCAATGACGGGTAAGAACCATATGTTGAACTGGACAACCTACCAGGCACGGTCCTTAAGCCACATTACTTGTTGTTTAATTAATCAGAAGGGGGGAGATGCTGGGAGCCATCAGCCAAGTAGGTATGACAATTTCCTTGCCAGCTACTCCCATGCTGTCTAGTCGAAGGACTCCTGAAAGGTGACCTTGCTCAAGGACCAGGGCGGATCCGTGTTTAGGGTGTCCCTGGTTTAGCATAATAGGAGATTAGGGTGTTCCCCCTTTAGAATAGGGCGGTTTAGCATAATAGGAGATTAGGGTGTTCCCCTTTTAGAATAGGGCGGTTTAGCATAATAGGAGATTAGGGTGTTCCCCCTTTAGAATAGGGCATATCCTGCTGCCTGGTTTCCTCTTGAGTTCTTAGGGTCAGACAATATATTTGGGAGACAGAAGCCCAGGAGTGGTGGATTTGGGCAGAGAACGTGGATTTCCCCAGAACGTGTTTGTAGACAGCCGGTGTGAGTTCGGGAATAAAGAATTGCTGTTTGAATCTACAAGCTGTGTGGTGGCTCGTGATTTGTGCCCAGCCAGAGACTGCGTCAGGTAACAAAGGGAAAATAGAATACAGCCAAAATTCTCAACGTCAGGGCTATCAGATGCTTTTTAATTAGACTATCGTTTATTGTGAGGAAATTTATAATTACTGTGGGTTTGTAGCAGCATAACTGATCTCTACATACTGGCTCCTAAGTAGTTGAGATGTGCCATGATATTTGCAAATATCTAATATCTTTTAGACTGGAGTCTCCATATGCAATAATAGTCTGCGAGAACATATCTAAGTAGTAGGGGATGGTTTTGAGAAGTCTTCTTGGTGGATACACTAGTTGTGGAATCATAGTTCTGTATGATTATGTGATCAAAATGATGTTGATATCTGTACACTGTCACAAGCTTCTCTTCTTGTAATCAAATAAGAAAAATGCTAAATTTCTGCTGGGTGGGAATGCATCTCAGTGGTAGAATATAGGCCCTGGGTTTGATTTCCAGAATCTCAAATAAAATGGAGGCTAGAATTTACATATATATTTATATTTAGTTACTTACATACATATACATATATTTTTATGTGTTCCTAAGCTTTTGGGACATTGATGTTAAATTATTTTAATTTTTATTCATTTTACATTTTAAAATATTATTAGAGACCAGAGAAAGCAGTACAGACAGATACCAAAACTACCAAAGAAACTATTTTTTGAGAGATCATTATTTTCATAAATATATCTTACACCAAGTTGAACTGGTGATAACTCCCAAGAAATACAAAACTCTTAAAATAGGCTGGCTCCTTATTAGTATTTGTGGAGAAAAGTGCATGGAGTACTGCATACATGGCATACATTAAGGGCGTCTTGAGTGGCAGGCTACTCCCCTAGTTCTAGGTGTGTGAACAGCAGGCCGCTTACCCTGTAGGCACATCCCTAGGCATGAGGCCATGTGTTGCAGTCCCTGTGCTTGCTCCAAGGCCCACTCCTTGAATGGTCACTGCAGGGACAATTAGCAGAAATTTCATTGGTAGCTGCCTGCAATCTGCTTAGCTACTGCCTGAGTATATACATGGTAACTGAGCAATAAAATCAGATCTGCTTCCTGCTTGGTCTCAGGAGGTCTTGATTATCAACTTCGCAGCCACACTCTCTTCTATCCTGTTCTGTGAACCTCCTCACTTGATGAGAGAGAGAGCCCACACAAATATTATATTAGTTTTATTGTTGTTTCTGTAACCTCAGATATGTGGTTCTTACGATTTCAAATAAATAAGGTAGTGTGAAATTGCCCATAGGTATTAGGGAGGTGAAACTCACAGAAACATTAAATCGCTGTAAAAATACATTCATTAGTGGACAAAAATCATTCAGCTATGATCCTAAATACCCTGTCTTAAAGGCTCATGGAGCTTGTTTTTATTATTATTACAAAGATCTTAAAATGGCTGCAATGTCCCATTTATTGGAAGGATGAGTTGTTGTTTATGAGCCCCAGGTAGATTTGGGGCACAGGCTGTACAAATTTGGCTCATGTGGCATCCCCTGAGCAGGGCCTCACTCAGCCTTGTTACTCAGAATATGGTTAGGAATAAACAACATCAATGACCCATTTGAACCAGTTACTTTCTGTCGTGAACGCCAAATTTTCAACAAGGGAATATGTATTGACTTGTGCATTGGTTTTATGGATGCCATTGATCCTGCCCCACCACCACCACCACGATAAATATCTGAGCCAATATTTCAGACTCTGCTTCAAGTTAGCTATTTCACTCTATTCAAGCTGCTATAAGAAAATACCTTAGACTGGGTAAGTCATCAAAAACAGAAATTTATTTCTGCATTTATGAAATCTGGGAAGTCCATGTCCTAGGTGCCAGCAGACTCAAAGCCAGTGAGGGACCACTTCTCAGATGGTCCCTTCTATGTGTTCTATAATGGCAGAAAGGCAAACCAGCTTCTATTTTATAAGAACACTAATCTACCCTTTTGGAAGGAGGATCTCTCATGACATTATTCACTTCAAGATGACTCCATTTAAAAAGAAAATCACATTGAGGGTTAAGGGTCAACATCATATGAGTTTTGAGGAGACAAAGTTATTCAGATGAACATACTAGGCTAAGCGGAGTTTGGAAAAACTTCAGACATGGTGCATAGACAAGAAGATAGAGAACAGGAAGAGGTTTCAGTAACACTTGCTGGTGTAATACCTGAAAATATCCTTCCAAAGGCAGCTTCTTTAACTCTCTCTTCATTTCTTCATTTCTGCAAACCCTTTCTATGCTTTCATTTTCTTCATACATTTGAGTTATTAAAAAAGAATACTATACAGTGGACAGCTTATACAACAGATTTCTCCCAATTACGGAGGCTGGGATTCTAAGATCAGGGCACTAGGGTTGGTGCATTCTGGTGAGGGCTCTCTTTTTGATCCTGGTTTCATGTCATGTTCATGGAAGGAAACAGCAATAGTGAACAGAGGTGAACTCAGGTCTTGACAACTGCTAGGTTGTCAAGTGAATAGTGAACTCAGGTCTTGACAATTGCTAGGTTTCTCTTTCTATATTATTAAGGACACTTTTCCCATTGTGAGATTCCATGCTCATCACTCATTTTAACCTAAATATTCCTGACCCTACCTCCTAATCTTATTTTTGAGGGTTCTTGGGGTTTGAACTGAAGTTTTAGGGGCAAACAAATATGGAATCCATAACTTTACTTCACCACTTAGCTACCATTAATAGATATTATTGTTTAATCCCAAAACAATGTTTATTAACATATGCACCTGATTGAGAAAAATCCTCAACTAATAACCATTAATTGTATATAAACTTAAGTTTGTTTCTTAAATGATAAATTCTTCTCTTTCCTGGGGTGTACTGGGGGGTGAACTCAGGGGGCACTCAACCAATAAGCCACATCTCTCTCCCCTTTTTGTATTTTATTCAGAGACAGGTATCACTGAGTTGCTTAGCACCTTGACATTTCTGAGACAGGCTTTGAACTTGTGATCCTTCTACCTCAGCTGCCTGAGCCACTGGGATTACAAGCATGTGCCACTGTTTCTTGTTTAGATACTAAATTCTTAGTCTTCTCTCAAGCAAGATGTATACACAGATATATGTTTTTTCCTTGAAGTGTGTGTTAATAAAATATTATTGAGTACTTAATAAAGCTATTATTTCTTTTGTCAAATCCACAGAAATATTAAACTTAAAACTAACGTAAGTATAAAATTTTTCTAGATCAAGTGCTGTTTTTAAATATTAAAACAAATTCATCTCCTTCTCTCCTCAACTTTACAGATCAAATGTATCAACAATTCCTTAAGAATGAATTGATGATGTATGGGGAGAACATTATTTCTGTCCTCTGAAAGCCTTCATAATATGTTATTTTTTAGGCAGTGCTGAAATGATTAAAATTAAATCAGAATCTACTTTGCAGTTACCTTAAAATCTCTTTTATTATTTTGCAATAGGAGATAATATAAAATAAAAGTAAAAAATGTGTTTTTCAATATTCACATTTGTAAAGAAGTGGATATGCTCCAATAAAAAGCAAAATATAACAAAAAATGCTCTAAGAATGCATCTATGTATTCTCACAGCTAAGGATTTCCAAGGTAAAAAACTAATTTTTATAACCTAAGATGATGCATCAACTAAGACAATTCTCTTTCATCTCTTGCTTGATCCTTTATCACTTTGAATTTATGTAAGCCATGATACATAGACATCTGTATCATTAAATGTAACTACATTAAGTGAATGCATTATATAATATTACAGTCATTTTCCATCAAATTAAAAAATCAATATATCTCTATTAAAACTTCCCAGTTTATGGAGTGCATTTGAGTTTATGCATAGGACAATCAGACAAGGAATATCCACATTAATCACCAGCTATGAGTGCAATTAAAACCTACAACTAAGGACTGCAGATGTATGCTTAGTGGTATAGCATTTGCTTAACACATGCAAGGACTTGGGTTAGATTCCCTGGTCACAAAAATCAAAAATGCACCACACTCATAGCTACATTGCCTTAAAATGCATGCCTCAAGGCAAACTAAAAGCACATATTGTAATTTATTTCCTAAGTGAATATAATGATTATCACCATTCTCATTGTTACTAAATATCAGGTACATTGTTAGAAAAATTGAAGAAAATAGGCTTACTGTTGAAGATGATTGGAAAGTATGTGAATCAATGTTATTAGGTATGTACATTTCTTCCATGATAAAACTGTCACATGCTAAAAATCATTGGGAAATTCATATCTGCTGTAATATAAATCAGCTTTTCCTATTTGTAGAAGAGAATGCATTTGAAGAAAATTAATGCTCTTTTGCTGCAGTTACAATAACACACATGATTTCAAACTTGAATTTGAGTTTTCTGATTCTCAATTAAATAGAAAAAAATCCTATGTCCAGGATTGCAGGTTTGTTATATAAATTATTTAACATCCAAATTTCTACTGATATATAAATCCAATCATTGTTTTCAGAGTGATTGTGTCGTTTTTGGTACACGACAGATCTTCAGATCTCCTGGCCATGTTATTTGAAAAGTAAAAATATTGCCCATAGAACAAATCTCTTAATTCAAATTAGAGTGGGTTGATAATTATTTCAACTTAAATTCATATAGGCTTATGAAGAATAATAATTTTCCCTCTACTCCTTTATTTTGCAGAAGGAAATATATTATGTAGATGCTACTATCTGGAATACATTAATACAGGTAAAATTGTGAAGACCTATTCACCTAACATAAGAATTAACCTAAGAAGGCTATATCTGTTAGTAAACGTTTTTTCATTTAAAATAAAGGCATACAAATAATACAAATATCAGAACACTTGTCTATTTAGGTTTTGAGTATTCTCTCTCATTTATTCTCCTGGGTACTATAAGAACACTGAACACTGTAGTTCTCTAAGAAGTAAGAATAAGGAGAGAGAAAAAATGTTTTTAGATAAGGTAAGTTTCAGAAGTAGGGAAACAATACCAACATCATTGCTCAATTCATGGGGGATGAGGCAGGGAAGCAGAGTGTGCAACTACAGTCTTTAAGGATTTACATAGATTCAAACAGACCTGATTCATTCACTAACAGTATGGCCCTTGATAAATAAACTTAGCCTATATTCTTCACTGTAAAAAAAAAGTATTAAGTAACTTGCATGGTTGCTGCACAAATATCACAAACATCAGTTATTTTGTACTGAGAACTCTTCTTGCTATTATTATTGTAATTTTTGTTGTGGTGGTTAAAACTGTATTCTTTGGTATCGGCATAAAGTATTATTGCTAATACATTTTGTTCTCTCTTTCAATTTTTATAAAAGTAAAATATAGTAGCTATCTCAAATACTATCATTATGTATAAAAAGTGAAGAAATGAGCGCAGACAATTTTATAAGATTACTTAAAGACACATCTTGTAAGCGACAGGATATAGAATGGGATCCAGTTGTTCTACTCTATTTTCTGTTCTTTGAATAGCCATAACTGCAAAACTCCTCAACACTTAAATTTTAAAGTGTATGGATTACCATTCTACTTTGTCAATTCCTACAAAACACACATTGTGGAGCAACTGAGCCCTGGGGATTATTTATCACATGCTGCCCATTCCTTATCTTTTTGAGTTTCTTTGTTCTTCTTAGTTATACATGACAGTAGAATGCATTTTGACACATCATACACAAATGGAGTATAACTTCTCATCTTCTGGTTGTACATGATGTTGTACATGATATAGAAATACAACAGTCACGTAATCATATATGCATAATGGGTAATAATGTTTGATTAATTCCACTATCCTTTCTACCTACATATACTCTACCTTCCTTCACTCCCCACAGTCTAAACCAAAGTAACTCTATTCTTCCTAGCCTCCCTCCCTTGTTGAATTAACAACCACATATCAGAGAAAACATCTGGTCTTTGCTTCTTTGGGATTGGCTTATTTCACTTTTTTTGATATTCTACAGCTCCATCCATTTACCAGCAAATGCCATGATTTCATTCTTCTTTAATATTCAGTAATATTCCAATTTGTATGTATACTACAGTTTATTTATACATTAATTTCTTGAAGGGAATCTAAGTTGGTTCCAAAGATTAGCTATTGTGAATTGAGCTGGCATAAACATTGATGTGGCTGCTTCACTGCAATATATGAATTTTAAGTCCTTTGTGTATAAACCAAGGAGTAGGGTAACTAGATCAAATGGTGGTTCCATTCCAAGTTTTGTAATAAATCTTCATACTGTTTTACAGAGTGGTTGCACTACTTTGCAGTCCCACCAGCAATGTATGAGTGTACCTTTTCCCCTTCCAATACTTATTGTTGTTTGTATTCTTAATAGCTGCCATTCTGACTGGAAGAAGATAAAATCTTAGAGTAATTTTAATTTGCATTTCTCTAATTGCTAGAGATGTTGAACATTTTTTTATATTTGTAGAGCATTTGTATTTCTTCTTCTGTACAGTGTCTGTTCAGCTCCTTAGCCCATTTATTGATTGGATTTTTTTATTAGTGTTTGAATTCTTTATATATCCTGGTGATTAATGTGTTATCTGAGGTGCATGTGGTAAAAATTTTCTCCCATTCTATAGACTTTCTCTTCACATTCTTGTTCCTTTGCTGTGAAGATTTTCAGTTGATTCCAGCCCATTTATTTTATTTTATTTTTTTAAAACAGAGAGTAAGAGGGGGGGAGAGAGAGAGAGGGAGAGAGAGAGAGAGAGAGAGAGAGAGAGAGAGAGAGAGAGAGAATTTTTTAATATTTATTTTTTAGTTATCGGCCGACAAAACATCTTTGTACATGGTGCTGAGAATCGAACCTGGGCCGCACGCATGTCAGGCGAGTGCACTACCACTTGAGCCACATCCCCAGCCCCCCAGCCCATTTATTGATTCTTTATTTTACTTCTTGTGTTTTAGGAGTGTTTTTAAGTATAATTGCTTTTTTTCCATTGGTTCCTGAAAAGTCCCCTCTTGAGATTACATCATTACACATTTTGTACTAAACAAAGGTAGCTCTTTCTCTAATCCAGTTTGGCAGTTTTATATTACTAGAGGCTTTTAAAATGTATTTTAAATTTCTAAAGTTGATGTTTTGTTACATGAGTACAAACACAAGAACATGGTCTATGAGGAAAGTGTTTTTAAAATCCACTGATTTTAACTAATTATACAAGGTTTTTTACTTTCCTTAAATTATTCTAAATAGACCATCTTTAAAATTATAATAAAAAAATAGTTCCATGGAATTATATATTTTTGTACTATTCTAGGACATAACAGCAGTAGCAGGTATTCCCTTTTCAAGGTTACTCATAAGTAAAAGCAAACAAGTAAATTTTTCAAAAGTATTATTAAATATAGCAAACTTCAAAATTTTTAATTAATTTTCAAATTTTAATAAATTTCAATGTTTTTGAGTTCTTCAATTTGATTTATTAGATTAAATTATAAAGTTTCTGTTTGTTTTAAATAAACTTTGGACAAATTCATTGTTAATGCATATTTCACCCTAGAATGAGAGCAGACCTTCCATATAACAGTTTTCTTTCATTTTGGCTTCTGTATCAGACTGTATGACATGACATCCATCAAGCAATAAAAAAGAAAAAAATTCTAAGTATATACATTTGTGGACATATAAATCAAACTACAACCTCTACAAAGTTTAGAAAATATGAATCTCTTTACTCAGTAATGGAATCACACCTTGAATTCCTTAAATCGATAGTTCACTGAACCTGAAGAACAATTTCAAGCATTGGCAGATACATAATCTGGCTTATGCTGTGTGCTAGAACATGTTCAGTAGAATTGAGCTCAACTACTAAAATAAATAATGCCTTCACAATACAGACTGCTGAAATACTAGCCACCTTCAAACATCAGAATTTCAGAATATCCAAGTTATCATATCAATGTCTATAAATATTGCTTGGATACTAAATAATTGCATTATAAATGAATAGTTTGGTAAAAGTTTAAACAAAATTTTACAATAAAATCTTCATTGCACTTAAAAGTGAAGCAAATCTTACTAACATCTGTCTATGATTTTAAATCATGCTAATGGGGACAAAATGTAGCAAATACTTTAAGTGTCCCTCGTATATCTTGCACACAATGGAGATTCTATTTTAAGCAGAGATTTGTAGATTTTCTAGAATTTAGACTTTTCAAACCTTCTAGAAACCAATTATCTTTGCAAAGCATTTATAAGCTTACCCCCAAAGAAATATTTCATTGTCTGTTGAAAGTAGAATTATCTCAGTAAGAAAAGACCACCTGTGAAATTCTAATTTTTCTATACTTTTAAAAATTTTCACTAGGATTTTATTTGGATGCCCAAAGTGAGTTAGCTAAAGAATGAATTTTCCCTATAGCTACTGTGTTCATCAGTATTGTTAGCCCCTGGGGGGCAGGGGTGGGAGGCACTATTACTAACTTGTCATTGTAGATAATAACTAAAAATTAACAATTTTTCTATTGACTGATATTGAGAAGAAACATTCACAGCCATGCCTAATATCATCCACAGAGATGATCTCTAAACATGAAGTTTTCTATAAAAATGCTACTGAGGACTCACACTGGCATCTCTTTTTTCTGCAGTTTCCAAACTGTAATAAATTTTTTATTATCTTTCATTTAATTCCATGTAGGTTTATTCTTGCTGATAACATGATCTATTGTTCTCTGAACCATGGTGAGATTGCCATTTCTTAAACAGACAGCACTTATTGGAAATTAAACCTCTACTAATGTATTATAATTATTACTTGAGGGTAATTTGCTGCTCCAGCAGGGAGTAACAGCCAATGTGATGGGAATGTTTCTTCTAGGGAGCTGTTAATATTTCTTCTACACTGAAATCCCACATAATGGATCTTGCCTGAGGCTGATTAATGATTTCAGAGCTGGAACAGTGATTTGTAGCTAAATCAGTCATCACTGGAGAAGATTCAGGGTTATTTCAGTCAATACTGTTAAATAAGTATAAACAGTAACTTCAGTTAACACACATGTAATCTAGTAGGTAAGAGAGAGCAGCAATAAAAGGAAGTAAATAATGGTAATCCTGCTGTACATGCATTTCATTTACACTTATACCAGATACAGGGAAAAAACACACTGCAGTGCCATCAAACCTACGGAATTACTTCACTCCAACACATTTTTCTGCATTGAAAAAGCAATTTCCTAAACAAATAAAAGCAAATTGAGCTAAGTGCCTGAAATAAATCAGCATGTTTTCCTCCCTTCTTTACTTTCTATCACCTTCCTTACTAAGGAAAAAATTGGACAGATAAATTGGAATAAACTTGTGCAAGACAGATTTTAAGGAGGGAAGATTGTATTCAGAATGTCCTACAAGTGTACAGATATCCGACCTCATACATACTATCCTATTCAAGCTATAGAGACATTGGCCTTCACCCCAAATGATGTGTAACATAGTTCTCACAAGAGGCAACCTTGAGATCCCTTTGCCTTGAGGCTTACCTGAAGACTGTGCAATCAGGACCCTGTAGTCAATTTATTCTTCTTTGTTAATGTGAAGTCAATAACAAAATAAGGGCAGTGATATAACTGTAATTAAGGACAATCATGTGGACCTTAATGTGGACTTTCCAGTTACGCATTTCAATGATTAACCTGGCTTTCTTCCTTCCAAAGATTTCTAAACATTGTGATATGTATTGTTTGCCCAGGATCCCTAGTTTTTGACTAGTAAAATCAAGTAGTAAGCAACATTTCAATAATAATGTTAAGAAAAGTGAAAATTTCCTGTTATGTAAAATCTGAAGTTTTGTCAATTCATTGATTATAAGCACAGCCATTAGAGTGACTGATGAAGTCAGAATAAGAATCGTCAATACCTTTACCAGATATGTAACAATTTCAGGCAACACATAAAAGATGGACTCCAAAATAGTCTCAGGTTTTCAAATTCCCGGGAGAAAGTGAGCTCAAAGAAATGTCAGTGTATATTGTAATATGAACAAAGAGCTTGAGAAATTTAGTGCTAGGCTTGTGAACTATATCCAAACCTTATTTCTATTTGCAACTTCTTTGTACACTACAGAGCTCTTGCTCACCTGCTCTTGTGCACATATACACACAAAGGGCCTTGAGTCAGGGGACTTTATTCTTTAATCAGAATAAGTACTATGATACATATTAATCTTCAATCAAATCAGTACAAAGTAATCTGTGGATTGTTATTACTGGGTGTGACACATGGCTTTTTCTCCAGTAGACATAATAAGTCAAATGTAAAAGAGAAATTTTCTCCCTTTGGTAAGGAATTTTCAGACCATCTGTAAGGACTGCTAAACCTATTTTATTGCGGTAACAAAACCAAACTTATTAGGTTCACAGACCATCAGTTTTGTAAACAGCTTTTAAAGGTACAGTTCACATATTGTTCATCCACTTATATGTGCAATTATTGGTTTTAATATATTCCCAGTTGTGAAACCAATACTAAAACTCATTTTGGAATGTTTAATCCCACAAACACATACCCATACTTCTAAACCATATCCTTCTCCCCTTTACCAGGTACTAGGCAACTATGAATCTAGTTTCTGTTGCTGTAAATTTTCGTACACTGGACATTTCACACCAGTAGCATTACAAAATATGTGAACTTTTTCATTTGTCATGTTTCCAGGGTGCATCCAGCTGAAGCATGCATTAGCATTTCATTCATTTTCTTTGCCAAACAATATTCCATTGAATGGATCTTACACATTTCTTCATTAATCAGTTGGTGGACAATTAGGTTGTTTCTACTCTTTTATTATTATGAATGATATTGTTGGGAACATTATTTACAAGTATTTATGTGAACATATGTTTTCATTTCTCTTCTGTACACACCTAGGTATAGAATTGATGGGTTATGCAGTAGCTCTCTATTTAACATTTTGAAAAATAATCACAATGTTTCATAAAGCAGCAGGGCTATTTGACATTTCCTGGAGCAATATATGAAGATTTCATTTTCTCCACATCCTTACCAACATTTCTTATTGCTTTTGTTTTTGACCACAGAAATTCTAGTGAGGTGAAATGGTCCTATACTCTGGTTTTCATTTGGTAATAACTAATTATGTGGAAAATTTTTTTATGTATAAATTAAGCATTTGTAGTATTCTTTGGAGAAATATTTATTCATATTATTAATCATATTATTTTTATCTTTTTATTATTGAGTTGTAAGAATACTTTTTATATTCCAGATGCATGCTCCTTATTACATATTTTCTCTCATACTGTAGATTGTATTTTTACTGTATCGATGGTGTCTTTTGATGCACAAATACTTTGGAAATTCATAAAGTTTAATTTATCAAAATTTTCTTTTATCATTTCTTCATTTGATGTCATACCCCCAAAATCTTTGTCTAATCCATTTCATGAAGCTGCACTCTTATGTTGTCTTCTAAGAATTTGTTTTTGTTTTACTCTTAATTTTGGTCTATAATCTATTTGTAGTTATTTTTTAAAAAAAAATATTATGAGAAAGAAGCCTAACTTAAAATTTTACTTCAAGATATATATTATTCTAGCACTATTTTTTGAAGAGGACAGATTATTAGTGCTTAATACTAACAATTTACTTGTCTCTTCTAATCCTCAGTTTTGTCATCAGTAGGATGGAATTATAAATAAAAATGCCTCATTAACTGTGTTACTTTCAGAACTAAATTCTACAACATAAAATGTATAGCATCACATTTAGCATGTTAGTTGTAATCTAGCTCTTAACAGATCTCTCTTGGTTATTTTAACCTATTTCTGCCTATGCCTTACATCTTATGTCTGTCTCAACTGCTGTCAAAGAAAGTTTTAAATTGTTAAAAGTGTTCTTTTTCCTTATTTCCACCTGCAAAATAGCTGTTTCCATGTGATCTCTTACTTGGCTAAAGTAATTCATTCTTAAAAGTAAAAATGATAAAATAATGTGATTCTTTAATGGATCTACATTGCCTTATGTACAGACATATATTACACTAAAATTCCTCCACAACTATTTTAATACTACTTAATAATACTGGATTGACTTTATTCATCTGAATATTAAAGGCCCCTAAATGGAAATGCCCTTTTTCAATATGAAGAGACTATGTGTAGAAAATGGTGGTTTATTACAAATTATGAGGTTGGAAAGAAAAGCATATGTAAAGAAAGTTGTCAGCATACAAAAACAACAACAACAAAATCTGTTTTTCCTTCACAGACTTGTGAAGTTTCACACATTTGAAGGATATTGCCCATTTTTGAAAGATACCTTGAAACTGTAGTTTGGCAAACCAGGGAAAGTCTATCGCAATAGAAAATATAGGAAATTTATGGTAAGGTTTATGTACTGTTTTTGCATGTTCCCAGCCATGTGACCTTGACTGTATTGTTTTTTAATATATTCATCTCCATTTAATTGAATGAGACTAATATGTAGCTCTCAGGAAGTTCATGATAATTAAATGAGATTTTGTCAATGGAAATGATGTGAAGATGTGAATCACTAAAGAAACATGATATGTAGTCACAAATTAATTTCAAGTTGAGGAAAGCTGGGAGAATTTAAAATTGAACTGTTATTTGGAAATGTAAGAGCAAAGATTATTTTTAACATGATAAAAATTCCATACATTTTATGTATACAATAAGAAAGAATGTAGAATAATTATAGGAATAGATGTATATTCAAATCATTCTTAGAACTTTAAAATAATAATGAATTATTTGAGCCAGGGACCTCTCTTTCCTGTTTTGAATTTACTTAGTACAGATTTTTAGATTCATTGACTAATAACAGATCTTGCAGTGATGGAACATTTATATTATATTCCTTTTCCCAATAACCAACAGCACCATCTGGCAACCTGAGTGTTTTTCTCATCATTGCAAGTCAGAGGCATGTGTAATTATCTCCTTGAAAGGGAACTTCTCAAGAAAAGTAAGTGTAAGAAACATTTTCTCATTGCATTGGATAAAACATGAGTGCCAAATGATGGGCTGTTGCATAAGTTATATAAATCTAAAAATATAAACACAAAATGTATCAATGGAAGCATAATGCTCTTTTATTGATTATTAAAATGTGATATTTATGTGGCTCTTCGCATTTGCATTAGAACTGGATGTTGACTAAGAATCCCACTCTTGAATCAGTGAGGAGGAGGGTGATGGGATAATATCAAAACTTCCAAATTATGTTTATTTACTTTTGAACAGGTGTTAAATGATGGATTTAGAAGTGCAATAGTACAGTGTGCTTTGTAAGTAGAACTGTGAAAAAAAATATTCACAGCTGAACTAAAAAGAGAAGTGTTAAGAAAAGGGAGGGTTTTAAAAGAACTCTAATTATATTAGCACATAAGACATACTATAGCATTTTAGTCTATAAAAAGGATGCATGCCTTTTCTCTAGAATATTCACTATTGGCTAAGAGAGAACTTGCTCATTCATTGTCCTGATTCATACTTGAAATCATATGAAATCTGTGTAAGCTTATGGAATACAAAGATAATACATGGGTGAGGAATAATGTAATTAAGGATGTTAGGTCTAAGCTCTACCCATGGAGCTCTAGAATCTTTGGTCCTCAGTTAAGAGCAGAAGTATGCATGTCACTTGTAACTGATAGAGCTGGAGAAGTATTGTCTTTAGCACTATTACAAAGATAACATTAGTGAATTAGGTACACAGTATTTAGAGTACATCTTTGATGTCTTTGCCAAATTTACAATGAAAAAGTTGCAAATAGCAAATTAAGAGTGATTTAAATAGGAAGATGTTTCTCTATATTGAGTGGAAATACATGGCAAAGGATCTATCCATATTCTTGGATTCTAAAGTTTTTATTTATATAAATTTATAGAACTTTACCTTCAAAAACAAGCTTAAAATGATGGGGATAAAAGATGAGGATCAAGTTAGGGACACAACAATTATTTTAGTTTATTCCTTAATATTCAATTAATTAGAAAAAAATATGTTCATAGAAAAGCAACTAGGTTGGAAGTGATAAAGTGTATGCTTTTGCATAATTTCAATATGGTACTGATTTGTCATATCTCATGTAGGACTAGGTGTAGTGGCACACACCTGTAATTTCAGTGGCTAAGGAGGTTGAGGCAGGAGAATTTCAAGTTCAAAGCCAGCCTCAGAAACAGGGAGGTCCGAAGTAACTCATCAAGATCCTGTCTCTAAATAAATTATTAAAAAGTGCTGAGAATGTGGCCTAGTGGTTAAGTGCCCATGTGTTCAATCTCTGGTATGCCCCCAAAAGGAAATCTCATGGTTAATGGAATAAATAATTATAATAAAGTTTACTTTAAGAAATGTTAAATTTTTTAGAAATGCTCAAAGGAAAAGAATTCTTAATTTCTAACTTGAATTTAGCAAGATAAAATTCATATAGAACATATTGCACATATTTCTTAAATGATGAGTTAGACAGGTATGGAAAGGAGGAATTACATTCCTGAAAGAAGACTTAAAGAAATGAAAATAAATATGACTGGAATGTAAATTTGCTGTGTCTGTAAGGAGAAGGCTCCCAGAAATAAAGTATTAAGAAGTAGCCAAATAAATATGTTAATTGAAATTAGTTCATTCTATAAAAACACCTTATGTATCACAAAACATATTTTGTTTCTTGTTTTTCTTGGCTGTAGTGAATCTACTAAATTGAAATCTAACTGACCTTAAGCATTATTTGCTCACAATATCTAGTAGGACAATTTTCAGTGATCATCCAGGCTTTATTGCACACTTCAAATGAAAAGGCTTTCACAATAATTTTAAAAAGCCAATTTTGCAATTTAAAGGCATTAATTGTTTGCAGGTATTTCGTTGAATTATGCTTTTTATGGAATCCCTTACTCGATTTAAATCTTCATTCTTCAGCTACAGAGGAAACTATTTTACCACAGATATTTCATATGACAAGTATATAAAGTAAGGGATAGAAGAAGGATACACCATAAGAAGAAGAAATGTGACAAGAAGAGAAATAGTCCAAAGTTATACCATCTGACAACATTTTTGAAAGACAAGAAAAATCATGTCTTTTTTGCTATTTGGGCAAATTACTTAATCCCATATTTTGCCATATTTATCTTTAAGATTGACGTTTTAACATCTAATTTCTGATAAAAAATCATTAGCTGTATAATGTGTTAGTCATTTTTCAAGACTAAGATTTTAGTATTCTTTTTTCCACACAGTCTCAGTCTTTTCACCATTTCTCATAAGATAATTTGAGGAGCATGCACCATGTCTCGGTACCCCATAGAACACCATGTTCAAAGTCTCAGACTGAGATGCTCAGAACTAAATTTTTACCATAGATGAACTGTTCATTGCGGTGAGTCTCATTTCACCACAGCATATTTTGTCTCCCTAGAACTTATTAGGATTAAATTCGATTTTCTTTCTCTTTTTATTAGTCATTTATTTTGTTGAATTTTGATTTAGGAGTTTGTTTATTCTTTTCCTCCTTAGAAATTGTTCATTCTTAACTTGTAGGAAATTCAACAAGGCCATGAAATGTTTTTAGGGTCATGATCAGTACCTGAACACATAACATTTTAAATGAAAAAAAAATTAATTTCTTGTATGTAATGAGAAAAGCTTATGCTTCAAATGGGCATTTCTTTTTTTTAAAATTTTTTTAATCATCAATTCATGGTGTTTAGTTCCTGTTGACTACACTGGAAACTACATGAACTTTCAGTAACATTATGCAGTTGGTAATTCATTCATATCTTCACATGAAGAGATAGTGAGAAGCCTATCTTCAATAATAATGATGTGTTTTTCATAGCAGTTGTAATTTGTTAAGATAGGGAAATCATAGACTTTGAACTTGAGCTAGGATCTGCCATTTACTATCTGTGTGATCTCAATTTATTTGAATATTGGATTACTGCTGAAAAGATCTTACTATAATACCAAGTTGAAAGATGTAAATGTTTAAAAAAAACATATTTTAAGCTTCCAATGAAATGATTTTCTTTAAAAAGAATACAACCAGGATTCACAGATCCCACCTTAGAGAAATTATATGCCCTTTAGGTCTTAGAGCTTGTGTAAAAATCATCATCTGGGCTTAGAGTGCCCCCAGCAGAAGTCATTTGCAATCTTCTGTGATTCACCTTTTCCTTAAAGGCAACTTGAAGCATTCCTTTCCCCATAGGCCTTCCCTGGCATAAGCACTGACTATCATCTTTCTGTTGGAAGTTAGCACAGTTCCTGACTTATTGTAAATTGTCATTAAATAGTACCAGAAGCTACAACTAGAATGATGGGGGGGGGGGTGACAGAGAGAAAATGGATACAAAAAAAGGTTCTTTCTCTCTTTTTGGTTCCTCACAAAATGTTATATTATTCTTTGCATGGAATTTCAGCTAATTGCTTATATAGCTTTCCCATTTATAGATTATAGGTGAATTTTTAAAATTCATCCTCAAAACTTGAGGGCTTAGCTTACCATAGTCAAATGCAACCTTAGATGTAAGATATTAAAACACTTTGGAAGAAAAAACTTAACAATAGATTTAACAAGTGGGTTATATTTTATGTATCAACTCAGGAAAAAAAGAAGCAAAAATTTATGACTATTTAAATGTTCCTCCAGAAGAATTTTACAATTCAATTAGTGTCTTCTGATTAATCTTTACATGAAGTATGCTGCTGAGAGCCATTAGCCAAGTAGGTATGAAATTTTCCTTGCCAGTGTACCCCATGTTGCTTAAATGGGGTAAAATGAACTTGCCTTAGACATTTTGCAGTAACATTGCATGTAAGGTGACTTTGCTCAAGGACCAGGGCGGATCCGGGTCTAGGGCCGATCAGGGTTTAAGGCTCTCCTTGGATTTAGGGCGTTCCCGGTTTAGGACAATCCAGGTTTAGGGTGGTTCCAGGTTTAAGATTATTCCTGCTGGGAATAGGGCGTATCCTGCTGCCTGAGTTCCCTTTGAGTTCTCCCGGGATTCAGAGAGTATTTGGGAGGCAGAGGAGGTGGATTTGGGCAGAGAACGTGGATTTCCCCAGAACATGTTTGGAGAGGGCCAGTGTGAGTTTGGGAATAAAGAATTGCTGTTTGAATCTACAAAGCTTTGAGTGACTCGTGATTTTGTGCCCAGCCAGACTGCAGCAATATGCTTTGTCAAATATGAGAATAACTATTCCTGCTTGATTTTTGTCTCCGTTTGCATGGAAACTACATGAAATTTTAGTAACATTGTGTAGTTGATCATTCATTCATATCTTCACATGAAGAGATAGTGAGAAGCCTATCATCAATAATAATGATGTATCTTTCATAGCAATTGTGAATTGGTAAGATGGGGAAATCATTTGCATGGAGACAAAAAGCATCCTCTCACATTCAGCTTATGAATGTATTTACCAGAAAGGTGAATTTTTTTTAAATAACAGGAGATTATCTTATTTTTTAAATATGATTTTCAGACTATGTCTCCTAAAGGGAATGTCCCTTCATCCTTGTTTATTGGCCCATACAACAAGATGATATAACATCTGTAAGTATTTCTGCCCCAAATGTTAATATACCTTCTTACTTGAAACAAATGCTATTTGACATAAACTCATAGATAGACTTCAATACAATAGCACTGAAAAATTTTAAAACACCTTTCTCACCAATAGATAAATTATCTGGGCTTAAACTAAGTCCTAATACATATATAGAATATTTAATCCAGCAGCCACTGAATTAATTCTTTTCACCTGTACATGGAAATTATCCAAAACAGACAACATTTTAGGAAACAAAAGTCTTACAAAAAATTTAAATAATGTCTTGCATTTTGTCAGATTATAATGGAATAAAATGAGAAATCAATAAGAAGATTAGATTAGAAAACCATTTAACACATGGTAATGGAATAATGTACTTTCAAATGAGGAATGCGTTATTAGAAACAAGAAAAGGAGGGAGGGCGGGAAGGAAAGGAGAGGGGAGGTAAGCATATCAAAAACAAAAACTCTGAGACACTGTAAAGCAGTCCTAAGAAGAATGTGTATATTATTGGGTGCCTGCATTTAAAAAAATAGAGAAAAAAAACCTATTCTTAAATTATCTGGTGTTCTATCTCAAGGTTCCTAGAGAAGTAATAAGAAACTAATTACAAAACCAGTAGAAGAAAGAAAGAATTTAGAGTTGAAACTGATAAAATTAGAATTAAACATGTAAAGTATAAATGCAACAAAGATTTGGTTCTTCAAAAACATGAACAGATAGATAAACCCTTAGTCAAACTAACCAAAATAAAGAGAGAAAACCAAAATCAACAAAATTAGAGTTGAAAAAAAAGAGATATCATTACAGACATTGCTGAAATCTCAAGAATCAACAGGAATTATTTTGAAAAATTATATTCAAGTAAATGGGAAATCTATAATATATTGACAAATTTCTAAACACATATGACCTACCCAAATTGTACCAAGATTATATAGAAAACCTAAACAAACCCGTATCAAACAATGCAATTAAATAAGCAATAAAAAGTCTTCTAATAAAGGAAAGTCCCAGACCTGTTGTGTTCTCAGCTTAGTTCTAACAGGCCTTTAAAAAAAAAACTAATGTCAATCATCCTCAAATAATTCCATTAGATAGAATGGTAGAGAACACTCCCAAATTCATTCTATTAATCCAGTATCATCCTTATACCAAAAACAGATGAAGACACACAAGGAAAGAAAACTGTAAACCAATATCCCTAATGAAGATTAACAAAAAAATCTTAAAAATATTAGCAATCCACAATCAAAAACATCAATAATCTTGTACACCATGATCAAATTGGTTTTAAAGCAGGATGCAAGGCTGGTTGGTTCAATATATGCAAAATGATAAATGTAATTCATCTTGTAAATACAATTTAGGACAAAACCCACATGGTCATCTCAAAAGATGCAGAAAAGGCCTTGACAAAATTATAATTATTGAAACTCCAGCCAGAACAATCAGAAAAGAGAAGGAAATTAAAATGATACAAATATGAAAATAAAAGTAAATTTATTTTTGTTGCTGATGAAATAATCATATACTCAGAAGACTCAGAAATCTTCTAAAACAGATAAACTAATTTAGGAAAGTGGAATATAAGGTCAACCTACAAAAATCAACAGATGTCCCTATGCTACAATGATGCATCTACTGAGTAAGAAATCAGGAAGACAATTCCATATTCCATAGCCTCAAAAAACAAACAAAATATGTGGGAATTCATCTAACTAAGAGTTAAAAGATATGTACAATGAAAATTATGAAAGACTAAAGAAAGAAATTGAAAAAATCTTTGAATATATTCTTGGGTAGGCAGAATAAATGTAGTCAAAATGGCCAGATTACCAAAAGTGATGTACACATTCCTTCCAATCCCCATCAAAATAAAAATGACATTTCTCATGGAATTAGGAAAAAATAACTCTTAAAATTTATATGGAAATGTTAATGACCCAGGATAAGCAAAAGAATACTGTGCAATGACATCACAATATTTGATCTCAAATTATATTACAGAGTTACAGTAACTAAAACAGCATAATACTAATGCCAAGACAGTAATGAAGACTAATGAAATAGAAGACACTAAGATGAATGCACTCAGATTCAGTCATCTAATCCTTGATAAAGGTTCCAAAAATAAAAATTGAAAAAAAAAGAAAAGTTAAAAATAATTTTAGCAATTTTAACTGGATTTCTTTAGGTAGAAGAATGAAACTAGATGATCATTTCTCAGTCCGCACAAAAATCAATTCAAGTTTATCGACATCCTTGGAATTAGACAAAGAAACACTGTAATTTATAGAAGAAAGTCTGGAGGCAATACATCAACTTCCTTAACAAGACACCCAAAATTTAAGAAATAAAACCAAGAATCAATTAAGTGGGATAGATTTAAATTAAGCTTCCATACAGCAAAAGAAATAACACTATAAGGAGATAGACTACAGAATGGAAGAAAATATTTGCATGCTACTCTTCTGACATGAGATTAACACCCAGAATATGCATAATTCAAAAAATTAACACCCAAAATAATAATTACAACTCCATGAATGAATGAGCAAATGAAGTAGACAGACATTTCTCAAAGGGAAAAATATAAACAGCTGAAGCATGTATAAAAAGATGTTCAACATTCTTAGCAATCAGAGAAATGCAAATTAAAACTACACTGAGGTTTCTTATTTTAGTTAGAAAGGCAGCCATAAAGAATAAAAATAGCAATAAATGCTCAGGAGGATGAGAGGAAAAGAGCACACTCATTCATTGTTCAACAGTGGAAACGAGTACAACAATTTCAAAAGCCTCCTATATGACCCAGATATCACACTCCTTTGTATTTCTCTAAAATAAAACTAAAATAAGGTTTCTATAGTGATAGATTCATATTAATATTTACTTTGTAAAATTCATGATAGTCAATTATGAAGACAGCATAGATGTCCCTCAATAGAAAATTGGATAAAGAAAATGTAAAGAACATGTGGTTTATACACAATGGATTTTTACTCAGCCATGAAGAAAAAATGAAGTTATCTCATTTGTTAGTAGGTGGAACTGGAGAACATCATATTAAGTGAAAAAAAAAGCCAGACTCAGAAAACCAAGAGTCAAATATTCTCTCTCATATGTGCAAGATAAAGAGAAATCAGAAATTTGCAAAAAGTATGGAAACTCATGAAAATATAAGGAAGAGAATTGGAGTAGAGAAAGGGTCTCTAGGGAAAGGGAGGAGAGTTGGGAATGGGGAGGAACTGCAGAAATTATGCTGTGTGCATGTATAAGTATATCACAGTGAATTCCACTTTTATATGTAACTATGATTCACCAATTAAAAAGTAGATCAATAGCAAAGACCAAAAGAATAGAGGAAGGGATAAGGGAGAAGAAGGGGGGTAAAGAAGTTAGTACTGTGAATTGAAATGGAGCAAATTATATGCATTTATTAATAAGTGAAAATGAATTCCACAAGAATGTATAGCTCTAATACACTAATAAAAAAGATACATTAAAAATGCAGTAACTTGATTTCTTCCGCAGCTACCACAAAATGATGACAGTGTTCTTGAATACAATGGTCTAATCACATTATGCAAAAGGCAATGGAATCATTTTTTTAGTCCTTAAGAGTTTCTAACAATTACTATTTTTTCCCTCTCTGTGTTCACAATATATTTGTAGAATTTTAGTAAAGATCATTATTATCCTTGTCATCATTTCCTAGAAAAAATTATTGCATCTTGTTCTTTATGTTTTCTTTCATTTTCAATGTTCTTTCTTAATTCTCAAGATTAATAAAAGATATACCACAACAGGTTTTAAATTAAAATGGGCTTGATATATAAATTTCCATGAATCATATACATTTTCCCTTTTTTGACTCATCATATTTTTTTTCTCAAAGTTTGTAATGCATCTTCAGATTCTATTTGATAATTACAAGGAAAGCTATTTCCTTTACTTACACATTCTTTAAATTCTTACATGCCTCCTTATTATAAGCCATAACAATGCTATATGTGGGGTGGACAGGATTGAGAAAAAAAAATCCAGACAGCTGCCCTGCATCCCATGGACATCTTCTGGGGGCTAGAGTGGGGCTGAAAGTCACCTGACCACTGCAGTGATCATACTACCAATATAACAAGAAGTAGAAGAGACTTCATATATCCCTATTAAATAAAGGAAAAACACATTTTACATGCTCTTTCTCTGAAAATTAGCACTATTTTGGAAAAAAAATTGAATACTACTATAGAAAAAATAATATGAATATGATTGATAAACTATCATTTCTTAAGCCCAACATTAAGCTTATTTCTTTCAAATGCTGTATGTAAATAACGGATATAATATATATCTATATATGTAAAATCAAACATAAGGCATACATTTTCTCTAGTAGTTTATCCTATGCTGTATGTGTTATAGTTATAATTTACCAACTTAAATTTGTTAAGTTTACATAATATATATTTTATAAAGTTCTAAAATATGTATTGTATGTGTGAATATTCATATTTGAATGTTTTCTTTTTTTGTTGTTATTGTTTTATTTGTTTTCATGTGGTGCTGAGAATCAAACCTAGTGCCTCATATGTGCTAGGCAAGCACTCTACCACTGAGCCACAACAACAGCCTCTAAATATGTTTTCTTATAATATATATTTTTAGACTATTAATTGGTGTTTGCAAAATTAGCCACTGTTTTATGTCTTACCTATTTCATTATTTAAAAATATATAATTCTTTTTCTACATAAAATAACATGATGCATACTTTTAGCCAAGATAAGTGACAAAATCAGAATCGCCAGTTAAATGAGAAATAACATTAAATCAGAGATGTAAAATGATTAATTGCTTTGTAGAATAGTTATACTTTCCTTACCATATCAATCTAAGATTTTTTTAATAGAAAATCCTTCTATATCCCAAAAACTAATAAAAATATTGCCTTCAGTTGATTAGGTTGTTGATATGGTCTCACATCTATACTAGAACTTTCAAATTATTCCTATGTTAATTTTATGTGAGTAAGAACATGCAATTTTTCTCAACAACTGTTCCCAAATAATTAACTGTTCAACATAGCTGCTAAATACTCTGCTGCTTCCCCATGTGTTGAGATGCAACCTTTATCATGTGGTTACTGCTTCTGTAATCTACAACATGTTTCTAATCATCTTTTTTTTTTAAAACCAGGAAAGAATTTCAGTTCTGTACTTATTTATTTAAATTATTGAAGAGTAATAATACTCTTTAATAATACTTTAAAATAACCATTTAATTCTGTTTACCACATAAATAATGCATTTTAAAATAAACTTCTGTAATAATTTTGTATTTACAAAGATAGTACAGTTTCTTCCACTCCTTCTATACCTCCACCACTACCCTCCTTGTTGCCATCTCATACTACATATACATTTTAATATTATTTATAATAGATTTAAATTTGTATCATTAAATCATTCTACGTTTTTTCTTGAATCACATTGATTAGTTCAATAAAGTAGAACAACAATCTTTATTGACACTTTAATTTAATTGACACAGTAATCACTGGGAATTGAAAGATTAAACCTGGCAATAATTGACATTTGGATCTATCTTGCAATTAAATCTAAAAAACTTGTTAGATTTCAAGTTTTTTGTACTCATGTCCAGGAATACTTCATATTTTTCTTCCTGTGTATTTATATTTCATGGTAAGCTTTTCCCTCTTTGGTTCAAGTCCAATATTATGTATGAAATTAATGTATTCATTATTCTAATTGACTATAATGTTAGTAACACTAATGAGTTTAATCCAACAATCTTTTTCAGCACAGGTGTTTTTAGTTGGGATTTAATTGTATAAATATTTTTGCAAATAATTTTTGTCTGTAATTCCACCAAAAATAGATACCAGTGTCAAATCTCAAAAATAGTTATCTTTTCCCTCTTTGTATCAAAGTAAATTAGCATATTGACTTTAATATAAAAGTAAAAATATTATATTTTTTCAGGAATAGTTACTGGATTATCTGGAATACCTTTTGGTCCTGTTTGGTGTCAACAAATATACTGGTATTGAGTTCCTTCCATGGACTAACATTATAGCATCTTCATTTTTCTTTTTAAGTACATCAGAATTTTGATGGGTATGTATTTTCCACACACATAATAGTAGGTAAATTAACATATTTCTTGATAGTAAATTCTTTGATTGTGGCCTTATAGCAAACCTTCTGAAGTTTCTCCACACAAGTAAATACTTCAGTGCAGATTTCAATACTATCAAAATGTTTTAAAAATAGATAAACATTCCATAATTTGTTTAATATTTTCCACAGTATTATAAGGTTGCAATAGTCCATTTCTGTTGACCTAATTAAGCTAGTAGGTAAGGCTTTCTCAGAACCCAGGTCTTCTGGCGCTGAAACCAATATGTAACATCAAGAAAAATAATCTTAAAAGATATTCCTACCTTGTAATGAAAACTGAAGTGATTTTAAAATGTCTTTCCATTAAAACTAAGCTATGAATTCTGAGCCCAGTATTAGAATCACATGGCATTTCAGCAGTGGAATTCCTTTAGGGCATTATTATAAAAACTGTCATTTGATGTCTCATCATCCTATTGTAGTCTCTTTTTTTCCATTTGAAATGGTAAAACAGATTATGTTAAATTATAGAGAAGGGAAGATTTCAGATGACAAGGTAAAGGGCTTTGATGCAGAGATGTTGCAGGTTAGGTGCATTGCAAGATAACTTCTTTATGTAAGAGGAAACAGAGGTATATACCTGGGAACAACATTTTCCTCTCCAACAACTCACTGTAGCAACTCCAGTAGCTTTGGCAAAGCACCATGACATGGACATATCTGTGCCTCCTCAGAATTTGTGTGGTAGCATTAAACCCCCAAATTACTGTACTTGGAGACAGAGCCTTTAAGAAAGTAATTATGTCATAGCAGAACTGGTATCTTTATAACAGAAGGAAAAAAAAAACATCAGAGATTCCTTTTCTGCAAGTGCTCAAGGAACAGGCCATATGGGGACACAGTGAGCAGGTAACCATTATGAGTTAGGAACAAGACTTGACCAAAAACCAATCCTTAATTACACCTCTAGCCTCCAGAATTTGGTAGAAAATAAATTTCTGTTGTTCAAGTGAAACAGTTTGTGTTGTTGTGTTATGGAAGCCTGTGTTAATACAATTGGATTCATTTTACAGTTTGGAAACTATCACACAGGGTACATTCTATTAATGTCCACATAAACACAGGAATTTACTGGGAAAACACAGCTTTATTGATTTAGAGAACCTTGGACTCACTTGGTTGTGAAACTCACTAAAGCCTGAAAATACTTTGGGAAATTTATGTGAAAGCATGCCTTTTTCATGGATGACTGGCAAGCTGAATTTCCCTAAACATGTCAATCATAGAAGTTTTAATTGATGCCATTCTCAGCTACACAGAATGTAGTTAAAAAGTCATACATCTACCTGTGTGCAATTCCCAGAGAATGATGTGTGTGTGTGTGTGTGTGTGTGTGTGTGTGTGTGTGTGTGTGTGTGTTTAAAGAGAGAAAGGGAAAACTGAAGAAGAGAGTTTTAACTCCAGAAATCTCGCAGTTTCAGAATAAAAACTCTGGCCCATATTTTATGGTGAGTGAAAGGGACTGAGTTTTATCTATATACAATTAGATGTAACATATCCATTTGGAGAATATAAAAGCACTTATAAAAATAGTATAAGAGAAAATAAATAATGACCTATGATTCTCAGATTATTGTAGCCATGATACCTCTATTTCTTTGTTTGATGTGCACTTCATGTGATGATAGAAAATTAAGCTCTGTATTGTGTGAACAGAATTCATGAGTGCACTGATCTGAAAAATAATTTGTTGAATTGCCTCTAAAGCATTGATGCAAGGAAGAAAGAAATAAAAAGCTGCAGACACTTACATACTTCTTCTTATGTGCATAAAATCCTAAAAGAGCAACAAAAGGAGGAGATTCAGACTTATTTTTCCATCTGGTGTGCACTATTTCTTTACCATCAAAGAGATCTAATGCTGCCCACTCTATGTTATTTTCTAGATATTATTACTCATTAGTGACTTAATAACTGAATTTGTATCTTTAAGTTTGTAGTAAACTTAAAATATGGAGTCAGGTTGTGTAAAGTATTGAGCCATTTTCCGAAGCAATGCCAACAAATATATGTTAATAGAATTCACTACAAAATGAAATTTTGTATTAAGAGATTTCCCACATTTCCTAAGTTTTGCTGATTTATTGAAACACTAAAAAGGCTTCGTCCTATGAAACCTTTAAATTATATTTGAACTTTGGCATTACAAATATGACAGCATAGTCATACAATAGTGCCCCCTATGGAAGTGTATTGTCTCCAAAGCAGGCCGTGGAGGAAACAATGCCTACCTCCATGCTTCACAGGATTTTCTTCTGAGACATTTATCTAAGATACACTCATATTATCAATTAAATGGGAAATATTACATGTTAATCAAACTCACAAGTGTAAATGTAATAAAACAGCAGAAGGCATTATGAAAGATATACACTTTTGTTTTGGACAGAAATTTATTTTCTTATGAGTACATTCAAATGAAGAAACACATACTCAGAAGATCATCAGCTGTGCACCATTGTACGCACCTGCAATCTCAGCAATTCAGGATGCTGAGGAAGAAGGATCAAAAGTTCAAGGCCAGTCTCAGCAATTTAGTGAGACCCTGACTCAAAATTTTAAAAAGGGTTGGGGAGGGCTGGGGATGTGGCTCAAGCGGTAGCACGCTCGCCTGCCATGTTTGTGGCCCGGGTTCGATCCTCAGCACCACATACAAACAAAGATATTGTGTCTGCCGAAAACTAAAAAATAAATATATAAAATTCCCTCTCTCTCTCTCTCTGTCTCTCTCTCAAAAAAAAAAAAGGCTGGGTTGTAGCTCAGTGGTTGAGCACTCCTGAGTTAAAGAGAAAAAGAGAAAGATAGGCAGAGGTGAAAGAAGATTGACTACTAATGAGCTTAAAATTAATTAAATCAGGGAGAGTTAGGTAAATGTCATTACATTTTGCTAATCTCTTTCATCCACATGAACTACAATAATATACCTGTAAGTGTATGATTTTTACCTGGGGAAGACTAATGGAATGGTGACCAACTAAAATTCTCTAAGAGATACCTTCCAGATTCTCTACATATTAACACCTTTCTTTTCCTCTTCCACTTCAAACATTCAGTGGACAAATGATTGATATTGAATACTCAGGTTGCACCCTGAGCATATTCTCCCACCTTCTCAGTTCCTGATAGAAGTGGATTCTGCTTTGTAATCCTCCTTTATACCATTCAGGCTTGTGTATTGGGGTGGCTGACCATATTTTCACTGTAGGACCTAGTTTACTCTTAGTGTAGCACTTTACCTAATGCCAGAAATAAGTTAAAACATGGATGTTATTTAACTTTGGCTTATGAATTGCTTGGTGAAATATGTTGAGAGACTGTTTATAAAGTTTCTTTTCTCCTAAGTAGAAACCATGAGTTGAGAAAGTTTCCTTCTCCCTATGAATATTGTTGAAACTGAATATCGGGCATAGGATTGCAATAGCCATTGTCCCACTGAGTCATTTTCTTACTACCTACTGTAAGGATTGGGACATATTAGTGTTAACCAGCAGAGAGGAAAATAATCTGGATCAATGATGATATTATCCAGCTATTGGGATCTACCAAGCCTCTCTGAACTTGCATGAACATAAACTATGCATCAGTTCAAGTTAAAGCTTAATTTTTTCAATACCTTCACATTATCCTGAAAATATAATTGAACTTTCTAAAACAGCATGTAAAGTAACTCAAAAACTAGTTTTCCTCATCTCTCTTACCTTAATTCATACTATGTTCACCCTCCATAAGAAAGATCCAGCCACTTGAATTTTCTCTAGCTACCAGCCCCCTACATCATTAACCTTTCTGGCTTGTTCTATATCATTTTGGTAAGAATTGAATACTCCATCTCTCACCTAGCAGGCCTTTCCATATCATCCCATCATAGTTCAAGTATTATCCTCTTAAAAGATTTTCTCTTGGGCCTGGGGCTGAGGTTCAGTGGTACCACACTTGCCTGGCACGTGTGAAGCACTGTGTTTGATTCTCAGCACCATGTATAAATAAATAAAGGTCTATCAAACAACTAAAAAAATTTAAAAAAGGTTTTCCCTTAATACTCACATATTAAAACATTCTCTTCTTAGCATTTACTAACATCTTAGATAACATTTATTACTTTTCTTTTTTTTTCTTATTTTTATTTGCCCTTTTGTACATTTCTTTTTTAAAATTTTTTTATTATTATTTGTTCAAAACATTACAAAGCTCTTGACACTTATTACTTTTCATTGTAGAATTCTAACAGGAGCTAATTGAGGGTTGTAAATGTTTTTTGTTGATGTATCAAAACAGTGCCTATCTAGAATGATGGCTAAAGACAAGTTTATTTGTTCTCCCCATGATATTGCTATTATATGGAACACTTCTGGTTTGATATAAAAAGTAAATTCAAATATACATAAAAAAGACAATGATAAGATCTTTCACAGGATATGAGTTATTGCTACACTAGTGCTTTCCATAGAGTAACTGCTCCCTGGGTATGGAATGTGATTTAACTTGCCATTCATTCTACCCAGGACATATATTAAGACTCTCAGGTCCTTTTCTCAGTTATGGGAAGGCTTGGATCCATTGGGAAGGGCAAGAAAACCAGTTAGAAGTTGTCCCACCTTTGCTTATAGGCATGCATCCTCATCCCTTGGTAATCCCAGGAGATCAATTCTTTGTTAATATCAAGTCTGTCTGAGGGTCCAAATCCTTGTGCTCCTACACCATATTTCCTGAAGCCTACTCACATTCTTCCTAACACTTTAGATCATCTCTCCATTACTTATGATACCTCAAGGATGTGGGGATTGACTCTACTGATAGAATTTGGCTTGCATCAGTTGTTTCTAACAACCCCAACCAGATTCTCATTTTGCCTTTGCTATGATTGTGTTCGTTTACTGCTCAGCTACCTCCATCTCTGGTGTTCTCTCTTGTTTGTACCTATGCTATACATTAGTGATCACTACAATGACCTAAGAAAATTTCCCTTTCTCTCAAAATCATTCTCTCAAAATCATTCTCTCATTACTTCTCCCCTCCCCAACCTCCTCAATTTGTTATTATAGTTTTATGTAGTGGTGAGAATGTGATGTCCTCTAATATCTGAGGATGGACTAAGCATAAAGAGAAAATGCGTTTTTTTCCCTTTAGCTTTGTCATGTCTTCCAGTCCAATTTATCATGTTACTGCATACCAGAAGCTAAGCTTAACAGCAATGAGAGGAGAACCTCACTTTTCTTTTTCTGTTTTCTCAACTTGTAGGAACAAGTTGCATACTTATAGAAATTTGGAGAGCATTTCAAATCTCATCTAATTTGGGTTAGATACTTCTTCCCTTGACATAATATTTCCCATTGATGTTCCAGACTTTGCTGAAGTTTTCCTTAAAACCTTATCACTTCCTTCTACAATGGTAACAACACCTCATTAAACGAAAACACTTTTTTTCCTTACAATAAATAACATCTGTCCCCTCATTTCCTCTAGTCTAATTCAATCCAATTTCCCAAGGTACACCAATGAGTCTTATACTATCTCTATTCTCTACATTTTGCTTCCCTGCTTACAAATATCCAGTAACATTCCATTTCCCAGGGGATAAACTCCCACACAGTTGACATTTAAAACAATGTATCTATGCACACTCAAATCTTTACTAAGATTTTCAACTTTTCTTTCTTCAGTTTCTGTAAAATCACCGCTGTTTCTGTCAAAAAGAAATTTTTGCTACAAACCAAAAGACTCTGTGCTGTCTCTCTGTGTCTTCAGATATCTTTTTTCCTACTAAATCCCATAATCATCCTTATCTATCTGAAGTCCCAGCTGAAATGCCATCTCTCCTTTTCTGAGCAATATAGACTGACATAATTTTCCTTTTCTCTGAATTTTATTTGAACTAACACTCTTTACCGTCCAAGTGACATTTTCTTCTATTACAGCCTTCACCTGAGTTGTTGACTTCTTATTACTTGGAAACTATTTAAAACAATATTTTACAACCTTAGTATTTTTCTGCCGCAGTCTCTGGCTGGGCACAAATCACGAGTCACCACACAGCTTGTAGATTCAAACAGCAATTCTTTATTCCTGAACTCACATTGGCCGTCTACAAACATGTTCTGGGGGAATCCACGTTCTCTGCTCAAATCCACACCTCCACTGGACTTCTGTCTCCCAAATATATTCTGAATCCTGTGAGAACTCAAGGGGAACTCAGGCAGCAGGATACGCCCTATTCTAAACCAGGAACGCCCTAAACTCAGATTATCCTAAACCGGGAACACCCTAAACACGGATCCGCCCTGGTCCTTGAGCAAAGTCACCTTCCAGGAGTCCTTCCACAAAGCAACATGGGGGTACACTGGCAAGAAAATTGTCATACCTACTTGGCTGATGGCTCCCAGAATCTCCCCCCTTCTGATTAATTAAACAGCAAGTAATGTGGCTTAAGGACCGTGCCTGGTTGGTTGTCCAATTCAACATATGGTTCTTACTTGTCATTGGAAAACTGACCTTTAGGTGTCAGCCTCCTGTCTTAGGTTGATACCACTGCAACTGGATCATACCCGTCACTGACTACCGGTTCAGCATACAGCCATACTTGTGGTTGGTCTATGCACCAGTGGGGGGGTGAGGTTCTTTGCCTCACCTCTGTTGGCACCCAAATTTGGCCTTGGTGCCAGTGGGGGAGTGAGGTTAATGTGGCTTAAAGACCATGCCTGGTAGGTTGTCCAATTCAACATATGGTTCTTACCCGTCATCGGAAAACTGACCTTTAGGCGTCAGCCTCCTGTCTTAGGTTGATACCACTGCAATTGGATCATACCCATCACTGACTACTGGTCCAGCATAAGCCATTGGCCGCCAAATATTAGACCATCACTAGAAGAAGGGAGGAGGATACAGAAATGCCACGACATCAAGCCAATTAACAGCTCCTTTGGAAAAATTTCATCACTGGTGACATCATCAGCAAAGATATGCCAGCATTACCACAATTCGCTGCACTAAACGATAGTTACATAGTCCACGCAAGTTCTGCAAGTGGTTCAAAGTGGAGGAATCTATCAATATGTCCGTCTCCTGCCAAAGTCGATGCTGGGAGACATTAGCCAAGTAGGTATGACAATTTCATTGCCAGCGTATCCCCATGCTGTTTAGTGGAAGGACTCCTGAAAGGTGACCTTGCTCAAGGACCAGGGTGGATCCGTGTTTAGGGTGTTCCCGGTTTAGAATAGGGCGTATCCTGCTGCCTGAGTTCCTCTTGAGTTCTTAGGGATTAAGACAACATATTTGGGAGACAGAAGCCCGGTGGAGGTGTGGATTTGGGAAGAGAACGTGGATTTCCCCAGAACGTGTTTGTAGAGTGCCGGTGACAGTTCGGGAATAAAGAATTGCTGTTTGAATCTACAAAGCTGTGAGTGGCTTGTGATTTGTGCCCAGCCAGAGACTGCGGCATTTTTCCACGTTTTTTTTTTTATTGTGCATTATAGTTATATGTAAAAATAATATTTGTTGTTCATATTTGTACATTCACACAATATATAACAATATAATTTGGCAAATATCACTCCCCAGCACTTCTCTCCTCCTCTTTACCTCCCACCCCTTGGTCCCTTTGCTGATTTCCCTTTGATTCTCATGAAATCCATTTCCACCTTTCATTTCTTTTTCCTTCTACTTTTGAGAGAAAACATACAACACAACCTCTGAGTTTGACTTATTTCACTTAACAAATGGTCACTAGTTCCAACCATTTTCCATCAAATTACATAATTTCATTTTCTTTATGGCTGAATAAAAGTGCATTGTGTATATACACTATATTTTCTTTATCCATTTATCCATTGATGGACACTTAGACTGGTTTCATAGTTTGGCTGCTGTAAACATGGGTATGCATTTATCACCATAATAAGTTGACTTTAATTCTTAAGGATGAACACTGGGATTTAGTATAGCTCGGTCTTAAGGTGGCTCCATGCCTAGACTTTTGAGGAGCCTCTATACTTATTTCCACAGTGGCTGTAATAATTTGCAATCCCACTGAAAGTATAAAAGTGTTACTTTTTCTCCACCTACTGTCCAGCATTTATTATTTTTTACTTTCTTGATGACTACCATTATGATTGGAGTGAGATGAAATCTCAGTGTAGTTTTGATTTACATTTCCCTAATTGCTAATTATATTGATTTTTTTTTATTTGTTGCCAATTTGTATTTCTTCTATTGAGAGAGTCTATTTATGAATTGGATTATTTGGGTTTTGGTGGGGATTTTTTTCGTTCTTTATAGATTCTATGTACTAATCCTTTGTGCAAGAGTAGCTAGCAAAGATTTTTCCCATTCTCTAGGTTCTCTCTTCATATTCCTAATAGTTTCCTTTACTGTACAAACTTTTTAATTTGATATCTTAACACTTTTGTCCACACAAAACACAGTACGTAGTCGAAATTAATTATTGACAAGTGTCTAAGTGAAAAGTTTAACCAAGGATCTGTAATTCTAAAAAGATGCAAAATAAGTAACACTGTAGAAAATATGGCGAAAATTTTAAGTAGTCTTATTTCTTTAAACCTAGTCTCTCCTATCCATTTGGTTAATTTGATATTCTTGCTGTATATCAATAGTAAAAATAATCATTATGAAAGAGAAATGATAGAATCATGGAAAAGACAATGAAATGTTACATAGTAGGATTTTAATAGATAATACTGGAGCTGGCTTTCTGTGTCAAATGTTCCCTTTGCCATTCTTATTGTTGTTCATAATGGAAATAAAGTCATTATATAGTACCGATGGTAATAACACCTATATAAATACTATTTTTATTAAAATAGTACTATATACAAATGCTATTTTTATTAAAACCCCAAGACAACGATTCAGGTTAATAGAGCAGACATATTTTGGGGTAACTGTTCAACACAAAGCAACCCCTGTTTTGGGGAGGTGTCCTGTCAACAAAGGAGGAAGATCTAGTTGAGCCTTGTTTTTTCTTTGTTCTATGCTGTCTTCACATTCAAGAGTCAGGTTTTAATTTATGATATTTAGACTGTTCCCACTAAAATTTTGGAAATATTTCCAGAAAATTTTTTTGAAAAGTTATTGCAGATGAAGATTGCTGAACTTGGACTTGTTTTGTGCTCATTTTCTCTCATGTATGTAGAAAGGCAAAGACAATAGCAGAAAGCAAAGTTAGTGAGAGGGTGATAAAGAGGTGCTCAGAGTGTTGGGGGCAGTGATGTCTAGCTACAGGGAACCACTCTCTTGAATCATCCAAAGAAGCCCTGTAGGGTTCTGATAAGACATTGGCTTAGCCCCCCTTAAGTAAATTTCTGTTCTTTGCAATCAAATGTGTTTTCACCTAAGGCAGAATTATTTGAAGTGTTTCTGGGATTAAATACATAAAATGGTACAGTTTTGTCACTTGAATCACAAAATTCCAGCAAAAATTAATGAATAATAAACTGTAAAAGAGTGAATCTTAAGTTTTATTTCATAAAAATAAGTTTTAGTATATATGGCAGCTTATGAAAAATCCAATGGCATATTTGTAATATGTAATAATAATTACAGAAAATTCATTATTGCCTAAACTCACAAGGAGAGCCTATCTTTAATATTATGAAAAAAATAATAAGGGGCTGGGTCTATATCTTAGTGGCAGAGCACTTGCACCACATGTGTGAGGCCCTGGATTCGATTCGCAGCACCACATAAAAATAAATAAATATATTATGTCCATCTACAACTAAAAAATATTTTTTAAAAATATTGAAAATAGGGCTAGGGTTGTGGCTAAGTAGTAGAGTGCTTGCCTAGCATGTGTGAGGCACTGGGTTCTATTCTCAGCACCACATACAAATAAGTGAATAAAATTCAGGTCCATCAACGTCTAAAAAATATTTTAAAAAATAATGAAAAACAATTGATATGCTCATTCACATCCTTTATGTTACTTAGAGGTCTATGAACTCAAGTAATTTAAAGCAGAAGTTGAATCTAGAGTATTACATGAGTTGTATTTATGAAAGTTGTGACTTTCACCTTTTGGAGAGTTGAACTTGCTCATGATTATTTTTTCCTCACTTATCCCAGTTTAAATATTTTAAAATATTTTACTTTCCTTACACTAGGTATATTTAACATGATGTTAGAAATAAAAATAGTTTTTTTTAATAATCCAAGAGGATCCATCTTTGTATTGTGTGTACCTGGATGGGTGTGTGTGTGTGTGTGTGTGTGTGTGTGTGTGTATGTGTGTGTCTGTGTTTGGCACACATTTGTGTGGGTTACTGGCTCTTGGAAGCAGAAATTTATAGTCCTTCAAAACAGAGTAAGAGGAATTAAAATGCAAAAAGTTTAAACACACTTGCTCAGGGCTTCAAAATTAATGAATGGTTGAGCAGCAAGGGTATTAACAAGGTCAGTAAAACATATGCAATGTGTACATTCAAAAAAAAGAGAAATTATATCCCATCTATGTATGATATATTAAAGTGCATAAATGCATTCTACTGTCATGTATAACTAATTTAAACAAATTTAAAAATTAATTTAAAAAACATATGTAAGCTCTATCACAATTTGAAAATAATTTTATCCAGCCATTAGCTTCAGATTCTTTAGGAATTAGGTAGTAGCATGAACTCTATAACTTCTATTTCACAACACTAAATCAAAGCAGACGTGGTAGAAATGATAGGTCACATTAAGAAAACAACACATACACACACTCTTAACATACATGTGCATTTCCCAAATAATGCAACTTCTTTACAGTGGTAACTATTAAAACATTTCCAGTATTACAGTATTTTGGGGAAAAAATAGAATGCTTTTCAGATTCAATAAGTGGTGCAGCTGAAAAAGTAAGACTATGTATGCTACCAAGGGAGAACATAATTACTGTTTTTCCATTTTAATATGCTCAGAGGGATAAGGAAATATAATAAAATTGAAGATAAACTTTACCCCATTGCTTGGTATTTAATCATTTCTTTTTTTGTGTTTGTTAGTAAGACTAAATGTGATGATAATTTATTCATGATTGTCTTTCTATCATACTGGTATATTCAATCAAAATGCTATAAGAAGGTGAATGGAAAACTATTTCCATTACATTATGTTTACTTGCATTTTTTTTGAATAATTGTCATAAAGCATCTGAAGACATATGTTATTTACATCATTTAATTTATGAGAGGCTTCAGATAGCTAGTAAATGTGCATTGCAGAATTGTAATCTCAAAGCACTGAGTGAGATTTGGGAAAGGAAATCACTTTCCAGATAACAGCTGGTCTAGAAAACTTAGGTCTAAGAGCGTTAACTAACTGAACAGGTTTTCACTGGTAAGTAAAGATATCCATCTTATTCATTGCTAGGTCTTTAATATCTATTCTAATATGCCCATAGAGTATAATAGAATCTTAAATGCTTCTATTAATAATAAACATTTTATATATATGATTCCCTTGATTTTCTTTAATAAAAAAGATACATCTATGCTTATATTTTTCAAAGTGTAGTATTATAAATGTACTGTGGTATAATTTAGCAATTTGCAACTTATATTTCATACTGTAAAACTATTGAGGTCATTCTGGGACATATATAAAAAAAGTGTTCAGGGAAAGAAAACAAATATGTAATAAAACAAACTTTGCTAAATATTATGTTTTATTTTATTAATTTTTATGACTTCTTCATCTTATTTGACTTTACATTCCAAATTTAATTTAATATTTAAACTTTTCTTTAAAGTAAGTTCTGTATATTAGAATAATGTTACGTATCTCAATTAGATAGTATATATGGTTTAACTAATACATGCAGAATTACTGATTTAACGTATCATAGTTTAGTTAGCTCTTAATCTATAAATACTTCTTTCAGTAGATTGCTATTATAGATTGTGCTATAATGAGTATTTTCCTATATACATTTTCATTAGATTCAGTTTCCATATTTGATTTATTGAGGTAAAATTTATTGACATTTAAAATGCTGTTCCTGGGTATCAAAAGTAGATATAAACTGATGTTTAATTTGTTTATAATATGTTGTCTCATAATATCCTTTTATTTTTCACCATAATGCTAAAAAAGGAAAAAAATCAATTTTAATTTCTCATGACACTCTTCCTAAGAAAAGAAATGTAAATACAATATTAATTTCAAAAGTATTTCCCAGATCCAAGTATCTAAACATGGCATGTCTTGTCTGCTGAACTCACATTGCTTTCCAGCAGTCCCTTTCTAACTTATCATGCATCTGGACTCTCATTTTGCATGCACTGCTGTGAATTGGCCTTATTACAACCTAATCACACCCCACCCACATCACATAGCAGAGCGATTCAAGAAGACACAACATTAAGCCTACTAAATATGCATAAATCCCTTCAATTAAAACTCCACAGGATTGTTTTCATGTTGAACATATTGACTAATTGTTAATGTCCCTTAACTGTGTTAATATGATTATTTGTGCAAATTAAGTTCTTCTTTATAAATTTTTCTCTGTAATTTTTTATTGGATCATAACCAAGAGGAATTAAATATCTTTCATACTGAAAAGATAGTTAACTTTTAACCATGTCTTCACCTTTATTTCAACATTTATCATGTTTTCCAATGTCATTACTTAGTCAAGTGTGTATACTGTATTTCATCTATATTCTAGATATTATGTTCATTTCAGAACACACTGGTGTACTTAAATGTTTGAATTACTACCAATATCATTTATTGTAACAGAAAGAAAAAGATCAAAGAATATCAACAACAAAACTATCACATTGAGGGTACCTTAAAAATATTACTATTGATAGGGAAATGATCAAAAAGTGAGTTTTTCCAGGTTGTGATTTTATTCATTTACTTTGGGATCAAATCTGAAATCAAATGCACATGTCTTTTTAAAAACAAAAAATCAGAAAGTTTGTTTGATTTTTATACATTCTGGTTCCACATGCTTGATATTATGACATGATTTCTTATCATTTAAGATTAGTAATCTTTTTTGAATTTTTTTGTATTTTTTAATTTGTTCTAGTTAATTGTACATGACAGTAGAATGCATTTTGATATATCATACATAAATGAAGTAAAACTTCTCATTCTTCTGGTTATACATGATGTAGAATTACATATAATCCTATATGCACATAGGGTAATAATATCCGACTTATTCCACTGTACTTCCCAACCTCATATCTTCTCCCCTCCCTTCAATCTGTCTGCACACCCTCTCCCCTCCCTTCATTCACCTCTAATTCACAGTCCTCTATTCTTCCCTAGACTCCCCTCTTATTGTGCATTAGCAGGCACATATCAGAGATAACATTTGGTCTTTGTTTCTTTGGGACTGATTTATTTCACTTAGCATGATATTCTCCAGCTCCATCCATTTAATTTGTTCTTTCTCTCTTTGTTGCCGAAATGCTGTGAACTCTTCTTTTCTATAAAGTAATTGTCATGATTCTCTACTTTTTGGCATACACAAACATTAACTACTTTACAGATTTCAACTTACCAGTTAAACTGGTCTCAACTACAGAAATGGTACTGAATCTAGAACTCAGGTTCCAGAACTGTGAAAAATAAATTATTGTTGTTTCTAAGCCTCCTAGTCCATAGTATTCTGTTATAGCTGTCTGAACAAACAGGACATCTATAGTAAGTGATATGTGAAGGAGGTCCATCTTTTCATTACTCAAAAACACCTTGTTCTGTATTAATTGGCCTCTGGGTCTAATAACAAAGGATTGCATGAGTGAAGTTAAGAAATTAAATACATTATATATGAATATATTCCTAGAAGCAAAACAAAAAGCAGGAATAAAAAAATACATTTATAGAAGTCACTAAAGAAAATTTTGAGAAGAAATTATTTGAAAATGAAAGGTTCTCAAGAACACTTATAATAAAAAATAACTTTGCCTTAAATATCAGAGGATTTTTATTATTTTACTTCATATAACTTTTTTTTACTAATTTCAGAATCTATTATGAGATAGATGTGGTGGTGCATGTCTATAGTCCCAGTTAATTGGGAAACTGAGTCTAAGGGATCACCTGAGGCTAGGGGTTTAAGCCCAGCCTGAGCAGCATAGTAATATCTCCTGAAAACAAAACAATCAAAATCCAGAAATAATACTAATCAAGACATTGTGGTATTGATATAAATATAGACATATAGACTGATGGAACGGAATTGTTAGTCCAGAAACGCTCATATTTTTAGTGAATTTATTTGAAGGGAACTAAGTGAGGATCAAAAAAAAAAAATCTTTAAAGAATGGTGCTGGGACAACTGACCATAAATCACTTGACTCTATTTTATTCCACTTAGCCCACTTCACATATTTCGCATTCCTGACTTAGGCTCCTACACATTAGGTTTTTGAACATTGATCTACCCAATCACCCATTGCTCAGATTCTATAAGCCATTTCCTTTGTGTTTTAGTTCCTTTAAGTACTGCTCTAACAGAATACCTGAGACTGGGTAACTTATAATGAATAAAATTTATTGGCCCACAGTTTGGGAGGGCAAAAAGTTCAATAGCAAGGCACCAGCGTCTTGTGAGAGCCTTCTTTCTGGGTGATAACATGGGAGATACACAAGATACACAAGAGGGGTGAACCCACTCCTGAAATAATGGTATTAGTCCATTTATGAGGGCAGAGACCTTATAAACAGTATCCCCCTTAAAGATTTCATCTATTCTTTTTTTAGTACATTATTGATTCTCATTTTGACATAGTTATACAAGCATGAAATATAGTTTGCTCTGATTCAGTTCCCAATAGTTTCCCTAGTATTTACAAGGTCCTGGGTTCAATTTCTGGTACTAAAGAAAGAATTTTTTAAAAAAGTAAGTGGACAGTGGGCATTTCTGATTTTACAATTTTTGAATTCCTTAACATTTAGGTGATCTTTAAAAAAAAGTAGGTATTTTTTCAAGCGTAAAATGAGAATGACAAAAGCCCAGCTTCAAAAAGTTGCTTTTGAGGAATAAGTAACAGTACATTCTCTTGGAACACTCCCATACACGCTGTTATTTCTTGTTGTGCAGTGAACATTTTCTTAACAGATTTGTGATATTCAGGAAGCCTTAAGCAAAGCTATGACAAAATAAAATACTTTTTTCCATCCTCCTACTATTCCCTATTTTAGTTCTAACTTAACACTTACATGTTATTCTTATCCTTTCCCTCAAGAAACCTCACAAGTTTTCCTCATTCTTACATTATAATGTTTCATCAAGTTCTATCTTCCTTGGATAAATCGCCTACATCTAAACTTCCCACTCTTCAATTTTGATCCTAATTTGTCTACCCCAATTTCCCATTTCCTCTGAAGCTTATGATCTGAAAATCAGATTGATACTAATTCCACTGGTAAAAAAAATGTGCTTTACACATGAGCAAAAAACTTAGTAATTTACATGTGTGAAGTTATTGAGGTCTTTTGAAAATTCAAATTTATATGCACACACACACACACCTATGTGTACTCTTTATATATATATATATATATATATATATATATATATATATATATATATATAAAATATACACTCAATCAAATAATCAAATTTTTTTTGTTATACTACATATGCTTCTAAGTCATAATAGGAATATAAAAGTTGGTATTAGTCCCATCCTGATAAAATAACTTTTAAAGCATTCACAATATAATTTAATAAAAGGTTTTTTGAAAAATTAATTTTAAAACATTGCACTATTAAGGTATGGTGGAATATGCCTCTAATCTTAGCTCATAGGAAAGCAGGAGGATCAGAAGTTCAAGGCCCTGAGTAAATCAGCAAGACCCTGTCTTAAAATAGAAAATAAAAAAGGCTGGAGGTTCAGCTAGTGTTTAACCTCCCCTGGCTTCAATCCTGGTACCAAAAAAAAGTATTGCCCATGTTCATAGTTTCATATATCTTATATGAATATTCTTAATTAAAAATGGAAATGTTTTATCAATAATTACATATAGTGTGCTTTCTAAATGCTTTTATTTTCTGGTTAAAGATTTGATGAAGAAGACTAAAATAAAGTATCAGCATATGTTGATTTCATTAAATAGTAGCTGGAGCACTTTCCCCCTCTGTGTGCAGAATGAATGTGCTATGAGAACAGTTGCTAGAATTTGATAAAGCAATTAGAACATAAGTCATGAGAACATAAATATTATAGGAACATTACATATCATACAATTATGACATACATTCTTTCCACAAATGAATAAGATAGTTCAGGGGTTACTGACATTAATGCATTCTGAATAATTTGTAATTTCTACCGTCATAATGTATAGTACTTTCAGTTTTTTTCTTTAATGTATAAATACATTTGTATTAACTTGCTAGTTAATGGATTGGAAAATAGTACAATAAAGTAGGCAGAGAGGCATAGCTGTTAAACTTCTTTTTTTTCAGCCAGTGATGATGAGATATTATTGTGAGAGAATTCTTATATAAAACACTTTTTAAAAATACCTCTACTCTTTTATTGACTTGTTGCAATTCCAAATTAGTATCTTTTGAAATCTCTAGCAGGTAATTACATGCATTTATTGTGAATTATTTTTCTGCATTCTTTCAACGAGAATTTATTAAACATGTTGAACACTTATATTGCAATAGTAAATACATCTGTATATACATACATTTCAATACACATCTTGAGGTACTAAAAGTATGTAGACATATACAGAATACAAAACAGACACACATGCAAATACCTATTAATAAGAAAACTTCATAATCTGAATATTTTATTCCTGGAAATCTAATAAACATTCTACAAACTAGAAAACTAACTTATAATAAATAAATATTTATTGTTAGGAAATTTGAAAGTAAATAGCCTTTAGTCATAAAATATTTGAATGGACTTCATTATCCCACATAGTACATACTGGGGTGGTTATACACCAATAAGAGCCATAACAGCAACAAAGACACTATCTATTACAATTACCTTGTTTCTTATTATTTGAGTGGTGGGGGGTGCAGGCAGTGTGTACTAGAGATTGAACTCAGGGGCACTGAACCACTGAGCCACATCCCCCTCCCAATTTTGTATTTTATTTAGAGACAGAGTCTCCCTGAGTTGCTTAGTGCCTCGCTTTTTCTGAGGCTGGCTTTGAATTCAGGATGCACCTACCTCAACCTCCCAATCCACTGGGATTACAGGAGTGGGCCACTGTACCTGGCTACCTTGTTTCTTTATTAAAGGAATCATTTTTTATCCTTCCTGTCTACAGGTAGTGCCAATTACCATCAGATTTCTTCCTGTTTTGATCACCATAATTTATTTCATATAATATATATGATTGCTTAGAGGAGTTTGGGTTAACAGAAAAATTGAGAAAAATGCATTGAGTTTTCATATATTCACTATCTCACACATGCATAGTCTTTCTCATTATAAACATAACCTAAAAGGTTAGCACATTTATTACAATTGATAGACCTATTTTGACACGTCACTATCACCAAATGCTTGTAGTTTACACAAGGGTTCTCACTTGGTATTTTACATACTATGGGTTGATAGATGCTTGTGAATGTGTATTTGGTATTATTATACCAGATATCTTCATCCCCCACCAAAAAAATTCCCGTACTCTTCCTTTTCATAGTTTTCCCTGCTTAATTCATGCCAACTACTAAACATTTTATAGTCTCCATAGATTTCCTTTTCCAGAATATCACATTGTTGAAGCAATACAGTACATAATCTTTCCATATTGGCTTCTTTCACTTAGTAATGTACATTTGAAATTCTTTCTTGTTTCACAGTCTGATAGCTCATTTATATTTAGCAATCAATAATATTTAATTGTCTGAATGTACCATATAGTTATTTATCCATTCATCTATTACAGAGCATCCTGGATGCTTACAAGTTTTGGCAATTATAAATAATGCTGCTGTCAACATCCAGGTACAGTTTTTCATATAGATATATCTTTTCCACATTTTTTTAAATGTTCAGAAATACATATGATAATAGTATGTTCAGTATGTTCAACGTTTACTATTCCACTTTACACTTTACGCTTCCATCAGTAATAGGTAAGAGTTCCTGTTGCCTTACAACCAGGCATATAGTGATGGATATTGGTTATTCTAACAGGTGTTCAGAAATTCCATGGGCTTTCAGATGCAAATACTTAATTATATCAAAGGACAGTGATCCAGGGGTAGACTGTGCTCAAATGTGGCCTTCCTCACCTGAACAATATATTGGGTTTGAAAAAAATTCAAACATATTTTTGTATGAGCTATTCAAAGTTTAAGTTTTTAGAAGATATTTTCAAAATTCAGTGAATGTTTTATCCCCATCTTAGACTGATCTCCCACTCTCTTTGATTTCCTCTGGGTAGAGAGTTTACAATGTTTTAACATTCTGAAGTACTGTCAATGTTATGCTTCTACTTTCAAAATTAGAAAACTGTATTTTACTTTCTAACTACAGTTTATATTTAGGATTACTTTCCTTATGTTTACTATAACTATTTTGTCTGTTGACACTTTTAAAAAGGAAACTATCTATGATTGCAAATGTATATTTTATGTGAATATATTTTGAAGAGAAGTTGAACCCTTGTTGTCTGAACAGTTGTGAAAGTAATGTGAGATACACCATACATTGATTGCTAATTTTATTGTTGTTGAAATATTCTTAAATTCTAAAGATTTAACTTTATATTTATTGATTTTATCAAAACATTTTAAATAACTTCTGCCCTTGGTATTCCATTTGTGATGATTTTGAAATATTTTCTTTAACATTCTTTTTCCGTTTTACTGATAGTGAATAGTAACTTCTCTTATAATCCAATTTTAACATTTTTATATTATTCTATTTTTTATTTCAGTTTTGTTTGACATGTATTAATTCTACATATTAATAGTGTTAATTGTGATATGTCCACCCAAGCAATCCCTGTATACTAATCTCTTTTATTGTGCATGGTACTGAGGATTGAACCCAGGGGTGCTCTACCACTGACCTACATCTCCAGAACTTTTTATTTTACTTTTGTATTATTTTATTTTGAGACAAGGTCCTGTTAAATTGCAGAGGTTGGCCCCTTCTTCATCCTCTCCTGTGGCTGGAATTACAAGCATGCCCCACAATGCCCAGCTCCAACTTCTATTTTTAATAGTTATTCGGCTGGGCACGATAGCCTTTAATAATGTTCTGATTCTGAAGATAACTTTTTTATGACCTCCATCACAACAGTTGACAAGACTGCTTCTCCGCTTATTGTTATTTTTTGCACATGCATTATTATCACTTAATAATTACTCTGTTGATGTCATCTGTTTTTGTTCTGTATTCTCACTGTGATGTTTAGATGTAGATTTACTTTAATTCTTCCTGAATACATCATTTTAGAATCAGTTTCTAAGTTCTTATTAATTATTCTGTCAATACTATCTCTTCATTTTCTTGAAATTTTCATTTCAAAATTTCTATTAAGTATATGTGGATTATGTAATTCCATTCTTAATATGCCTTATTTTTCAACATGTTAGTTTTGCTAGATGGAACCATCATTTGATTTCCTACAATTACTTCTTCTAATGAATTGATGCTTTCTTCATCAATGTGTAATTTTTCTTGCCAAAATGAACATTTAGTTCAAGTTCCAAAAATCGTGATTTTGTTTTATTGCCACAGATTATGAGATTATTTCTATTGGGTTATTAATTGCTATAGTTTGAATTTGGTTTGTCACCTCTGAAACTCATGTTAGAATTACATTGTCATTTCAATGGTGTTGGGAGTTATGGGCTTTAAGAGGGTTTCATGCAGAACTGAAATGCATGAAATGATTCTCATGGATTATACTGGTCACCATGAGCTTGCTGTTATTATAAATTCAGGTTTCCCTTTGTATATTGTGTCTTTGGCATGTGTCTACTTCCCTTCCTCTTTACACTATGTTTGAATGGAGGCCAATGTCATGCTATTGGACTTCCCAGCCACCAGAACTATGAGCCAAAATAGATCCATAGTCTTTATAAATCATCTATTCCAGGTAATCTTTTAAAACAGACTAGATCCTCAGTCAACACAGAATATTTTTTTACATCCTTATATGTTTGTCATTTTTGGATTGTAAAACAACTATTGGACAGATTTATTTTGGAAGCATCAAGGATACCAAATGAAAAATTGTGTTTTTAGCATAACTTTTCATTTGTTTATACTATGCATCTCATAAATAGCATCATTTTGAAGTTAATTTCTTATCCTAGTGGCTACCAGATGATATTAACTGTGTAAATAAGATCTCCAAACTACACGAGGCACAAATTGGTGGATTAAATTCTTAAATGTTGTCTTTTTAATTCTGTTTCAAGCAGAATATATGGAAAGTGAAGTATTTAAAACTATTTGGCAGAATATGAAATATATATATATATATATATAATTTATAGTCTTTGGTTTTATTAACTTTGGTGTATGTTCCAGGGGTACAAATTTATGTACAACAGGAAATGAAAATATATCACAGAGATCCAGAGACTTGGCCTGAAATGGACATTTAATCCATAAACTCTAAGTTGGAAGATAAGCATTTCCGGCCAGTCCCACACTAAAGAAAATCTCACTATCAAATTTCCAGTTTACCATCCTGCTTGGCTTTTATCAAACAATTTCATTCTTTCTAGTTGTTCTCTGAGTACATAATATTATTTTGTGTTTAATGACTGCATTTATACAAGTTTCAAGCACCTTTTTTTACATGTCATTTAGTTTTCCACAATTCCAAAATCAGAAGTCAGAGTTTAATCCAAATAATTATTATTATTTTAATTATTCTTGTAACTACTTAAACATACGAAGGGCCTATGCTCATGATGAGAAAATGCATCATGATCTTAGTAAAATTTTCTAAAATTTGAATAGCAAGGAATTTCTTTTCTTTTTACCACTGTAATTACTCTTTCCCCAAGTAGTCTTAACTACAGGGATTCTTGATAGAAATGCAAATAAAGGAAATCACAACACTATTACCCAGCTCTCAATTCCTACCATACACGTGACATGAAGAGTGTGACTCCATGTCTGTGAAGTTTAACTATTGAAAACTTTCAAGACTGATTCCTCCCATTTTTCCTTCTGCTCCTTATCTAGTCAAGATAACATCAAAGCTCTGCTACTCCCTTTATACCATCAGCTAGGAGTTCAAACCACACAAGATGGCTAACACCCTGGTGACACCCCTTGACCTCCATAAAATCATTCAAGCCTGTCTCCTTCCTGTCTTTTCAACTACTTTGGATGTATTTGGAAGCCTCCTTACTGTCCCCACAAAGCCTTGTTACATGAGGGACAGACCTTTCACCCCTTTGCCTTGTTATGTGTTTTCTGATTATTTTTGATGTTGAAATCAAATTTGAGGTGGAAGTTCACACAATTTTGGTGCAGTAATTAAACAACAGCAGAATATTTGGCAAAACACTCTTTATAAAATGTAAATCATGCCATGATTTATTGAGAATATTCAAATTATCATCAGCCAACATGTTTTTTTTATGAAAAAATAAAAAGATTGTTTAAAAATAAATTTAAATGAAAAAATGTGTACATGTTTAATAATGATGTTTATTCAAGAATAGGGAAGTTAAAAGGTATATCATTATGGTTTGGAATTTATATTAATTGATTTAAATCCCTTCTACTTCAGAGATATGTTTTATTCCTAAATTTCAAATGGCACTAAATGGAAATCAGAATGACTACAGTGAAAAAATATGATAAGATTTAAAAAATATATTTTTAGTTGTAGATGGAAACAGTACCATTATTTTGCTTATTTAGTTCTTTTGTGTGGTGCTGGGTATTAAATCCAGTGCTTTATGCATGCTAGTCAAGAGTTCTACCACTGAGCCACAACCCCAGCCCATGATAGGATTTTTGTACATTTTAATTTGAACAAATGAGGTTTTCTTTGTTCAATATTATTTCTCTTTTCAAATATTGATACTATACCTAAGTTATATCTTTCAGCTATTTCTCTTTTTTGATAAGACAAATTAAATTGTGAACTGTGTGTGTATGTGTGTGTGTGTGCGTGGGCATGTGAGATAGGGAGAGGGAGAAAAGGGGGTTTAAAGGAGATTATTACTAAATTTGTGGGCTGGCAAATTCAAAATAAGAAGAGCAGGCAAGTAGGCAGAAACAAAAAGAAGGAGAGCATGTTGTCGTCTGAAGTTTGATTTATATTTGTCAGTTTGTAAGACAGGTTGTAACCTCAGGCAGTTTTTAATGCTGCAGACTTGAAATAAAATCACTTTTCTGGGGAAACACTTTTTGTCCTTAAGTTCTTTGACTAGAAGAGGGGCACATGCATTATCAAAAGCAATTTTCTTTAAAGTATCTAGTTGTAGATGTGAAGCACATCTTCAAAATACATTTAAGGCAATGCCTATGTTAATGAATGATTTAATAAGTACCACGATGTTGCCAAGTTGATACATAAACTATTACAGTGGAAAAAGTACTATGTAATTGTTATGCTTCACATACACTACTGTATCAGCCATTGGGATTAAATTTCTTCAATAAAGTAAGACAAAGTAAAAGTGATTTCTTTCTTTTTTCTTGTTTGTAATACTGAACATCAAATGGTCAGTTAAAAGCAGTTAAATGGATTATTTATGGGCAAGAATATGAAGCACAAAGAATGGTGGCTCAGTGGTAGAAAGATTCCCTAGCATGTATGAGGCCCTGGGTTTGATCCTTAGAACAACATAAAAACAAATAAATAAAATAAAGGTATTGTGTCCATCTACAACTAAAAATATAAAAATCACAGTTATCTATGTTATCTCCAGCAGTTATCACAGTTATCTCCAGCAGCTCTGGAGGCTGAGACAGGAGGATCGCAAGTTCAAAGCCAGCTTCAGCAACACTAAGTTTCTAAGCAACTCAGTGAGACCCTGTCTGTAAATAAAATACAAAATAGGGCTGGGGATGTGGCTCAGTGGTCATGTGCCCTTGAGTTCCATTCCCAGTACTCGTATCCTCGAAAATTTATATATTTAATACTACTGATCCATATCTTATGTACAACTTACTCAATATCAAATATAAGAATAATGAAGGTAGGTTGGTTTTCTTTTTTGAGGTTGTTTTAAAGTAAATATTTAAGACATAAATAAAGTAAAATATATGCTGAAGTATACTTAGAATGATTTCAAAAGAACTGAATTAGATAAAGACTAGAAACAATTGCTTAGAGCTAGCCACAGTATCCACATGAATATTATTCTGAATGTTGTCAGAGCTGATCACATGCATGGTATCTACAATACCTGTTCCTTCCTCAAAACTGAACAGTCTGGTGAGCACAATGAGGTCATTTAAACAGGAGTAAATGATACTTGAGAGACCCAATTGACTCCTTTCAAACTGCCTTATTGTACACTATGTTAATAGATTTAAATCATGCTTTATGAATAAGAAAGGTGAAAGGTATCTTAAAAGTCATTTTTCAGAGGTTTTAAAAATACTAACTTTGTTGAACACTAAAAGAGTTTAATTAGATTTTAATGGACTTATTGTAAAAGCAAGTGGCTTTTTTTAGTATATTTTATTACTACATTTTATGGAAATCACAATAAAGATAACAGCCAGCATGTCAACTATTTTGTTATAAACTCATCTATATATACCAAAAGACAAATCTTCACAAAATATACAAATCCAGGTTGAGGAAAATATGTATTATATTAAATTTTCTGATTCTTTGCAAACAAGTATAGCTACCTGCTGAGAAATCTGTCATAAAATAACAGAAATGTCTAAAACATGATGTAAGATGAATTGTTCAAAGTCATCTGAAGGCAAAGAACTATGCAACAGTCATTTTGAGACTCTTCAGCTCCATTATTTGATTGTTGACATTGGAGTAACTTTACTTGGAAGCCAAACCTTTTATGTATATTTAGTACATTTTCATTGTATTTTATTCATTAAGGCATATAAGGTGTCAGTTATAATTTTGAGAAAAATTGAAAAACTTACTCTTTTTTCTACTACAATAGTCAGTTATGTGATACCAGGAAAAGATATGTTTGACTTCTAAATATTTATTTTTATGATATTATAGATTGAACCCTGAATATCATCTATGCTAGGCAAGCATTCTATCACTGAAACCCTGACTTCTATAGAGAGAATAATTTTATGCTTATTTTTTGATAGTTTAACAATGTAATCAAATAATGAATGTAAAATAAGCAGATCTTGAAATGACTTATTCTATTCTAGAACTATATGTATATATATATATATATATATATATATATATATATATATATATATATATTGCATATTTTTGAATAAACTACTTTTAAATATATGTGTATATTACTTAAGAATTACATGCATTCAACTTTCCCAAACTAAATTAATCTTTTTTTTTTTTTTTTTTGGTACTGGAGGTTAACCTAGGGGCGCAGTACCACAGAGCTAAATTCACAATCCTTTTTGTTTTATTTTGAGACAAGGTCTTTCTTGTTGAGTTGTTTGGGACCTCTCTACATATGCTGAGGCTTGTTTTGAACTTGCAGTCCTCCTGTCTCAGCCGTCCAAGGAGTTAAGATTAGAGGAGTACACCATCATGCCTAGACCCAGACCAAATCTTAAATATTAAACAAAGTAGATAAGCAGAGTTATCTAGAAAAGAACAGCTGACATTAGAAAAGTAAAAGAAACTAAAGAAGTTGATTCATCGAAGATCAAAATGTTGAAGTTACAATTATAATTAGTTCAAAAAGAAAAGTTAGTGAGTTGCACTTGCTTTAGACATGTAGAAAGTGGATCTTATTTTCTGAGGAAGACTGATTATGATATTTAAGAAAATAAAACCTTAGTCCTTATAAAGAAACCAACCAAAAAAAATAATCACTTCCAAAACCTCAAATTAATTGGTGTTGTATAATAGAGTAAGGAGAATTAAAATTTCCATAAAATTGTCAAAATAACAGTGACTAGTTTAATGGTATATGCATATTCAATTAAAAGTTTAATAGGTAAATATAATAATTCAAGGATATAGCCTGGATGCTCTTGACTTAACAGATTTTCTTGATAAGCACTCCATAGAAAATAGATATATCCTCCTCTTAATTTCAATACCTTTATAGCTAACTTATTTTTATAAAATACTTAACACTAATAGTGTTCATCTTGTCTATTTTAAACTCTATATGTTATGCTACTGTTAGCATACCGGGGAAGAACCAAATGAAGTTTGACATTTCTAATTCATTGGCTTATATTTGTTCAAGGACACAGTAGACAAGAAAAATGTTAAGGCTTGAAGTAAAGAAGTGAAATAGTTGCCTGGTGAGAAGATTTAGATGCTTGTGATGATAAATCTCTGAAAATCTTTTTAGTATCTTTTAGTTAAAAGAGATTCATAGAATAAAACTAAATGTGTGCACTCTGTACTAGTTCCTAAGTATCCATAAGTGAGTAAGACACAGTTCTAAACTTCACACAGTAGAAGGGCCAATGGAAAAGATGACATGTAAAACTTTGTCAGGATTGTGGTGCCAATATTAATGCTTGTTCAATGAATATTTTACTCCCATCTCCTTTGTTACTATTTCCAAAGAGCCATTTAGTTTTCCCACTGAATACTAAAGCAGAAATAAAGAATTAAAAATAATTCAACCTAGTTTAGAGATGGAAGCATTCTTATTCAGCAGTGTTTTACCATCTAAACATTTTCAGAAAGAGAGACAGAATATTATTGCAATTAGATCCAAAAATGGCAAGTTTATTAGGGCTGTGAAGTAGTAAAATTTAAAGAGAAGAAGGGATCATTTGGACATACAGGCTCATTTGGATATAGAACAGGGTGATGGTCATGCAATTTCAGAGAGTTTAATTTGAAAGTTATTGTTCTTGTTCATCTATAAATATTTTCGTAGGCAGATGTCACCAACCATAGGCACATACATGGATATTGGGAGCAGTAAGAGAGAACATAGGTTCCTGACCAAATTAGATTCAGACCTCTGAAGGAGTCTCTATTTGATCTGGGGGACTGATGGATATACTACTGTTGTTACTATGGTGTGAGCCCTTCATTTGAATACTGTTAAAAATATGATATTTGTTTATATTGAAACAAAGATAGGAGCTATTGCCTCTGGAATAAAGAATATTAGGGATAACTTTAAAAAGGAAAATTTTCCATGGTTTTATGAATATTTTCAGGAATGTTTATTTTAAAAGGAACAGTTACATGGAAAACACTGGGGAACAAAATCAGCCCAATTATATATTTATATCACATGCATGAATAAATATGTAACAAAATCCCAACATTATGTATAATTATAATACACCAATAAAAGAATGGAAAATCATTTAAAAAGAAGAAAGAAGAAAAGAAGAAAGGAAGAAAGAAAGAAAGAAAGAAAGAAAGAAACAAAGAAAGAAACAAAGAAAGAAACAAAGAAAGAAACAAAGAAAGAAAGAAAAGGAGAGAGGGATGAAGGGAGGAAGGGAAGGAGAGAGGAAGGAAGGAAGGAACTATTTCACCAAGGTGTGGGTATTGGTTAAGCCCATCAGATGGTGTAATAGAAGCATGAATACTAAAGACTGATAATATTAGAAGAAGAGAGATATTAATAAAGCCCAAAGGAGGAAATCAGGTAGCAGAGTTTGCATAGTCCAATGACTTCTATGAAAAGTTTCACAGAAAGAAAAATCACTCTCTATTGTTAGGACTTCCATGACCATATTTGATGAGAAAACAGAGTCAGAGAAGACAGCTGGAGCATCTACAGAAGTCAGCCTTCTGGAATATTATGATAGAAAAGGGAAGAGTGGCACTTGGGACTAATGGAAAATATCCAAGCCAACTCATTGCTTTTGTTGGGCAAGGTTTTCAAAGGAATGCTTTCTCAGATGGATTCAGAATCTGTGAAGGTAAGGAAAGACTTAACATTGTGGAATAGGGTATAAAAAGCTATGAAAGCATGGCAATATATGCTATCCTCTTCTTTTAAAATTAGATTTAACTGAGGCTTAAAAACACAGAAATTGTACATATTAATGCAGTTCCAGGTCATGCTTCAATACGTGTATTTATTGTGTAATCAGATCAAACATATGTATCTCCTCAAATATTTATCACTTTTTATTAATATCCTTTCTTCTAAATTTTTGAGAAGTATAGGACACATTCAGTGTCTATAGTCACTCTATTCTGAAATAGCACACTGGAACTTCTTATTCTTATCTAACTGAAAACTAATGCCCCTTGATCACCATTTCTCCAACCCCCACTCTAAAAAAGCACAGTTTAGGAGCTATTAGAAAGTAGGATAGGGAGCAGAAAGGCATATATCTGGGGGCAGGGCAGAACACTTGTTCACTGAGCTTGAGGCCACATGTGTGTATACTACCACTCCACCCATCTACTTTTCAAAGATGTATGCACAATTGTTGCATTGGATATCACTTACAAAAGGAAAGTTTTAAAAAACGATTATTAAGAATTTCAAGACAGAACAGCAGGGAATTAAACCAAGTGCAGGGCTCATTTTGAAGATGGTGGCCTCTGGCCTCTGTAACCACATAGATTCATAGATTGCACAACAATTGTTCCTTTTCATGTGAAGTAGCTTCTGAAATTGAAAAGAAAAGCAGTAAATTAGTCCCCTAAAGCCTCTTGTTTTGGGATGTGTGGCAAGTACTGTAAGGGGATTCAAAGAACTGGGGGTTTCACTGAAAATGAGAAACAGGCTTATAGATACTTGAAGAAAAAATATTTGAAATGATAATAGATTTTAGTTGAATAGTAGGATATAGACAGCATTCTTTCAAAGAGTAGAGAGGTAGGTGAAGGCAAACAGTCAATCTGATTTGTGACTTCAGGAAGTCAAGTGAAACAGAGCAGAGATGACAACTGGTGTTTAGGGAATATATGCTGTGAGGATCTTGAAGGACTGAGGGTAGATGGAGAGATGATTACTATGAGTGAGGAGATGTGCAAAAGGACAGTTGACCTGATCTGTTTGGAAACTGGTTAGGTACAGTGACGGAGACAGTGATTTAGGAACCAGACTTATTTATCAATTCTGGGATAAGAGCCAGAATACTGAAATTGAGGACCAAAAGTTCATGTTCTCCTGTAAAAAGAGTTGTGTGTATGATCTCAAATGGAACTGCTAGCATATGAATAGACCCCTTGTTTCTACATGATATGGATCAACTGGTAACCTACCTTACAAAGAATGGCAAGAGTTACAACATCATGAGTATACTTCATACTTTAACTCTGGCCAGCAAGTGAAGTGCAATTATAATGAAAAGTTGCAATATTAGTGAAGTTAATAATAAATGCTCTGCTAGGAAACATGCTGCAACTTTTAAAACCTGGAATATTCACGTTTCCTTTTCTTCTAGTATTTAATACTATGAAAACTCACTTCTTTTTCTCTGTGGTGGAGACAACAGGGTGGCCCCTTTCAGCCAAACCCTGGTTTTCTTGTTACTGGTGAGCTCTCTCTTTGGGTGAGAGAAAGACCTATGACCAAATGTAAATTAACAGAATATAGGAAAGGTGATGGGATTTCACTTGTAGGATAAATTTATGTAACATTATAATCCATGTTACGAAAGATAATGGTCCATCCTTGTTGGCCTTTAAGAATAAAATGCCACATTGGGGTGGCCCTCATGGTATTGAAGTGGGAACTGACACTAGCCAGCTGCTCAACTGCAAAAAAACTAAGGCCCAAAGACAAAGAGCTCACAAAGACCTGAATGCTGCTAACAACCATATGAGCTAGAACTGGGATCTTCCCCAGTTGAGGTTCAGTGGAGGCTTAATCCCCCATCCAGATCCTTCACTAAAGCTTTGTTTGGCCCTGCAGCAGAGAGCCTGGCTAAGCCATGCCCTGACTTCTGACCGTGGAATCTGTGAGAAAGTTAGGGTGCATGGTCTTAAACTACTCAGTCTGTGGTAACAGGCTGAGAAGCTTTAGAAAATAAATACAGTCCCAGAACCCATGATTCTGAGTTATATATTTGACAAAAGCTGATGAAACTGTTCCCAGAGATGTAAAGGAACGCTTAGGCATTTATTGACTTGACCATTAAATTATAATGTGTCTAATAATGAGGTTATTTTTCATATTTAGATAATCTAAACATTAGCTATTATAAATGCTTGGCCTATAGAGAGCACCAGATGGGGATCTACCCAAAGATTGCCCCATTAATCAACTTAGAATGCCAAAAGTAATCATGTTTTAGTCACACATTAAAAAGTCTTTCCTGTCTCACCAATAAAATTTAAATCTAACATAAATTCTCTCAACAACTACATATTAATTAAAAAATAAGAATTTAGCACTTACAGTTTGAATCTTTATAGAAACAATAAAAACATTAAATAAAGAGTTATCTTTTTTATTTGTTCTAGTTAGTTACATGACAGAAGAATGCATTTTGATTAATCATATACAAACGGAGCACAAGTTTTCATTTTCCTGGTTGTATTCGATTTACAGTTGTGCCATATATACATATACAGTCATGCATGTACCTAGTGTAATGATGTTCATCTCATTCCATGATCTTTCCTGCCCCCATGCCCCCTCCCCGAATCCTCTCTACCCTTTGCCCAAAGTTCCTTCATTCTCCTTATGCTCCCTCCCCCACCCCATTGTGGATCAGAATCCACTTATAAGAGAGAACATTTGGAGTATGTTTTTTTTGGGGGGGCGGGGATTGGCTTATTTCGCTTAGCATGATATTCTCCAACTTCATCCATTTACCTGGAAATGCCATAATGTTGAATTTTCTGTTTTCTGTGAATGTCTCTGCTTTGACATAAATAGGATATATTATAGGACCATGTACATATCTTAATTAGTAGATTTTTATTTAGCAAATAATTTCTTATTTCAAAAGATATAAAATTAGTCTAGACATAAAGAATAACTGAAGGGAAATCCAACTGCTAGGAAAGGTTAAAAAGGCCTGAAGTTAATTTGTAGTTTTATCCACATAAAAGCATAATCACATACAGCTATTTTTTTTATTTATTGTATTTATTATTGTGTTTTTTCAGATCACAATTATTGACTATACTCAGATTTTCTTCACCTGATGCAACTACAGAGATGTAGTATTTTATTTAATATTTCTAATTTTAAAACATACCTCTCACAAGCACTAATAGAGTATTAAAATATAAGTAAAAAAGGAACATTTATAAATGAATAATATTGATGAAACAGGCAGAGCTTTTTTCCAAAGGTAAATAACATAAGGTTTCCCACAAATTATACATGATCTTCTGCCAGATGACATTAAGATAGAAAATAAAAGAGTAAAGAAATAAAATATTAGGAGTGTCAAGCTTGTCAGAAAATGTTAACTGCATACTCAGTGTTTCTGGCATAGGAAAGGGTTCAATTCTTGTTTAAGAATAAGTAGATAAAAGTGCTGTCAAGAAGGGTAGGCATTAGATTCTGAATAATCTGTTGATGATGACCAATTTTTTGTTTTGTTTTGTTTTTTAACCAAGGGTCAAAATAACTTATCACAAATGAAGCAGGCTATGTAGATGACAATCTTTCATATAGCAGTAAAATTTAGCAGAATATACAATGGAAATATTAAAGGTATCATTCTTTTTTTTGCTACTCTGCCATATATGAGTGCCTTTTATCTGAAAAAAATTCAGAATTAAAAACTAGAGAGAAAATCATGAGCATGCTTTATGGAGATTCTCTCTTTATGTAGACTACACTAGAAGGAGAAGATGAATTTTCAATAAGTGATCTCAATTAATAATGATGATTAGGAGAAAGAGAATAGATCTATATGAGTAAAATACATGGAGACATCTAACTGGAATAAGAGCATCTAAGAGGAAACTGAGAGAACTGCTACCTGAAAGAAAGTTTTAGTGAGTTACAGCTTTAATGGAAACATGAACCATGGACAGAGCTTGGAAAAATAGGTGTGCACCTTGGAAAGGTATTGAAGGCATAGGGAAGCTAATCTACAATCACAAGGAAGAAGTCCTGTAAGGATTCAAACCAAGGGGTTGCCCATAAATCTTGTGGGCTTATCCCTTTCTGGACTTCAGTATTCCTTTTAGAGATCTTTATAACAGCTAGATTTCTTCAATTCGGAGAACTTACTTAATCAATGAGACTAAAAAGGCAAATGGGAATATTTTAGCAAGCAGTCCAAGATCAATTTGTCAGATTTGACAAGAACCACAAAGGAAAGGATCTACTTTTCTTGGATGATTAAACCAGCTACTATTGAGTAAAAACATTTACTTACTGTCATGCAAAATAGATCAATTAATGTATTAACATTTTAAAGTCTTTCAGAATTAATTAGATATGGCCCAAGATAAGGAATTGCAAAATTTTAGCAAATATAACTCTGACAGATCTGTAATTAACCTGAGTCCTTGAACAGACTCTTTTGGCCCCACCCCAACACAATTAAACTTAGTGCCAGAGGTAAACTTCTGTCATGTCAATCCACTGATATTTGGGTGGAAGGTTTTATTTATTTATTTTTATAAGAGCAAACTAATAAAATGGAAAAGTCAAGCATACCTCTGTGCATTTGCCTCATAAATAGGAAAGACATAGGTAGGCCTAATTATTCCCTTGAGGAGAACTATTTTATAACATTTTAATCATATAATTTCTTCTGATCTCTCAACATATCTTACTTGGAAGAACATAACTCCTTTCATTTTAAACTTATCTTACATCTAAATTGATCTCTTTCCAATGGCCTTCCAATAGATTCACCCTAGTGTGGTCTCTCCATAAAGACAACAATACTACTGGTTTTAATATTTCTTTCCATATTTACATCTCTTAGTTTATTTATTCCCATTAGAAATGTTATATAAAATGGTTATATAACAAGTCTCTTTTTGTCTTACTTTCCACATCTAAATATCATATTAGTCAAGAGGTAGTTTTTGTCAGGTCCTGCTAATTTATTCATGAGCACAGTCAATGCTGTATCCATTTATAATATCGCAGGAGTACATAATACACTTTTACTAAATGTGATATGCATGTTAATGATCCCTGCTACAGGACCTAGAAAGGGAATGAAGAGCACTAAGAAGTTTATGTGAGTCATGTAACTTGTCCTTTTATGTTAGTAACATAAAAGGAAGTAAGAGAATAAAAGATCAAAAAAACATGAATTGGTGGAAATTTTACCTAATATATCAGTGAATTCTGTTAGCTTCCCAGGTACTTTTCTGACAAATAATATGAAAAATGCCAGAATCATTTGTGTGCTACATAAATCTTTGCCAAGATTCTGAAAATATGTCAGGATCAGCAGCTTTGTTTTACGGAAGTAAGCATGCTTTCCCTTTAAAATAGTTCTGATATTTCCTAATTATAAAAGCTGTATATCATATTTGTAACATGGAGGAAGATACACACAACCATATTTTAACCATTTAGGATTTAAACAATAAAAAAACACATGTTAATCTGTGCTGGGTGTTCATCTGTATATTTAAGGATTTCAATAGACCAAATATTTATTCCTGAAAAATATGTTAAAAAGCCAAAAATGACTGTGAAAAATGAATTTAAAGGTTTTAAGAAAAAAAAATATTTTAAAGTTTTAAGAAAAAAAATATTTTTAACATTATTTGTACATTGGTTCACGAATTTCTGTTTATTTACCCCCTTAAGGGTCAATTATCTACTTCAGTTAATAGTTTTAACCAGAACACATGCAACAACTTTTTAATATATTGTTAAGTCATATGGTTTTAATAAACATATAACAACCTAAGAAGAAACTTTTAAGTTCCTTATAAGTATACTTTTTCATCTATTTATCCATAAAACATAAAACTATGTAGTTTGATATAACTCATGCATAAAAGGAATTGTAAGGCATCAATTTGGCATTCTTGAATTTTAGGATTGTTCATCTTAAATTCATGGCAAGCAAGCTATTAGTTATGTTCCAAGTAAACCCTAAAATACATTTTGTAGACCATGGAAAATAAGAAGTACTGAAGAATGAAAAGTGGAAGTTTTGTGTGGTATGTGGGTCGCACTCAAAAATAGATCATAAAATTCAAACTGCACCAAACAAGATATATTTTTAACAATGGCTTTTGAACATCAGTAATCTAAATCAGAATCAAATGCCTTCTACAAATACCACTTTTTCTCTTCCCAAGGTCATTTTCAACCAGTCTAGGCATGTTGTCCTATGAGGCTTTAAGTGTGTGCTACAAAAGAAGCCACTGGACACATTGCAAAATCAAGACCAGGTCTCCTCACTCGTTCTCTTATAGTCTACAACAGTCAGCTCCACTCTACTGTAAGACTTTGATCTCTCTTCTTTTAACACCAATAGTTTCATTGCTTCACATTGTGTATTTATACAGGAAAGCTTTCCCTCCACCCACTATTGCCAGTATTCATTCATTCTTACTTTTTCTCTATCCCTTTCACTCACCTTTAAGAAAGTTTCTCTATCAATATGGTGTGTTTTATTTACTTTTTTTTTAGTTTGTTTTTCATAAGGCTAAAGGCATAGATGAGAACATGGTCCTGCCTAAGATGACAAGTCTGATAGAAATGTCATTGTTTAGATAAATATCAGTGTCTTGAGCCTTGGTGATTAGTGAAGATAAAAAACAAAGAGTCATTTAAAATATGTAACCAAAGTATTCTTTATATATGTGTGTTTATACCTATTAAAAGCTGGGTGGTTCAAAAACTCTATAATTGAGTTTCTTTAAAATATGAATAAGAATAAATGATAACAGAAAGAAACAGAAAACTAAAGTACAAAAAAGATATCATGATGTAAATATACATTTCAAGATTAAAAACAATGTATTTGTTTAATAGCAGTTGTGAAGAAGTCCAATAGAAATTCATTAACAAAGAATATATAGCTAAACAAATCACATGCAATGTTACTTAGTGAGATCAGATAATTAAATATGTGAAGAACAGGTTAAACTCAATAATTGGAGCTGCAGAAGTAATGAAGAGGAATCACAAACAGAACCATTTGAAAAGTACTATTTTAATTTGTTCTGAAATGTTAAAAGATACCAATCTAAATATCCCAAAGGTGAAATAAATGCCCCAAAATAAATTAAAAGCTAGAAAAATAAATTCTTATAATGATGGGACTTCAGAACAAAAAAGATAAAGAGATAATAATCACTCTAAGAAGAAAATGAAATCCCTTCAAAGAGATTGTAATTAAATCTGTTGATGTAAAGCATCAATGAAAAGTAGAAAACACTGGCATAATATCTTCAGTGGATTAAGAGAAAAGTATTAACTCATGATTATAAACATAGGAAAAAATATTTCTCAGTAGTTATCTTGAAATAGATATTTTATAGCAAACAGAAACTAAGTGTGAAATTGTCAAACTTTTCCAAATGCAATTCTCAGAGATGTATTGAATTGCAAGAAATAATGTTCAGATGAAGTGCTTGACATAGAGGAATTATAAACAAAGAAATTTACCAATATAGGACTAAGTGTAAAACAAAATGAATAACACAATGATATTAATGAAATCTAGGAGGATTAGAATGCAATAAATCTTTTTTAAAAAAAAATCAATAACACCATGTAGATAAAAAATAATGTGATAATAATAAAGTATCCTAAAGATCTTATGTTTTTCAGCTTAAGGTAAATACAATAACTTCCTACATTAATAAGTTGAGTATATATGACTAATTTCTGAAATGCACATTAATAATTAGAAATTTTGAAAATTCAAAAGTACAAGTATAAATCTCTTTAAAAGGATACAATGCAAAGTAAGACAAGAAATTAGGAAAAAAAACATTGAAGATTGAGTAAATGAAAATTACAAAATAAGAAAGAAAAAGTAATTGAAGTCAGTCAGCAACTTTAAGCTAAGACTGTCAGTCTGTTTTTAAAAACAACTATTCAAACAGGCTTCAGGTGACAATGGACAGAAAGGGAATATGACAGGCATCAAGATACAGAGTGCCAGTAACTTGGACCAGTGCAGATGATGGCATTAGTCCACAATGATTACAAGATGCATATCCAAAATACAGTATCTTAAAATAAAGGATAGAAAATAAATACTAGGAAAATATAAAAAAAAATTTTGGGGGATTTTATAAAACTTAAAAAGTCTTCATGTGAAAACAACATTCCTAAACATGGTCAAAATATAATGATAATTATTTCATTTTTCTGGGAGGTTTTTGAGATATGATCTTATATGCACTTTGCAATTTAAAACAAGTGACTATAAGGTGAGAGAAATACCTTCATAATTATTCTTTCCTTCACTCATCTAATTATTTCTTCATTCATTTGTTCAGTCATCCCATTGCTATTCTTAATGTCTAATAGAAGCTATTAGTTCTAGATACTGATAATGCAATAAAGAACAAAATAAAAATATACCATCTTTATGGTATTTGTATATTCGTACATATATACACACAAACACATATATACATATTAATATGTAGTAAATATAGACATATTTAAAATGTTATTAAATATATGTGTTTATATGTATTTTAGGAAGGAGAAGGAGGCAACAAATTAGATATGGTAAATAATGTAGTGTCTGTGAGAGGTCTAATGAATGTGAGGGGGGTTATTTCATTTATCCCGCCTACCTATAGGGTAGGCAGGATACCTTTTATTGAGAACATGGATTTATTTACTTAATCATTCATTTATGGGTTACACTATATTACTCAGTCTAACCTTGAACCTCTGGAATCATGCAGTGCTCCGGTCTCATTCTCTCATGTAACTGACACTACTGGCAGTTTACAAAGATGATATTTAATTAAAAACCCAAAGAAAATTAAAAAAAAATAAATCAAGCAAATCTCATGAAGATATTTTCCTGTAAAAGGAAATAGCAAGTAAAAATGCCCATAACTGGGAGTTTGTCTAGTTTAAGTAGCATAGAGAGTAGAGGTTAATATGTTTAGTGGCAAGTAGGTGAGTGAGATTGAGGGGGTAGTGGGGAGAGACACACCAGGCCAAGGTAAATATGAACTTAAGGCAGAGAAGAGAGTGGACAGAGTGGACTAGCTACAGGCTTCTAATGTAGTCTAAGTCCTCTTTAAAACAAAAACAAAAAACCTGCCTTGTACTTTAAATAAGATGTGATTCCACTGGAGAGCACTTAGCAGCTTGATGTGATGACATTACCCAACTTTTACATTAGTAAGATCAGCCTACCATCTGTGTTGAAGATGGGTTTCAGGTGACAATGGACAGAAAGGGAACATGACAGGAATGAAGAAACAGAGTGCCAGTAACTTGGACCAGTGCAGATGATGACTTTTAGTCAAGCTTTATATATTTTTGGAGACATCTCACTCACTGATCAGTGAATTAATTGGAATAAATAGAAAGTATAGAATTTCTAGCAAGAGAAAAAGAACACTAATCACTAATAGTAAGATAATCCTTACTATTCACACATGATGTAATTCATTCTTCATGGAGATAGGAAAATTTTGCAGGTTTCCTATACAGAGAATTAGTATTAGATGATGTTTTTCTATGCATGAGCAACAGTTAAAGAATATATGTGAAACTGAGATGCTTTCTCTAATACAAAATGCCTAGGAAACATTTAACAAAACATGTACACAAATTATAAATTTTAGAACCAGAAATTAAAGAAAATGTAAATAAATTAAGAAACAAACATTTTTTATTATGGTTTAGGTTAAAAAAGAGCAAAATTCCCTAATTGGATCTTCAAATCAACAAATGTGAATCTTTCTTTACTGTGTGTGTGTGTGTGTGTGTGTGTGTGTGTGTGTGTGTATTGTTTTGTTCTGGAACTCTTCAAGTTGAGACTGCAATGAACAAAAAAGAAAGGAAAAGTAAATGTTAAGAATCCCTATTAAAATTTTGTTCCTTGCTTACAAGGAATATAAGACATAAAAAAAGGAAACCTGGTGAGGTGCTATTATTTCTATGTATTTTACCTGTGGGCTTTTCACAATTTTCAACTGTGTTATTTTGGAACAAAGCATAGGAAGTTTGAAAACTTTTTAAAAGATAAATTAAAACTTTAGTTTTACTATGAAATTAAGTTTTTCTTTCAACCTCTTTGAATGATAATAAATATACACATTTTATTTAATCTGTTTTCTGATATAAGGAAGATAAAACATGAATTCTGACATGTGACTTATAAAACAAATATAAAGTGTCCATACAAAAACAATTTTTTCTCTTCCAAAGATTGTATTAGTCAATTAAATTGCTTAAAAAATTTTACTAGGGGCTAGGGTTATAGTTCAGTGGTAGATTGCTTGCCTTGAACGCTTGAGGCCCTGGGTTTGATTCTCAGCACCACATAAAAATAATGTTATTGTGTCCATCTACAACTAAAAAACAATATTTAAAAAAAAACTTAGTAAATTTGTGTCTAGTAGGTAAGTGAACATAGCATAATTGATATTTATGTAATTATAAAATTCTACAACTAGGTATTTATGTTATATATATATATATATATATATATATATATATATATATATATGTGTGTGTGTGTGTGTGTGTGTGTGTGTGTCTGTCTGTGTGTGTCTGTGTGTGTGTATGTGGTGCTGGGAATCAAATGGAGGGCCTGTGTATGCTAGGCATGTGTTTTTCCACTGAGCTATATCACCAGCACTAAATTTGAGATTTTAATCTAAGTTCAATTAATTCATTTTAAATTAACTTAGTTTTAATTGATTCTGAGAGAGAGAAAAAAATGTTGACCCCTTACAGATTATCTATTTTCCCTTTATGAAAATTATGATACTGAATTACTATAAATTAGTGCATCTGATCAATATTAAATGCTGATGTCTAAAATAAGCATATGAAACCAAAAATAAAAACTATATAAGCTCCCTTTTATTAATTATGGCTATCACTAGAAGTTTTCTTAAATTATATATTTTATATAATTTATGTAGCATGGTTTTGTTCAGTTCACGCATAACTGAATAACTGTTACATACTATATTCTAGGATACAAATATTCAAGGAAGGAGGATAGAAACATGAATCAATCCTATTCATTCCTTTGTGTCTTACAGTCTAAGTTAAGAAATACAGAGTCAAATCAATAAATTGAATATTATGTTTTAAGGAGAAGGAGAGAGATAAAATAAAATTCCCTAATGAAAAATGTCACCCCCCACCCCCCCCACACACACGTTTTTTGAATTATGAGGAGAACTCAAGAAAAGTTCTCTAAGAAAATGACTGATTGTCTTGAGGATTTAATTGTGAGTGTGAATTATGGAAGGAGAATGGGAATTATTCTGAGAAATGAAACAGAAGGGGCAAAGAAACTAGAGTCTTAGGGGTACATATAGGTGTTTCAAATGGGCCTGGAATAGTAAGAGATGGAACATGCTGGATATCATGCAGCTGACAGGAAATCATTGCAGAGCTCAAGTGAAGGGTGTGGCCATTAGTCCCAGATGAACTGTGTTAACACTACTTCAAAGATGCATAATGAAAACTGAAACAAGAAGACCAAATAAGGAACTTTCTAATTTTATAGGAAAGAGAATTAGAACACACAAAAGCAATAGTGAATAGGAATATCTTACTGGAAGAGAAACTGGGTCAAGGAGATAGCCAGGTTATAGATTTGCGTGACTGAATGTAAGATGCTATTACTGACTAGGGTGAAAAATAGAGGAAACCTAAATCAAATGTGAGAGGATGGATTTTGGCATCAGACACCATTGGCATCCATGCTAATCCATTTAACATTTATATCTTTATATCTCTTAGAAACAGAACGTCTTTAATGGAAAAAGGAAAATGTAGTATTTCAGAGAGTTACTAGAGAATTAACTGTGATAATTTATACAAAGTACTCAGTAGAATATCTGGCATTAAGTAAATGTGAGCCAATATCTGTTTATGTATTGGGAGTAAATACAGGAGGAAAGGTTCAATGTTCATTATTAGGTATCAACAAAGCCTAAAGTTCAAGGAATTGGATGGGACTTTACCTGTCCCTTTGAGAATATTCTTAATACATGTGCTTAGTATACATTATCTGAATGTTGATTTTGCTTAGAGAAAATTGTGGCATAACGCAAAAAAAATACATGACGTAATCATAGCAATATATTCAGAATAAAACATATTTGAAATTTATTTGTTATATGGAGAGAATTTAAAATGAATATTATTCTTTCATTCATTCACTGTGTAATTTATATGAAGTCTTATCAAGGTTATGGTTTTGTTGGTGACCAGGACAACTGCAAAACATGAGAAGGATCAAACAACTCAATTACCAACAAACAATATTTTTAATTATTTTTACTTTGAAACTTGAGACCAATAATGAATGAAATAAACATTTGATAACTGCCTTTCACATTTGATGAACATGATTAGTAGCAGGAAGTTATTTGCATTTTAATCTGCAAGATCAGTGTGTATTATTTTTATTCAACAAAAATTTTATTTTTATAAGTGAAAGTTTTATATTAAAAATACATATCCCAAATAGTTTCTTTAAATCCAGTAATTAGTTTAGTCTTTGTGTTCCTATTTTTTATCCAAAATAAAGTAAAACAACTAAGAAATGAACTTTCACTTAAATAGCCACTCTAGATAAGGCATGCAGTAGTCTTCTTTAGTTTTGTTTTGAACTAAAGTATATGACCCTCCATTGACTCTGTACTTGCAATTTCTACATTAAATTTCTGACCAGCATAACTATCACATTAGTAATTCTTGACCTTCAACTACTAAACATAAAATACTCTTTTATCTATTTCACTTTATAATTGCAGATTTTTTTATTCATTAGTTAATCTCCATTCATTTTGGAGTGGGTAAGTGGTCAGCATCAGTACAATTTTGCTGGAAGAGATAAACTGAGTGAAATGGGAATGTCTTTTTCTTTGTTTGTTTTCATGTCTTTTGTTTGAAAGACAGATTGTTAATTTTCAGAAAGCACAATGGGAAAATTGGAGTAACTGACTAATTTATAATAATTATAATGGCCAGAAATAATAACAGGATACATGCAGAAAAATTTAAGTAATAAATTAATTTGACCTCAACACCAACAAAAAATATTTTCACATACAGTTCCCCTAGAGATGTAGTAATTAACTATTTTTATTTTTAATGAGCATATTGTTCATAAAACAAAGAATCTATCAATATGATTTCATATTAGTTGTGGTTTACAAGCTCCAATTTTCCAATCTTATTCTTAAAACCAAGAAAAGTTCAGTATGTCTTTGAATAAATGAGGTTTTATTCACTTTGTTGAAATAATTCACTTTCAAGATCAAGTATCTTGGGACTCAATTTATTACTCATATTGAGGGCTTGTATAAGAAACATCAAAAACTTTCAACTCTATTACACTGACTTTAAATAGCAAATGTGTAGTATTCCAATAGAACAGATTTTTATTTAGTATTACTATCAAGACTAAGCAATTCAGCATATAGTTCTGAAAAAGGAAAGGAAAAAAAAAGCAAATCAAAGGGAAATGAAACAAAGGAAGTGAAGAAGAAAGAAACTGACAGGGAGAAAGGGAAAGAGAAAACAAGGAAGAGACAGGGAGGTAGAGAAGAGAAAGGGGCATAGGAGCGATAAAAGTAAATACCTATGGAATCTAAGATAGTTAAGTAGCATTTCAGCAAATGAAAATAGAATGATTCATAGCATAAATGGTCATGAAGTCTTCTACTACATTTTTATTCCTATTTAGAAATAGGAATAATTATATTATCGAAGTTAGCAATGAGATGGATCCTAAAGTTTTCTCTTGCAGTAATTTATTGGCTTTCTGTTAAAATATAGAACACATTTAAAGCTTCCACATGAACCTTGTTATCATGTTCTTATTCCTACATTACATCTAGACTCAATTTATACATCACAGATTTCATTTTTTCTTATTTAGAAACAAAATGCTTAGGTCTGTTACATTTTCCAAATTTAATGTGGGAAAATATAGTGAAAATTAAAAACAATCAAATGAGTAATAGAAAAAATTATAAAACACACAAAACTTTGATATTCTATAAAGAAGGATTGCAGACAAGAAGTAGCACTATGAAATATATTACATTAACATTTCAAATCAATCCTACCACTCCTCGTTGAGTTCATTATTATTTGAATCTATTCTGGTGTTAACAGTGACTAAACCCTCATCTGTGTACTTTGAGGACTAGATCAAGAAGAATAATCTATTAAGAAGACAGATATGGGTAGTGATTATTCATTTGTTGTCATCTGTCTGTGAAAGTGACAATTTTTCAAAGGACGCTATTTCACTAGCAACCTATTTCTGGCAAGGGTATTCTATGTGCATTTCGCACATGATCCTCCATTAATAAACCATTAATTTTACCTCCCTTTACTCTATTTCTCACATATGCAAAATCAAACTGTGGATATGAGAAAATCTACAGAAAACTATCTTTAAATATGGTGGCCCATTGGTTCACTTCCAAATCAGCTTTTACTTTCTTAATTGCCTGTTAACAAAGTCCCAGAAGCAGCACTGGAGAGTAACAATCCAGAAATTAAATTCTATCACAGGGAAATTATTGCCAAAGCAAGTCAAATATCCATCAGTAAACGGAGACAGAGATCAGGTAACTTCAATAATAGAAATTATGTTCTTCTGGGGCTAGGGTTGTGGTTCAGCAATAGAGTGCTTGCCTTGCATGTGCAAGACCCTGTGTTTGATCCTCAGCACTGCACAAAAATAAATAAGTGAAATAAAAGTATGTGTCCAACTACAACTAAAAAACAAATATTAAATAAAAAGAAATTATGTTCTTATTTCCAGAAATAGGGGCGGAATCATGATATATGTGTAGCAATGTCTACATTGGAAATATATGGAGTTATTTTCTTTACAAGAATTTGTATACGGTAGAATGAATTGGACTAGGAATGGATGCTTAATCTTAAAATAAACCATTATATGAAACAGCATAGAAAATCTTGAAACTATTGGTGGGGCTTTTGGTTGTTTGATTGTTTGTTTAACCTTCATTTCCTCCATACAGAAGGGAGAAAATTTTATTCAAATGCATCAAATAATCATAATATCCTTGAGTAATAGAAAATTATGTTTAATAACCAAAATCATTATGAGACAATATTTAGTATAGAACTCATTATTCAAAGAAATAATAAACAAGTTTGTTTCTCTTCTATGAAACTTCCATAATTCTATTGTTAGAAGTCATGAAAACTAAGAATAATCATTAACTAATAAAATCACCACCACAATGATCCTTGTTGCTATTTCTATCACATCAATGAGAACTTCAAGGCTGTGATGATTCTAGAATAACTGTACTTGTTAGTTATAACTGTACTTCTTAAATCCCTTATCTGAACTTCTTTAGCTTCTCTAATGGGATATATGTAGTAAGGGCTGTAGAAGAATAGTATAAAAAATTCCACATAGACATGAACTTTGGTTTTCCTTGGTATAAGTGCAGTACTTTGAACAGTGTTTGATATACATAAGACCACCAAGTGAGTGTTTTCTAAATCAAAGATGAAAGAAAAGATAATATAATCAGGTGACATCAAATTCATTATAAAATGACCCAAATATGTGAAAAACATATTTTGAAATTTAAAGATTCCTAGTTCTACAGACTGCTACTATATGTTTGATAATTTGTAATACATGTAAGTGAAAAAAGCAATAGGTTCTTGACGTTTTAATCATGTAAAATAATTTGTTTTGAAGAAAGAAGTGAAGGATCACATCATACTTTTCAATATGCATTTTTGATAAATCATGGAGTTAAACATTATATTAGATAGAGCTCTTCATGAATGCCTGATATATACCCAGAGGGAAACGGGCTGATTTAACATAATAAAGCTATAAACAGTACATATAGTTTGCATGGAAACTGGACTTAAACATTGGTATGTCTTTATGTGGGAAGATAAAGATTATAAAGTGGTGCATTTGGGTGCCAGTGTGATAAGAAATAGACCTGCTGCATTTGTGACATCAGCCTGTTAAAACTTTGAACAGTTGCTCAAAGGAGGCAACATCTTTTTGCAGAAATCTGCTTGAGCAACTAGTCATGATCTTTCCTCCACAGGACTTCCTGGATTCCAGCTCTGAGAGGTCCCCTTACAACAGCTTCAGACAGTACAGAGAGGGGCGGCTTCTCCCTGATCCTGAGTTTTGAATGGCCAGACTGTCACTTCCTCTGCTCACCCTCATCTGGGTAAATAATTCGAGAATTGAACCCCTTGTTCTCATAAAATTTAGAGCAGACTCTACATCCATGACTGAGGACTATCAGATAAGGTGATTCAGTGGTTAACTTATTAATAATTTAAGAGAAGTAGCAGTACTTTCTTATACAGGCAGATAAAGTAGCATTTAGCTAAAGATAATATGCATTTCCTAAATAATATATAACAGTTTTTATACTAGTTTCCATTTAAGATAAGTTTTTGTTGTTGTTGTTGATGGTAGTGGTGGAATAAAACTATGTTTAACAAATATATTTGATGGTTCATTTAGTCTAACTCATCTTGACGAAGCATAGATTCTTTGTGTTACAATAGTTAAAAAATTAAGGGGTTAGATATCACACTACAATAAAATAAAAACAAAATATGTATAAATCAGACATATGGGTATAATTCTCATACTTCATCATAAACACTGAATTTTTTTCTCTTTACCTTTTTCTTTCAATCCTTATTTCCCTGACTGTACATGTGACTGCCTGTATGAGCCTAGTTCACACTTGATATGCCTTACTTTATAAATTCTGATTTGCTTTAAATCAACTTAGTAACAAACAGATAGATATGGAAGTAGACACTTGTTCCTACACATGTGTTCATATACATGCCCAATCGCACCCAGTTTGGCTTGGAAATGGTTGAGCACTTAGAACTATAAAGATCAAAGTAGGAAAATATTAGATGCAAACAGAGTAGAAGGTAGTAAGTGTATCCCCTACCATGATTTGGAATATGTATTCAGAAACAATAAGTAAAAAGTCTTACTTCAGTTCATTAAAGTGCAATTGAAACAAACAAACAAACAAAAAGTGCAGTCACACAAGAAAGAAAACAGAAAATACTAAGTACTGTCAATGTTTCCTCAGTTCAAAAATTCAACTGCATTTTTCTTATTATAAATGAATACGTATGATTTCTTGAATACTTCCTTTCTAGTTTAAGATATACAAGTGTGTAAGTACTTGTGCTAATGAATGTTTAGATTTGTATCAAAAAAAGTCACATATGGGGCATAATTTGACCATTCATTTACTTTTATTTATAAGATTTATTGACAAAAAATAGAGTATGTGCTTACTATTTGCTGGTCTGTCAAGGATTGTTCTTGTCTCTTGAGATAAATGAACATGCAAAATACAAAGATCCTCCTTCCCCAGATGTTTACCCTTCAGAAACGAGAGCTTAAAATAAATAATAAATAAAATATGGAAAGAGGAACTGTAGAACAGGATAAGAAATTTGTATTGTCTGAGGGTTTTCTGTCATTTGCAATGTTAGAGTAGTGAGGATATACTTAATAGAGAAGAGGGAACTTGAACAAAGACTTGAGGGCAGCTGGCTAAGTCAGCAACTGGTAAACAGTACTCAGTCACAGGGAGTGGTTAGGAAAGAAGGAGTCAGCTTTACAAGTTCCAGGAAAAGCAAGAAGAGTTGTGAAGAGCTATGAACAAACAAGAAAAAGGAAAATGGGTCAGAAATAAGATGAGGGGAGACAGATCAACAGATGATAGAGACCCCTGACATATCTTCTGGGGCTAACAGGGAGACACTGGTAGTCTTTGAAGAAAGAGGTAAAAGGATTTCGTATGTTTTAGAAGGATGACATTTGCTTCTAACATTAATTGTTGGAGGGATAGTTGCAGTAATTCAGGAAATTGAGTATTGCCACTCCCAGAATCACAGGAACAATAGAGGAACTGATGGAAACTGGAAGTATTCCACATATATTTTGGACATAGAGCCAATAGGATTTTCTGGCTTGTTCAATATGCAATGTGAGAGAAATAGAGGATGCAAGAGAGTTTGATTGAGATTTGACTGAATAACTAGAAGGGACTGTGTAGTTGTTGATAGACAGTGAAGTCTGAGTGAAGAATTACAATTCATTTTTGATACATGATTTTGTGATATCTATTAGGAATACAAATACATATGAAAAAGAATGAAAGAAAAAAGCAGTTGAGTAGGGTTTAAATATTGGGAAAACTGAGTTTGAAAATGTATATTTTGGAGCTTTCAGCATATGGTGTTTGAAACTATGAAATTGGATGAGATCACTATGGGTGTGGGTGTAGACAGGAGAAAACTGAACCTGCTTCAATATTAAGAGAGAAAACAGCACATGAAACTAAGAAGAGATTGGTAGAGATGTAGAAGGTAAAACCTAAGCATGTGGTCATCTGAGAATCTAAGTTTAAAAGTCATGCTAAGGAGGAAGGAGTAATTAACTGAGTCAGTCATTAAGTAAATCAGAGGCAGAGAATAGTCTGCCATACATTCATTCACTTATGAGTTGGCGGATGGTCCTGGAAAAGAATAACATAGAAAACTGCTGGTATGAGCAGTTATCTATGGGAAGTGAGATAACAGGTGAGTAGGAAGATGAATATTTCAGTTTAACACATTCAGCTTTAAATTATTCTCTTTGCTAAGAACATGCATTAAATATATAACCAAATCTGAAAGTATATTTTAAATAACAATCATCTTCTATGAGGTAAGAAATAAATGACAACAGATGAAAATTCCAAACAGGTTATATTTGTGGGGGAAAGAAATCTCAAAATGTATTTTCAGAACTGGAACTATAGTAGAATTCCAAAGCAAACTCTATTAGTCATTTCTTGGACTAGATATTATCTCCAGATGACTCTTTTTTTAAAAAAATGTAAACATGTTACTTGAAATGGATAATGTTAAACCAGTAATCTCAAAAGTACTTTACATGACAGATTGTTACAATTGTTAGATATACTTTTCTACTTACAATGGGTTACATCCCAATAAACCCATTGACAACATCATAAGGAAAAAAATACATTTAATACACCTAATTTACTGAAAACCATAGCTTAGCAGCACACTACACTGTAGAGTGCTGTTTATACTCACAATTGTGTGGCTGACTGGGATCTGTAACCTGATGCTGATAACCAGCATCATGGGAGTATGGCCAGCATATCATTAGCTAGAGAAAATATCCAAATTCTACATGTAATCTCTACTGAATGTGTATGGTTTCTTCACCGTCCCAAAGTCAAGAAAGGATAAATCAAACCATCCTAAGCAAGAACCACTAACAATATATAAATGCAGAGCTAAGAAAATAATTGTGGACAAGATAAGGGATAAGGAAGTTCTGTGACCATGGATGAGCATAGGTAGGAGAGCCTTAGAGCTGACTTTGAAAGACACGCACATGGTACATTTTTCAAGAAAGTACTGAAATGCTGTTGCTCATAACAGATATTGAAAGGGGTTTGAAACTAGAGGATGAGTCAAGAAAATGATCAAGGGTGGGGTGTTAATGAGAGATCCACTGACATTTTTGGCCAAAGGTACCAGGCAATTCAAGAGAATGGAAAGATATAGAGAGAGTGGTAAATGATGAGGTGTGTGGCATCCCTCAAAATCAAAGATGGCATTGCAAAATAAAATTGGAAGTGTTTAACTTGTATTTATTTTTTGGTATGGAAACTAGAATTAAAATTGAATATACAGAAATGAAAAAAACACAGTTGAGAAATGGAGTCTATAAGAGGTTTTGATACTTTTATAATTAGTCACCAGAAACAAACTGCTTTTTATCATGGTAAAATGCCTGGATGCAGTTTCCTAAATCAATTCTAAGTGATAAATAATAAGCCAAAGGAGAAGTACATTCTGTTACTGTTTATACTTTTCTTAATTTCTATCAGAGAAAGGCAGGTACAGTCTCGGGGGAAGGATCTGTTTTTTAAAGAGAATTTTGGTTCTACCTTTTCAACCTAAAATGATCTCATTTTCATGGAGTTTGGAACTTTTCTTAGCTTAAAGAATGGAAGAATAAATCCACTTCCAAATATTGGTTAAGTAGCCATTAATGAAAATATCTTGGCTCTGGATTAAAGTTATTAATTATAGCTTTGTGACTAGGAAGCAAAATAATTTTTCAGGTTAGTTCTCTGTGAATTCACAATATGAGCATTTTCTTCCCAATTCTATTTGTAAAAACACTCATAACTTACTAGACCTCAGTGGTGACACAAACTAATTGACCATCTTTACATAAATTCACTTAGAGATCCAGAATATGTCACAATGTTCTCCTTCTTTGTAGTGTAGTGAAATTAGCATCAAATACAAAAAAAAAAACTACCTATTCTTCACTTCCCCCATGGTTGTCATCTCTATGCTGTAAATCATAGAGTAAGAATAAATGAAGTTGTTTTCCTCTGGTCATTCGTATTTCGAAGCTTTCTCTATATATAGAGTGGAAGTATTTATTTCATTTTTAGGAAGGATTAATGCCAAAAGTGTTTATTGGCTTCTATGAGAAACATTTAGGTAGCTTTAGAGATCTTACCAAAGACGTTACTCTTAACATCTGTGTGCATGCATGACTGTGTATATGTTCTCACATGTGTGTGCATGTATGTGAGCATGTCTTTGTTGCATGTGTGTATATATGTTTATGTGTATGTGGGTGTATGTGTATGTGAATGATGCACAAGAATACATGGGTGATAAATGTGAGAGGTGAGGAAGGCAAAACAAGAATGCTTTGGACAATATCTAAAATATGTTTCTCAGGGTATTTTCCTTAATTGTTAATGACAGTTTATCACAGATACAGGCCACTCTAAAGACTAAACAACTGAAGGAAAAACAGACATGTCAAGAAAGAAATTACTATGTTTGCAGTGTAAAGAAAATTATTTCACTTCTTGAAATGATGCTTATAAGTGATGTAATATTTTAAAAACCATTGGAGTGAATTCAAGGTCCACTACGCCTGTTTCCATATGTAATTTTGTGTCTATGAGCAAGCATATGTACACATGCCTGGGGAAAGAAGAGCAACTGAAAAATGAAAATATAATTTGAAGGAGGCTTAATTATGTCGAAACTACCCATGCTTTCTTTATCCTTCAAGAAAAAAAAAAGTGAAGAAAAAAACAAAATACACAAAAGGAGAAGAAAGAAAGGAGAGAGAGAACCTCTGTGTTCAAGAAAATGCCCACTTGAACTCTGAATAAGGAGCTGTTATTCTTATGAGGAAAATTGCCTGAGCTGAAATTCCAAGCTGTTGGCAAAAATGATAATTCATCTGTAGTTATAAGACATAAAGCATCATGGAAATGCACATGAAGGCTTCTTGTAATGACTTTGAAATCTACAGGAACAAGGAAAGAAGCTGGACTCATTACTTGGATGTGATTACATGACCCACATGAATGTTAGGGATAACAGGCAACTTCGCTTACTGAAAATCAAACAGCTCCATGATTCATCATTAACCTAAGTGAGCCTTCTCTTTATTGAAGCAGCCCTCTAATGAATAGGTCACCACCTGTTTAAAAGCTTAGAGATTTGTTAATGTTCCAAGGACTTAGAGTCTATTACACCAGATGGCCCAAGCATGTTTAAAAAAAAAAAATGTAGGCGCTTTAGATAGCTAACATGCTTTGGTGTATATATAAATATTTTAAAGAATATAATTTTGAGATTTGGTTTAAACAGGGAATACTGCTTTTGTGACATAATCCTGCATAAATGTGCATATGTATCAAGTTGAAAAGAAAAGAGGACTTTTGTGGAGAGACTCCACAAGAGGAAATAAGTTTCCACTGTAAGCCAACTTTCATAATACAATTAACTTCATTAGAGAGAATGGAATTTCAAATACTGTTCAAATTAAGGCAGTGCAGTTAGTAGCAGCAGCAGTCCAGGAAGAATTAGCAATGTCCTTCTTAAGAGAGCTGCTGAATTAAACCTTGGAGGGCTTTAAGATTAAGCCATTTAATGGCTACTTTAGGAGTTCCGGACTTTGCATAGACTCAAGCCCAGGTGTTAATACTGATTCTTCTCTGTTCACTTCAGATAACAAAACTGAATCTCAGAGCCAATTAAGGTGAAACTTTAAAGGATTTCTTACCCCATTTTACCATATTCTGGGAGTTTTATTTTAATTGTAGACACAGGGAGAAATGGGGCACATTATACAAAGTGAGGTAGTACTGAATCTTGAGTTGAAAAGATAACCAATCCTCATCCAAATTATTCTGCCTTAAATTTTAAGCTTTTTATAGGTTAGCATTCATATTGTGTTCTTTTTATCATGGTAATCATTTTTCTGGGAGAACACTATTTCTGTACTTAATACCAAGACAGGTGACATGACTGGTAATGTTTAGTACATTTATAGGCCAAGTAATGCACATAAAAATCTTAAAATAAAAAGTCCCCTAATTCACATATAAGTCTCACTGTTCTTCCTAAAGGTATCCACTTCAGCATATAATAGAAATTGTTTCAACTCCTTTTATGGGTGCGGAAATGTTTAGGTGAAATATGCACCCATATCCATCATTCCAATTACTCATTAACCAAATACTTATTGAGGACTTGTACACCCCAAACACTATTCCCTCATGGGCTTACATTTTATTTTGGAAGACAATATGCAGATGCCATTCGACTTACAATGGGGTTTTGATACCTATAAACTCACCAAGTTAAAAATGATTTTGACTTGCCTACAAACATTATACCTTAACCACACAGCAGAACACTGTGGTTGACTGGGAGTGGTGGCTCACTGCTTCTGCCCACTACTGGAAAAGATCAACGTTTAACATCCAAGGAAAAGTTTCTATTATATGCATGTTGCTTTTGCACTATTATAATATTTTTTTTTAAAAGTTAATTAATTTAAGCTGAGTTTCCCTATAAATGCAACATCACATAATATAACATAGATGCTATTTAAAGAAAAGTAAAGATGGATAAAGGTCCAGAAGAACAGAATTTTGTTCTGGGTAGCTGTGGATGGTGGCACACACCTGTAAATATAGCTGCACAGGGAGGTGACATGTTATGTTTAAGGCCAGCCTGGGCAACATAGTAACACCTCATCTCAAACAAACAAACAAAACACAAAATGAAACAAAACAGATTTTTTTTTTCTTCTGGAGAAGCACATCCTATTTACAGAAAGAGGATATAGAATGTAACTTACAAGTAATGACAATTAAACCAAGATTTACATGAAGTGAAGAGGGAAGCTGGATGAATGTAAAGGTTCTGAGATTGCGACAAGTGTGGCCTTGTGAAACTGTAGAGGGTTGGCTATAAGCCATGGGAAGTTCATTGACATTATAAGAGTCAATGAACTGCCTGTATTGCAATGAATTAGGGTTAGTAGGGGGATAAAATGTAAAAGTAATAGAAGAATCAGGAGACGACTACACAATCTGAGATTGCAATACAAGGGGAAAAGATGACTGTGGGGCAGGAAGTGAGAATTAGATTAAAGATTCAGTACAACAATAAGGCCCGAAGCCAGAAGAATTAATCTTTCGCTAAATATGGGGGCAGTGGGGGAGGCTAGGAAGTGAGATCTCAGACAGGACCTTAAGGTGTTAAGCCATTGGCAGATATGATGAAATTTGCTGAAATGAAGATTTGGAAAATAAGTATTTTCAGGTGGTGGTAAAGATGAACAGAAATCATGAATTTTGCATTGAAGTTGTATTTTGAATGGCTATTAGATGTCCCTGTGGAAACATGGATCAGGATTCCTAAGTCCAAAGTCTGATGCTTAGTAAGCAGATTGGAGATAAAGACACACTTTGGGAAAGACACACCCGGTAGCATTTACATCTGTGCTCCTGGATGTGATTCCCTCTTCAGGTTCTCTCTGGGTAGCATGTGACTTAGCCTCTGACCCAGAGTTGACACTTGCAGATCTGAAGATAAGAGAAATTAGTGAAAGAGAAAGAAACAAAACAGACTATGAAGGAAAAATAAAATTAAGAAATAATAAAAGGCACATAAAATTTTTCCTGTAGAAAAATTATCCAAAGGTTGGAAAGGCTGGATTTTGCCTTTTGATGTATGCTGCCAAATTTCCCTTCAAAAGATTTCTCCTTTTACAATCCACCTAAAACTCTCTGAGATGAGCCTGGCTTCTGTGGTATCATTATGTTTTTGAATATTCATGTGCTTAATTTTGTTTTTAAAAAAGTAATGGCTGCTTATAAATATCTCTGGTTGGAGGTGTGTACAAATCTGTGGGCTGGAGCACATCATATACTACATGTTTTCATTTATATCTTCCTTTCCCTCATCACTGGTGATTTAATATTAGCCTGTAAAAATTATTAAATGAAGTGTGAAATGTTGAATGTATTAGAGAATAAACATCTTCTTATATTCCTGCTAAAACTTTATATTATTAGTGTTTAGTATATATAAAAACAGTTTTCTGTATGTGCTTATTTGCTAGACATAAATTCAATTTTGTCACAAAGACTACAATTCTAATATTGGGCTCCATTCTGTTAGAATCTAATAGTGGTAATACTTTAGTAGGCAGTAAGCAAAAATCCTGCATACTGATTTAAACAACTAGATTTCTTACTGTGAGATATTTTTTTTGTATTTTAGAAAATTATTCTGGCGTTCTCATTCTTGCTTATGTAAACATATAACTTGATGTCTTGCCAAGGGCTTATTCTGCACTTTTCACTCACTATCCTATGGCTGGTAATTAGAGATAGTAGAATTTTAGTAAAATCTTACTTTAAAATCTGTCTGGATCCCCTTGAACTAACTGCAACCCTTCATGAAAATATTGACTGACAAAGTTGTAGGAGAACATTTAATTTTGTATCTAGAGTCAAGTTTTGCTTAATGAGAGGAATGCACTCTGAAAAACACAACACTAGGCAATTTAGTCATTGCATGAACATCACAGAGCATACTTAGACAAACCTAGATGCTGTGAGTCAAAACTGGACGCAGCCTCCTGATTCAATCAAAAGATGTGGTAAACTTGAGATATATGGGAATACTTCCAATAGAACATATACTTCTTCACAGTAACTAAAAAAACCCAAGAAGCTCCAGAATACTAATACATAGTATGGTAAGTATATAACCCAGTAATATAATTGTTTATTATCATTATCAATAGTAAGTACATAACCCAGTGGGTACAACCCAGTAAGTACATAACCCAGTAATATAATTGTTTATTATCATTATCAGTTACTATACGTAAGTGCATATTTTGTATTTTTATCATACTAGAAGCCTGCTAGGTTTGTTTACCCAGTGTCACCAAGTGAGTGTTACTTTAAGATACCATGGCTACATCAGTAGGTGACAGGAAATTTTCAGCTCCATACTAAACTTATGGGACAACTATCATATATAAAGATAGTGTGTCATTAAATGGAATGCTAATATACAGTGAATAACTGCATTTATGTGCTTGCTATTTCAATTATTCCTACAGTCTCAGAAGTAATTCTGAATATATCACATTAGCCTCATTGTTTCCCAATGGTATAATAAAATCTACGAAAGCTAAATTTTCTGTTGTTTTCAAAATTTGTCAAGCATTTGGACCTAGTATATACAAAAGTATTATTTGGATAATTTAATTAACATCACATTTGATTGATTATATTTGAGCACTCTTTTTTATCATTCAAATATTCTAATAATGTTGAAATATTAGATGAAATAATTTGATATAATACTATATTACTGGCATTACCAAGGTTCATGATATCTTCTAATTGTGTCTTCTACCTATGCTCTGGATGTTGTAAATGTTATGTTTGCTAAGACCTTGATCCATCACATTTTCCCTTTCTATTTATGATCAGCCTCTTTCAAAAGTTTCTCTATTTCTCAAGTGCTCAGTCAAAACTTCCCTTTACTGTATTCCTCTTCTAGCTACCTCATATTGTCCTCACGTCTTTGCATTTGTCCCTTTTGAAATGAGTGTGAAAATACCATCACTTTCTAAGCTTCATTGATTCTTCAAACTATCTAAAAGATCCAGGCCTATCTATTGAAGGCATTTTTTTTGCCAAAATAAGTGAGGTTTTGTGTGTTTGTTTAGGTAATGGCCTGTGGATGATTTCCAACCCAATATTGCAAAGTCTAGCACATCACAAATTCAGATTGTCACATTTTCATTCAACCCAGTGAGTAGCCATGGCTGTAGTTATCCTCCATCAAGCAAGCCTTCTATAATTAAGAAAGGATAACAGGAGAATACAGGACCATTTCCAAATACTCTCTAAAAGTAATAATATATTGAGTTCTGACAAGAAGTCAAGAATCTAAGAATCTTGAAGTAATGTAAGTTGCCCCAAGTATGCAAAGTACTCAAAAACAAACACAAACCTTTGCCTGACTCCCATGTGTTGATCTCTACATACCATCATGTAGAAAATAAATCTGAACTCTTCTCTATAGACATAGAGGTCACTTTTTAATGATTATAACAATTTTCCAGAAAATTCCAATTACAGAACCCATTGATTACATGGCACACTGATAGTGATAATCAAGCATTCTTGAAACAAGTATCTCAATTTGCAGATAGTTCTATATCACAATATATACCCTAATGTTTGAAATCTTATTTGGACTTGAAACTAATTGTGCATCATTCATCCATTTGAGCACATCAAATAGGGAGAGATAGTTAAGTCCTGTGTTTTTATATGGAGTATCTGTGCACTGACTGGAGCTCTAATTTCTCTCACAAGAGTTTTTATAATATAGGCATCATATGTACAATGTAAGAATAATTTACATTGTTCAAGTGCCACATCTCTATATTTAAGGTAATATAAATCCATTTATAGAAAGTTAGATATTTATATAGTAAGTGTCATGAATTAAACCAATGTTAAAAAATGACAGAAATACACAGAAGATTTAATTTATTCCTTCAGACTATGAGTTGTAATACAAATCCTAATAAAGCTATATTTATGAAACTCTATGCACGTCTTTTTGAATAGTGTAACAGGTACTTATAAAATGAAATGATACTTATTAAATAAATGAATAATTCACATCTTAGAACATTCATTCAGGATCTCACAAAAATTTAAAAAAAAACTATTATGTGGAATTTATCCTTTTTTCAATTTTCCAAATCAAAACTTTCACTTAGTCATTTAAACAAAATTACTTGATCCATATTATTCATTGTCTTATCATAAGGTACTTAAAACATAACTTTGAATACCCACTATAGACATTCAACACAGCCAGCGTTATAACACACACACACACACACACACACACACACACACACACACACACACACTTTCCTTTTAAAGTTTGGTAGTGATATATCACTCTTTTATCATAGCAATTTGAAAAAAAAAAGCAATAGCTTTATATCCAAGAGTTAAAATGCTTTTAAAAGCTATACCAGTGTAAATTGTTCAATTGTCATGTATTAGTAAAATAAAAAGAAAGTTCCCAGTAAAAAGCTTCAATTTTCATTCCTTACATAATGATTAAATTTATTTTCTTTTTTCTCATTATGAATTAAGTTTAATCATAAAAATTAATCTCAGTATTTATTCACAGGTTGGGTAAAATATTTTTCACTCAGAGTTCAATATAAATAAGATCATTAATTGGTTATATGTTGTAAGTTAAATGTTATCTAGTGGTGAGGTAGTGATGATATGATGATCCAGGAAATAATTACTTTTAAAACAGCAATAATTTGTTAGAAGACAAACAGAGTAGTATCATGCCTTTAATAAGACATTAGTAATCATACTTTTCCTTTGAAATAATGAAGACATTAACAACAGAGCCTGCTAGTAGGTCATTTTATCATAAGATTCCTTCGATTTTTAATTTTTACATGAAAACATGGTTCACTTCTGAAGAGAACCATAGCTTGGTGCATCATCCAATCATAACTGTTGAATAGATTTAATAATATGACATATATGTGACATAGGTGCAGAAACACACTAATATTTCAAATTTCAGGTAAAAACAATTTAGACAGAAAATTTGCAGTTTTTCTTTGATCAGTAAGAGTGATTCAGTTCATCAGAAAGCATTTCAAGAAGCAACAGTGTCATAGATTCTTATCAACCACAAAACACTGAAGGTTTCATTGATTTCAACCTGCATTAATGACTATTACATGAAATATGGTTTGCTGAACTAGGAGATGCAAAAAAATATGCTCAATTTAAGGAGCTTTGTGTTCTTTTCTTAAAGGATGCAATCGTATTGAAATGCAAGTATGTCATGTGAAACATTAGCAGGGATTTTCCCCCATAAACTAAGCACTATATTTGCTAAGAACTTAATATAAATCATCCTACAGGTGGAACAAATGACATTCTCCCTTGACAATAATTCAGTTCTTTCTTTTTGGGTGAATTATCTAAAAGGATCATATCACTAAGCAGATCAGTGGAAGGACTGAGGTCGAGTAGGAAAACAGCCTGGCTGGTAAACTTCCCCCTACTGCTTAGAAATGGTACACCGCAGTACAAGTTAAGAACACAGCAATTACAGATTTGTAAAACAAAAACAGGAAATAAAATGTACAGCAGGATTTTCACAAGTGTGTCAGGGATTGGCTTAATGCTACCTCAATCTTAGAAGTTGATCAATAAGTGTTATTAATTAAAAGAAACTAAGTTATATTCTAAAGTTGGAATTTCAAGTTAACATAAAACTATTTTTTACTTCACAAATTTCCATAGCAGGTAGAGAAATAACCCCTAAATCTTGGTGCTAAGTAAAGGGATGTGCTAATTATTTAAAGGGAAACTCCTGATTCATAAGTGCCTGTGTACTTGAGCACTCCAAAACAGTTGTCACTCAACTGCTTTTGGCTTGAGAAGAATAGCCACATACCTTTCAATTCCAAAGAGACATTCTGTTGCAATAGTGGAAGTATTTATAACAAACCTTTTCAGTTAAATTCATTTCTAGAAATAACATTGAAAAATAAATTAAAATATTTTAAATTACTTGGGATAATTTGATAAATAATTGATGCTATTAAAAGATGAGGATCTGTATTTCTGGAGGGCTATGCATCTGGATATTATTTGAAAAATTATACAACTAATCAAGTGTGCTGTAAAGATCAATTAAGCTATTCCTGACTTGGCATGATTGGAGTTTTCATGTGTTGTTCATATGTAGTTTTCTTTAAAACTGTAAATACACATTTGTAATATATTCCATTTAAACTGCTCCCCCAGCATTTAAGGTAATTTTCTTGATGAGCAGTGTATGAATGAGCTTCGAAATACCTGATAAGAAATTGAAAATCATGAAATGACTACAAAATCAGCCAAAAGTATGTCAGTTGCGTCTCCAGAGAGTACAGAGAAATGTGTCTATAAAGAGGCATCAAACACCCTAAAGTACAGAGGTTCTGAAACCACTGTGATCCCAATGTAAAAAACAATGCAAAACAAATAATAGGGCTAAAAAAAGAAAATATTAACAAATTCCTGAGGTCACTTGAAAAATGAATTGCTACATGTTCTCTATCATACAAACTTCCTACTTTTTAATAGCATCATCAAGTAATTAAAAATCTAAGATCATTTTGAAATGCACATTATGTAACTCATAGCAAATCTAGTAATCTGCATCTTTCACTTGTCCCAAATTAGTTTTATTAAAGAAAACTCAAAGGGCTATGCCCTGACAGGCATGCCTTCTTCATATGTAGTTTTAAATTGTTTTACAGTTGCAATTTTTAATGAAGAATAATGTTTAATTTTTCCATGTCTGTGGAGAAGTGTATGAGAGGGAACTGTTTGAAATTAAAACATCAATAGTTGTGCTATACAAATCAGATATCACTGAAATTGTTTCTGAAATAATCAGATGAACATGTAGTTGAACATCATACCTACTTTTCATATGAAAATTTAGCCATCCTAAGGTGCACTAGTGGTTAAAACATTTTTCTCCCTCCCTTTTTAATGCAACCTCTGGCTCTGAAGACTAGAGACTTGTTTAGAACTTATTGAAGTTTCCCAAAGCAAAATCACGCACCAGCTCCAGATTCAGATGCCAGATCTCTGGGCAGCCTCCTTCAGCTTCTAAGTATGCTAAGCATCCCTTTATTAATCATGTATGATTTTCCGTGCATGTAGCCCGAAGCGATCATACACGATGCAAATCCAATGAAATAAAATAAGCCTTACCTGATGGCAGAAACAGCAGCTGCGGGAACAGCAGGGTGAGACCCTTCCCTCGCTTGCTCTTCTGAATCACTGTAGCATCATGCTGCTTTGCATTTTTGTCCCTTTCCACTCGCAGAAGGTTCTCCAGTCCGAGCAGCCAGTAGACACCACTTTCTTCCTGGAAGAGGCTGCCTCTCTTCTCAGAAACGTTTGGACCAGGGTCTGTGGCTCCCTCCACATTTACCCTTCAGATCAATAATGCTCGCCCAGCGGCTGGAGCTTAGCTGCAGCGGCGAGCGGCGGGCCAATGAGAGCCGAGGATTCCTTCCCTGTCATCTCCCCTCCCTCAAAACAAAACACAGCATGCCTTTGACACATCACCCAGTTGTGAAAAGTAATTGAATCCTATATCTGAAACGTATCTTGTTTGTTCTCTTTTCCCCCTAGCGTTCACTGGAGAATGCTTTGAATGAATCCAAGACTCCAGGCCTCCAGGAAGACTCTTGAGAGCTTAGCAGTGGCTGAGGATCCTGAACTCTGAGAAAGTGCTGGCTGGCACCTGAGTTGGCACCCAAAGCTCTGGTTTTTAAGAGCTCTAGGCCTGTTGAAGATAAAAGAACCCTCAACCAGGAGGCAAAAAGCCTGGGCTTTTGTCTTCACTTAAGTATTTATTTTCATTCTTTTCTTTTTTTGGAACAAGACAATTAAGTTTATTTGCTTCCAGTTTTTCTCATTCTTAATCACCCTCTAAACAAGTGTCAGCTCTTAATTGGTCAATTTCTTTTAAGCCACTCACTGTTTTATGGCTTATCTAACTTTCCATATCCTGTTCAAGATTAAAAATTCTTCAGACAATATATATAAAGTCTGAGATCTCTCTCTCTCTCTCTCTCTCTCTCTCTCTCTCTCTCTCGCTCTCGGTACTGGAAAATGAAATTTGATTTTTTTTAATTTTTATTTTGAGACAGGATTTCCTAATTGCTTAGGGACACTAAGTTGTTGGTTTGGTTTTGAATTTGAGACCCTCCTGCCTCAGCCTCCAAGCCTCTGGAATTACAGGCCTGCACCAATTTGCCCATCTTTATCTGTTTTAATTTGATTGCATTTACATATTATAAGATTTTTGAGTTGCTTCTGAGGGAATTTATTAGTGTTACTTGAAACTTCATAGGATATTTTAGTGGTGACAAAATATTATAATGAAGAATATCACTGTGGAAAACAATTGCACCAATTCTTCTAAATGTCTCAAATCACAATGCATGCTTTATTCATGAAACTTTCTTACCATTTCACTATTAAAGTGTTATATACTGAATAAAAATTTGCTTAAACACGTTCAACAAAAGTCATTTATTTTTTTATTCAAGATTCTGTCAATTTGTCATTTATATATAAAAAATTCAGCAATATTTGAGAAAATCATTTCATCTAAGTTAGTCCAGAAACTCAAGAGTGCAGTTTCTCAATGTAGTTTGTAAAAATATGTATAAAAATGAGTAGAACTGGAAGCTCAAACAACTGCACAAACAGTAATGGCTTTTCAATGTTATTGTTGAGTAAGAATAAAATTAATGTGTCTTTCTGAAATCCTTTTGTTCCACTGAAGTAATACAAATAGGTTGATGTATTTGGTGTAGCCAAGTTTTGTGTATCATGACAAGTTAAAATAGCTTAGGGAGACTTTACAAACAAAACAATTTTGGAACCTGTCCATCATGTGAAGGAAGCATGGGAAAATGTAATATTTACAGCTCAGTATTCTGTGTTACTATAAAAAGGTGAGTGCTAAGTTTATTGTAACTTGTTCATTTAGCCAATAAAATTTTATTCAGGGTAGTGTCTATCTAAGTATAATCACTAGGATTTTTTAAAAACAGCAATATGCTGATTGAATCATAAACATGGTTCTTCCTCAACTGCATATTAAAAAGCATTCATTTACTTACTTTCATTTGTTGATAGCAAATAACATTGATAGGGCTCTGTAGGTCAAGGGTTCACAGTATGTAGTTCTCAGAATGAAAGCAGAGTTCACTAAGCCACTTTAAAAGTAGTACACAATAACTTATTTTTCCATATTTCACCACATGAATGTGGTGCACATTGAAGTTTGCAAATTTTGGCTCTAGGAATGGGTCTTCAAACTACCACAGAAAACTGGTCACCCACTTTTTTTTTAAAGAGAGAGAGAGAGAGAGGGAGAGAGAGAGAGAAGAGAGAGAGAGAGAGAGAGAGAGAGAGAGAGAGAGAATTTTTTTTAATATTTTATTTTTTAGTTCTCGGCGGACACAACATCTTTGTTTGTATGTGGTACTGAGGATTGCACCGGGTTGCACACATGCCAGGCAAGCACGCTACCACTTGAGCCACATCCCCAGCCCGGTCACCCACTTTTTTAAAATAAAGTTTTATTGAAAAACAAACTCATTCCTGTTTTATGTTATTGATGGCTGCTTTTGCCAACTACTCGACTCAAATAGTTAGTTGTAAAAAGGACCTTTAACTGAAAGGTCAAAATATTTGCCATCTGACCCTTTAAGAAAATGGTTGATCATTGCCCATGGCATTATAAGATTTACAATATAATTTGTGTAAATGGCAAGAGTTTAGAAAAAAAAGAACATGTAAAGATGAGATGAACAAGATGAGATTAATTAATAAAATCAGTGAATTTGAAAATAGACTTTAAATGATAATTTTGTAAATTACATTGGGGAATGTGTGTGCATTTTTACAGATTTTTGCTGCTTCCTCTGGAAGTTGTGTTTTTCTTCTCAAGTCTTGGTATCTGATTTGCTCTGAAATAGAAATGGGAAGAGACATTGTCATTTGCAAGGAGAATACTGAAGAACAAATATAAGCTTATGTACACTTCTGTCAGCTTGGGTTATTGAATGAAGAGGACATTAGAATATTTCTAAAGTTTTTATTTGTTAGCCATGGAGATTTGGAGACTCTTCATTGCTACTCTGGAAACTCATCTTCCCGACTAAAGTAGGTTAGAATTAAGTGGAAGTAAGAAAAAGTGATGAAGCAAAGGCATTTCCTGGGACAAGACACTGGCCTGGAAATGCAAACATGATTTTTAATTTTGGGAAAAAAGTAATAAGCCAGTAGAGTCTCATTCAGAAAGGAATGACTTGAAAGATAAGAAATCTTTTTTTTTTTTCCTTCAGTATCAGAGACTGAACTCAGAGGGGAACTTAATCACTGAGCCATATCCCCAAACTTTTTAATCTTTTTTTTAAATTATTTTTGACAGGATGTTGCTAAGTTGCTAAGGACCTTCCTGAGTTACTGAGACTGGCTTTGAACTCTCAATTCTCCTGCCTCAGCCTCCTGAGCTGCTGGGATTACAGGTGTGCACCATCATGTCCAACAGAAATTTATATTTTAAATTAGATCATTAATGCTAAGAGAGTAAAACTGAATTCTTTACAACTTGGTAGTCCCCAGAAGGCTGTTTAGAAAATATCTTTAACGAAGAATATGTTAAAGTTTTCTGTTGGCAAAGAAGAGACAGAATAATAGTAAATAAATGAAAATTCAACACAAAGCTGTGATGTACTATGGACCAGGACTCAAGCATTTTCACCGATAAGCTTGTATCCAATGAGTCAAAAAGTTCCATCAATATGATGTTCTAAATGCAATTTAAAGCCTCATTTTATCCTGTACTTACCACCATTGCAATTGTTTCAACTCAGGCTTTCATGCTTCCTCCTTAAACATTTGTGGCAGCCTCATAATGAGTTTGTGTCCTCAACACATATATTATTGGACAACTGTAGCTTTGATTCACTATTTGTTTATTCCAAAACCCACTCAGGCTTGTGGAGCATTTCTGACTTCATAGAAATGGGAGGCAAATGAGCCATAGAAACCAGGAGATTCTCCGAAGAGCAACAGTAGCTTTCCTTTAGAAGTGACTAAAATCACTTCTCTTTATAATTCCTTGGCCAAAGAAAGCAGCCAGTACATTGCTAAGACTAATGTCAATGTGAGAGAGATGTGCAACTTTCCTACAGAGAGCAAGCCATGGGTAAGACCAGCAATTCTTTTGAAAAATAATACCATCTACCATAAAATCTTCTGACCCTAAATAAGGAAAAGAAGTTACCCATCAGGTGGTCTGCATGTCCAGGGTAAAGATTTCTTCCTCTTAGGTCTACAATTTTGTATGTTGTGTTTATTCATAAGTAGAAATAATTTAAAGCAAAAAAAGAAGAAGAAAAAATGCATAAGAATAATTAAAAGTAATTTATTATTCATAGATATATATAACAGAGATAGAAAGAATCAGAGTGCTCTGTGTTTTTTAATCTTGAAAATTTTCCATATTTTCCTGGCTTCCTAAAGCAGAGGATAAAAAAAAGACTCATGTGACTATATTATGTACCAGAGGATCTCCATAGTCAGTTTAAAGGGGCTTAATTATGGTGGTCACTGTCAATAATATGCATAAGTAATACCAGGATTTCTGGAGAACTGTACAGAATACCTCACAGAATTTCCCAAGCACAAAACTGGAAGCCCTCCCCTCTAATTGGCCTGGAGTCTCACACAGAGATGCAACTGCTACACACACACACACACACACACACACACACACACACACACATAGTGTGGGCACAGTGAGTCCTACCACCTATTTCAATGTAAAAGAAGCCTGAAGGCAGAAGACAATGAGCCAGTGCTCACTTCAGGAATTTACCATCAGTTACATAGTCAATCACAATCATAAGCATCTGTTCCTTCAAGATTCAAGAAAAATCAGAAAGTCCAAATTGTGTAAGTTCTCATCTAGTATTCCAGAATAGCATTTATGTCAAGAAGAAGTGGCAGAAAGAGAAGATAAATTCATGGAATGCAGATGTTAAATATTTGGAAATTCAGACTGAGGCAGAATATACAGATTATCAGGATGAGCTAAGGATTCCAGAAACTGAATAGAATCTACTGCTAGAGCAAAGAGCAGAAAACAGGGATTTAGCTAGTCATCTAGTACCAATAAGAATAAAACACTATGACATCCTTTACTAATAATAAGTGGGTTAATGTTTCCTGAGCACTTACTAGGTGTCAGGCATGGTGTAAAATATTCCACTTATATTTTCACAGCACATACGAAGGTGGTGCTACTATTTTCTTCATTTTACAAATGGAAAAATGACAGCAGAAAGAACATAAATATTTAGTGGTCACTGCATAGTAATCTATGGCAGCTGAACTCCTGGGCTCATTTTTGTCAACATTCACCTCTAATGCTTATTTATGTATTGTCGTGTGTATATCAAATCCCTGGATATAGCATCTTTTAGTTCTTGATTTCAGTGCTGGTAAAAAAAAACATTGATTGTTAAAAAATGCTTTTCTCTTGGGAATTAACTGGTATTTTAATAATCCATTCAACAAGTAATTGTTGAAGTCACACAGTTGTTGAATTCAACAATATCCATTGCTTTGTGTCAAGAGTGAATGGCAAATGTGAAATAATGAACAGTATAATCTCTGGGGATTAAAGAAATTGGCCTTCCTTTCTCAGAAGTTGATAGCTACCCTAATGTAAGTAGATTTAAATATTTTTACAATGAAGCACCATCTTGTCCCAAGGTGATAAGTATATCTACAATAGGAACAAAATAAATGTTTCATTTGAAAGAAAAAGTGTAACTAGTAGGATGCTTTGTCACTAAACAGTGAACTTCAGGCTCAGCAAGTTTGTACACAAGTATAGAGATAAGGCCTATTTTACTAATGTGCTCACTGACTAGAAATGCATGTGAGGCTCAGCCTTACACAGAAAAAATTAATTTTAAAAGACCATAAATATTTGTCCTGAATCTAACTAATTTAAATGTCACAAAAATAAGGTGTGAACATATTTGAATTGGCATTTAATTGATGGAGGACTTGAAGGCTCAGAAAAGAAATATCCTTTTCTGAAGGTCACACTGGAAATCAGTATGAGGATTCAGAGTCAGGACTTACACTCGGTGGATCTCATTACTATGTCCTTCTCTTTTTTCTTGAAGTGACAGCAGCCCAAACTGAGTTAACCTGAAAACATGCCAGCTAATACATATTTCTACTTTGCCAGTGAGCTGCCATCAACTAGTAGAATCCCAGCTTTTACTTTATAACCTACTATCCTATCTCTCTAAAATATAGGACAAATTATGATTAAATATGGTTTAAGGACATACCTAGGTATTAGTGACTAAAAGAAAATGGGAAACATAGGAAACATAAAAAATATAAATATGCCCTAATGTGGTGAGGTATGACTACAAAATGGGTCCTAACAAATGGTTGTGATTTGAAAAGTTGGAAACATGCACATAACCAGGATAGAAGATGCTACAAAGCATGCTGGTTAGGTTCAGGAATTATGTATTGGCAAATTAATAAGTGTGGTAGGTCAACATGAATCAGATTAGTTCTTAAACTGACAGGTTGTTGTTTTTATTCTACTGGAGATCAAATAATATACAATTATATGAAGCAAATATAATCATTCTGCAAAGAGCAGGGCATGGATTAATATGAATGATGAATGAATGAAAATGTAAGATTCTGAAATAATTTTGAAACCCAAAACTGTAAGGTACCATGATTTCTTCTATATATAATTGACCCTTCAACAACATGGGCTTGAACTGTGAAAGTCCACTGATATGCAGATGTTTTCTGGACATGTGTTATAATTTGAAAAAAAAACTTACAGATGAAGTAGAAATGTCAATAAAAATTTAAGAAAAGTCAAAAAAATTTAAGAACAGTCTAGAAATATCAATAAAAATTTAAGAAAAGTCAAGATCAGGAATGCAGAAGACATATATAGATATTAGCCTATTTAATTGTTTACTTTCATAACATTAACAAATATTTTATAAAAGTTAAAATTTATCAAAACTTACATTCTAAATCCTGCAGGCAATACAAGTCACCATTGACAGTTGAGAGCAATGTAAACAAATGTAAAAATGTAGTATTAAATCATGGCTGCATAAAATTAACTGAAATACATACTGTATGTATAGAGTAATTTCATAACCACCTCATGTTGCTATTGCACTGAGCTTAGTGTTAAGAGGTTCTGTTAAGACCACGTTATGCTAATCATCTCTGTGTGAGCATTTCCCCACTCTACAAACTGTAGATCACTGTAAATCACAATCACTGTAAATAATAATATTTTGAGGTTTTCACTTGTTTTTCAGTATATATGATACATATAAAAAATAAAATATATGTTAATCCTCTTTGTTAACAGTAAGGTTGGTAGCAAGCTATCAGTAAAGTTTGGGCAGTTAACATTTATTTCAGATTTTCTACATAAAAGGGTTGGGTGGCTCTAAATCACCAATTATTCAAAGGTCAACTGTAGATGATAAAGCACAGGAAGACATCAGATGTTAATATGCATTTTCAAGTTTGAATAACTAAAGAAATATTGATGCCATTGACTAAAAATTTTGGAGTGCTCATTACTTGTACAGGTAATAAAGATTTGACTTAGTATTTATTTGTACAAAGAAAATTAAATTATAAAAGATTTTTTTTCAGTCAATTATATACAGTCCCTCTAGACCTCAACATTTTCTTAAAGATACTAATATTAACAAAAATAGATTAACAGTGCACAACTAATTATAAAATAAAGGTATAAAAATATAGTGGATTTCACTCATCCTAGAGTGTACACTCAAAACATTAGAACACATGTTAATATCTTTGGCATACAAATAATAAATAAAAATGAGTATTTTTAATTTGACAGTTTATATTTCTATTTTCCTATAGGTTAAAATAATTATATTTTATAACCAAATCTTACAAATAAGTATGCTTGGTATCCAATTAGAAGTCTAAGTAACATCTTAGTAACATTTGATATAAGAAATATTATTGCTAAATTAAAATATATTTAATCATTTTTCTGGAAAATGTCCACAGATTTAAATTTTTATTGAAAAAAATAGTTCTTTGGTTTGAAACAATACTTTGTATGATATCACACATGATTATCTAATAGATATTACATTGATTTTAAAATAAATTGTTCATAGTTTAAAACAAAATATACTTAGATTATGATTAGATGACAATATAATCTATCTTTGATATCGTAACTAAAAGTTGATGTATCAATAAAATCATATTTAAATATAATACTATAATATATTTCATTTCAATATCCTGTTGTACATTTGATTGTTTTTTATCTGCCTTTTTCTATAGGCATTTTCTGGACTCATTGATCTTTAATTGGTTTGACAACATTATTTGTTTTCAGTATTCACCACTTTCGAATGATATCCAAAATAAAAATATGTATGTGGTGCTTATTGCAATGTTGGTTTTATGATCAAATATCTGTCATAAAAATGGAGCAACCTGAATGTGGAAAATATTTTTATATGACTATTTATTAATAGGGATTATAAAAAAATGAAAATTTTTAGATTCCCAAAGTCATATGCTTTTCCCAGATTTTCTTCCTATTGATGTGTGAGATCAAATGTATTTTGCAGGGACCAAAAAAATCTTAAGAAAACTGCATCAATTTGGTCTTCAACAGTCAATATTTTTATTGGCTTCTGCAATTCAGGCTGTCTCAAAAGAATAGTATTAAACATTGCTGAAGTGATCTCGGTCTAAATACTTCAGAAACAGCAAATCTTGAATAAGGTTAAGTTTTAAAATTAAAAAAAAATACATATGAAGGTAGTGGGCAAATGAAGGTCATGTCCCATTTTTAGTGATACTTTCCACTCAGCATTGTGTCTGATGTTCTACAGATGCTAAAGAACTGACTAATTTTGAAAATAAGAAAATCTTGGAGGAAAAGTTGAGTAAGTTGTGCCTCAACATAAAACAGTGCAAAAAAAAGGCATTAAAAATTACAGTACAAATAGAATACAAGGCTTTTTGTTGTAACAACATCATATCCAGTCATCCAGCAAACATGCTTGATTTTCACAATGACAAGGCAATGTACAGACTTACTCTCCTCTGAGATGTATGGGAGTTCCACGTGATAAATAGCTCATTCAACATCAACGTATGTATCAAGGACACCCAAAAATAGGCATAATTTTTGATAAATGGCTAAGCAAATTTCCTTCCATTTGGAACAAAAAATGATTATTATAGCAAACTTTTTAAGACATACTGGAAATCACTATATTATAAGGATGACAAATTTTAGGATGCAAAATTTCTCCCCTTTTGCTTAACTGAAAATCATAGGTCCTTTGTGACAAAAACCTGTCTAAGTGGCATCATGCATGAGTATTATTAAGAGAGTTTTACTTATCTATAAGATATATTTAATTAAAGTAAGACATTACCAAGGAAGGAAAGAAAAACTGAAGTGAAATGAATGAAAATAGAATCCAGAGAAAAATATAACTTTTCTAGAAATATGCAAGAAAATAATTGAGAAAATTAAGAAAAGGAGTACTATTATTTATTTATTTATTATTTCATAATTAATGAAGTTAGAATAGTCAGACTAAAATTGGCATTATGAAAAATAAACAAAAATTTTTCTGATTATACTGTTATCTCTAGTATGGTGAACCATGGTTGATTCTAGACGAGAAAATCATATGTCTCTGAACCTAACGTCAGTCCAACAACATATATTCCAATTTCATCTCACATTTGCTTGAGAGTTACAGACTAAGAACATCTAATGATGCCAGGTATTCTTTAATCTAAGAACCCTATTAATATATAAAATATAGACCATGGAATATATCCATCTTAAAGGTACAATTCAATGTTATTCAATGAGTTTTAATACTGGTGAGCCATGATCACCACAATCCAACATTAAACATGATATAACCCCAGTGTGATGATATCCGTTCCTAGTTTGGATTTATTAAATCCTCATTCCTGCCGTAGCCCTAAGCAGTTATTTGTCTATTTCTATAGATTTGCCACTTTTTGTCTTCTAATATAAATAGAAAAAATATATGAATTCTATATCTAGGTTCTTTAAATTTGCATAATTTTTAAACTTCATGTTTTGTATCACTATTTCATCCAATTTTTATAGCTATACAGTTTTCTGTAGACTAGATACACAATATTTTGCTTATACATTCACTAGCTTATAAAAATTTAGATTGTTTCCACTTTGAGGATATTATGAAAAATGATACTATATCATAACAAAGTCTTTTAGTGAACATGTATTTTTGTTCTTTTGAGAAACTAAATCATTGTTTTGTATAGCAATATTATAATTTATTTGTCTTAAGATAACTCCCATAATTTGTAAAGTGCCTGAATCACATTATAGTCTCAGCTGCTGTGTAAGAGTATCCCATTTTCTGATTTTGTAACTCACAAATTGTACTGTCATGTTTTTTATAACTATCAGGGCAAAATGGTGTCTTATTATGGTTTAATTTGCTCTTATCAAAGGATTAATCCAGCTGAGCATCTTTTTTCAAGGAAAGTAATTTGTAATTAAATATTGTATGTTCCCACCATTTGCAATTTTTTAAAATTCAGATCTAATAATTGCACATATATATGGAGTACAGTATGGCAATGTGATGTAGGTACACAGTATGTAATTATCAGTTAGGGTAATAAGCATTTTCTTCACCTTAAATATTTATCATTTCTTTGTGTTAGGAAGCTTGAACTATCTTCTTGTCTTTGTAACATATTTAGGAAACTGCTGTGAGGTATATAGTCACCCTACCTTGCTATAAGCTGCCTGCCTGTTTCCTGGGATGATAGGTGGGGCCACCTAATAGCTTTACAGGCTGTAGTGAGTTTGTGCTGTCTGTGCAACGATTCTTAAGACCAGGTCACCCACACAGGTGCCTGTCTGCTTCATAATGTTCTAGATTGGAAAGATTCTAAAATGGTACCATTCAGTAGGGGCCCAGGGCCAGGTGGATCTCACCAATGTGATGGGTTCTTTCTCTTGGATATTGCAGTAACAGATTTCCTGGAAGCTTATTAAACTGGACTCAGATCTTTTAAATCTTCATCAACAAATACTTCAGGTGTCTGTGTCCTTATTAGAAACTGCTGAGGGCTTCCTGCATAGACTTTCCCTACTGTGCAATGTCCCTTTCTACTGTGCAATATCCCTTTTAGTTCAGGGCTGATTTTCATTGAAGGGACAGAATAGAAGATGCTGTGTGTTTAGCTCATTACTTTATAAGGCCAATCTGAGCCTTCATGCTCCATTTCAATGCTTCCACATTCCCCTTCACTGCAGTCCTCCACCCCAAACACTCTATTTGATTAGCAGTTGTTTTACTCTGGTGGTGGTGGTGTTTTTACTCCCTTTTCTTGGAAGTACACCAGGCACCTCTAGTAAGTCATCATGTTCATGAGTGTTGAACATCTTTTTAAATGATTATTAGCTAGCTCTTTCATGAAATGTCTATTTGAGTTTTTTTTTCACTTTTTAATTCAATTTATTTATTTAATTCAATTTAGGTACTGGGGATTGAACACAGGAGTGCTTTGCATTGAGCTACATCGACAGCCTTTTTTATGTTATACATTGGGACAGAGTCTTGCTTACTTGCTAAAAGCCTTGCTAAAGTGCTAAGGCTGGACTTGAATTTGTGATCCTCCTGCTTCAGCCTCCTGAGTTGCTGAAATTACAGATATGCACCACAACACCTGGCTGTAATATTTTTTCATTTTAAATTATGGTTTGTTTTATCACTTTAATGTTTCTGTCCATGTTATTAAAATTACAAAGAATATTACTTGTGAATGTTTTTCCTTGCATCTTCTGTTATTATTAATGATGTCTTTTGAAGTGCAAGCTTTTTTTTGTTGCCATTTGTTAATTTATTTGTTTCTTAATATGATTTGGCTTTTATAATTGCATCAAAAGCTTTGTTTCTTGACCAAAAGTCACAAAAGATTTTCTCCAACTTTTTCATGAAGTTTTATTGTAATATATTGTATTATATTTAGGTGGGTGGCCTTTTTAATATACATAAAAGTACAAAATCCATCTATTTGTATAAATACATCCAATTTTTCCAACACTAGTTGTGGAAAACAATGGTATTCTTTCTCCAATGAGATCTTGGTCACTGTGGGAAATCAACTGAAGTAGAAGATGACAAATTCTATATACTATGAAAATGTTGATGTCATTTATTTCCTAAAGTAAGCTATATATTTGAGGGAACAAATAAAGAAAATTAATGAGGCAGCAATATTATTTCTTTCTTACCCACAGTTCCTCTAATGGCAGAGTAACCTGGGATTCATATAAAAGCCTTACTAGTCAAAATTTAGTGTTTAGTATTTGACACCAACTATTGGTGATAAAAATAGGAAAGTAATTTTTTAAAGAATATCTCTAAATCTTAATATTTTCAGTGCTTATATGAAAAAAATGCCTTAGTTTGAAACTGCTTTCTTATTTAATCACTCACTTTTTTCAGTGTTTAGAAATATGGTATAGTCTTATTAAAAAGTTAAGGTTATTACTATATTTCATTCCTGTCCATATCATTTAGTGGGTTAATTATGTGTTGACACAGTTTGTGGTAAGAACTGCACTGCATGTGGTTATAGGAAGACAGGTCATATTAGAGAGTGCTTTTTAGAATATTTTTGCTAAGAGCTGCTACTTATGGTTGCCAGGTGAGAGATAGTACCCAACTTAAGATATTCCTCAGGGAATGGAAGGTGATCTTTAATATTACAGGCAAGAAAGCTGACTCTGAACTACTGTTATAGCAGCTTAATGGTTCCCAGTGGGAGACAGTTACAGGATTTATTTCTTACATGCTGATTGGGGAAAAGTCATGTTTGCACCCTTGTCATCTATACAGATTTTCTTCAGAATAAACCATTCAATGATATAAAGTGTGAACTGAATGCTATACATAAGGTACACTAGAGAGAGAGGGAAAAAAGTGGATTTTTTTTTTAGTAATCAAAGCATAGAGGAGATAAAAATTTACTCAGAAAACAAATTCAAGGATAAAATAATATGCCAAATAACACTGTATGAAAACCAGAAGTTAAAAGACAGAAAGAAAAAAGGAAGTAATAAAAGAATAAAAGGAATAATAAAAGGAATAAAAAGATCAGCTAGAATGTTGAGCAGCAATGAAAATTTGGTAACTGGTAGGATGTGGTAGTCACGGCTTCCAGGCTTCAGTGGTCTCCATACACTCAGATTATTTTGGACATGTGACAATTTATGTCCAAAAGATGGTGGCAAACATGATACAAGTAACTGCTTGAATGTTGAGGCTCTTGCTATCTCTGGGTTCTCTCACAATGCTTCTATGTGAACATCTTTAGAGACAGAGATAATATAGTTATGGATAGACATTATGAATAGAAATCACATGAGGAGCAGTGATGCAATCCAAGAAGAGCACCTTGTACAGGCTCTCCACTGACTTATGACCCAATCTGGACAAAATCAACTTAGTTCTGCTCAGATCACAGAAACCAACAGCTCCCCCCCACTAACTTATTCAAGAAAATATTAATAAACTACAGAATTAGGAGATTGATCAATGGTTGTTGTTTTAAGCCACTACAATTTGGGATGATTGGTTGTGCTATACATGCTAAAATGAACTTCTTACTTTCAGTAAATATAATAATGTATTGCAAGTTTTTAAAAATAGGTGTTTAGCCACTTATATATGGAAATGAGAAATTGTCATCTTGATCTTATCTATATAGATTATAATTTAACTAATGACTTGAATATTGATTGAGTAGTAATAATATATTAATAATAAAATACAGGCTTTATTTTTAAACATTTTTACTCCTTTCCACATGTAACAATTATTTTATAATAATAACTAAGCAATCATGAAATTTTACATGCAAGCAAAATTGGCTTGAGAAAAACAAGAAAGGCAAGTTCTAAATAAATAACCAAGAACAATAATGATGATTGCTTCATGCCACACTGTTCTGTTTGGCAAGTTTAAAATATTAGTTATATTTATCCAGAAATATAATTTCATTATTTTATTTATTCACATACTTATGCTTATCATGGAAGAGGGAATTATTACTGGAAAATTTTTAGCCATTTAGAAGAATTACATGGATTGGGGAAACTGTATTTACAAAGAAGAGGGAGGAGTAATTAATAACAGTGTGGGTTAGGCATGCCAGTTATTCTAGAAGCTTAGAATGCTATCAAAACAAATCATCTCCTTGTGTATTATAAAATAGCAGCTATATTTTTCTCAAGTCTGATCACGTTCAGTTTAGATTTAAATATCAACAATAAATCACTTTTCTTAGAATGTAACTTTTTCTTTCCTGTACCCACACTATCTATATTTACTCTGAAGTGCCTCCTTGAAAATCATTTCCAACCTTTTGAATTTCAGGATAAGGTATACTAATTATCTATTAGATAACTGAAAATACGATGGAATAGAATAATGCTATAAAACACAACAAAAATAAATAAGAAAAGAGAAAAGAAATAACAGATACTGAATATAAATACATTCAGTTTTAAGGTAGTATTTTAATAAGAAATATACCTAGTGACTAATTAAATATTTTATTTCTCTTTTAAAACAACAACAACAACAACAACAAAAAGCAAAAGGAACAGAAAATAGAGAATATGAAAAAGGACAGTCCTACTAAGTGTGTAACTGAATATACAAATTGACTTTTGTTTGTTTGTTGGCATGTAAATTTTGAATGCCTAATGCAATTTTTAGAATTCTTTATTGAAAATGCACAAACTGCCTGCATGGAAAGGATATTTTTCTCCAATTAAGTCTCTTGATGTACAGGTTTCTCTCCCAAAAAGCAAACATTGTCACTCTTTAATATTATTTTGTAGAGATATTTGGGTTCTCCTTTTTTCAGGCTTTCTACTTTTTTGTCCAGAGGATGGTTTTCTGTGCCAAGAAGCCAAACATACATTTTTTTTTTTCCAGGAGGATTTGATGAAACAAAAATCACAGGAGTTCTACATTTTCTATCTAATAGAGAAAAGAAAAAAATGAGCTGCTCTGACATCCTCAATGTTTAGAAAATCCATATAGTGAATGTTTCAGAGCCCTACAAATAATCTATCACTCTCTGGTCATTTAATTTTTGTCTTCAAGAACTGAGAGTTGAAAAAAATGTGCTTTCTCATGAAGGCAATTACAAGACCTATTTGTTTTCCTACAATGATCTTAAATTACTTTGAATCATTTCTTTGGCTTTTGTAGAACTAACCTTGAATAGTTTTGAAGAAAAACATTGAAAACAAAACATTTAATAGATTATATTTAACTTTGAGGCTTTTTCTTTTCTTTCTTTTTTCTTTCTTTCTTTCTTTTTTTTTTTTTTGACTCATAGAGGGATTCATGCAATTCTACTTTTTTAAAAAAATTAAGAAAATGATTCCAAGACATTTGTTACCCAGCTCTTGAATGGTTCCCCATCCCTGCCTATGGCCAGATAACAGGCAATGCTTCCTATTGGTTGAGGGTACGTGCACATATGAATGACATCAGGCTTGGTCACTTGACCTTCTTTGACCAATGGAACATGAATGTAAATTATTTGGCCTGTTTCCAAGTTAAAGTTTTCAGGACTGTCATATATACTTCCCTTTAATCATTCCCATTCCTATGAATATTCTAAGACATATATAAACTTTGTTTATTCTATCCAATTTTTGTTTGTTTTTAAATACTAACACAGTTGTATCAAACTTAGAGCCAAGAAAAAGAGGGAAATGTAAGCCACTGAAATGCCACTACTTCCTATTGGAATGACACAATATAGCAAGAGTTTACTGATGGAATGTACCAAATAATGTGATTTCTAGAAAATTGCTTTTAAATATTTTAAGTGATATTGACTTTATGGATCAATATGTATTAATTAGAATTTTTGCAAATGTAACAGTGGTAGAGTACTTTCCTACAGCTGAATGAAAAATATTGAATCTATTTTATTTCATTTTACTTAACCAGCCTCATATAGAAAAATATATTTGTATGTTTGTGTGTGTATGTTAGAGATTGCCAACAATTAATGGATCTATAATAAATTTTTAAAAATCCTTGAAATAGAAACAGACATCAACAAAAGCAATCTCGAAAGTATACATATTGTTAATTTCCTTAACAGAAAAAAAAATGATTAGAATATATACACTTAAAATTAATTAGTATAATTTTGAGATAGAAATGAGAATATTGGAAGTAACAGTGAAACATAAGCTTGATTTGAAACATATTTTGTTTTGTACATCATGGCTTATACTTAAATTTTACATGGGTATACATTCCATTATGAACCTAATGTTATACATTTTCAGCTAGGAAAACTTAAAAGTTGCAAATTAAATATAACCTATGACAATTAATATGATAATTATTTCCAGGGTAAATATGGGTTCATTAAAGCCAATATACCTTAATGATCTTAGTTTCCTATCAAATTTGAAAGAAATACATAAAAGGCATGAATGCTGACTATATGAAGGAATTTAATACTCTGTGCCTGTCTCTGTATAGGCAGAGTTGTCATTTGTTCAACTATCCTGGTGATATATTTACATAACAGTACACCAGGCATGTGGGTGTGAGGGACAAGCAAGATGGCTAATGAATATTCAGATTATTTGGAGATTGAAATAATGGACAGGTACCAGAAAAGTCAGGACCCGATCATTTTGTTGTACCTCAAACAAGCACTCAGTGAGCGATCAGCTAAGATGGTTGTGATATCTAGGCAGGTGTTATGGAGTTTATTCCATTCTCCTGTAGAATAGACAGTGAGGAGCAGGGCAGCAATGGAGAAATTAACAGAGGACTTCAGCTGAATTGGAGAAAAAGAAGGTTCCTAGGCTGAGGCTCTTACCTGTAGAAGTCAAGGAAAGCATCACAAACTCAAATGGTCTCATATTTCCATCAAGACCAACACACTAATAATGCAGATAACACCAACAAAAGAACTTTTGTGACAACATATGGAAGTGAGTGAGAATTGGTTGACCATGGATAGACCAAGTGTAGAGAGGAGAGGACATGGAAACTTCAGAAGAAGGAAAATTATTATTGGCTGAGTGTAAATTCTCTGTTGAAATAGACATGCATAATATGTGCAAGATTAAATCATATCCATTGCCCTATTTTGTCTCTACCAGAAAATCTACTTACTTCAGTAAGGACAAGTGTGTTCTCATATCAGTCAAATTCACTGCACAAAATAAAAACACAGTTATGAATATCTGATTCTTTATCATGTCAATCTTGTATGCAATAAATATTTTAAAGGCCCACTCTATGTAGGAAATAGTGATAAATCCTAAGGATGCTGAGGTGAATATAGTTTCTTCACATAGATTAAACTGTTTTTAGTCAATAATTTCTCCTTGAGAGACTGGGGTTGTAGCTTGGTGGTAGAGTGTTTGCCTAGCATGTATGAGGCACAGGGTTCTATTCTCAGCACCACATACAAAATATTAATTAAAGTTATAAAATTATAATAACATTATTAAAAATACTCATTGCATATCTTGAATATATGCTCTGAAATGTTATTTGACTGATCAGGGGGATTGTCTTAAGGAATAGATCCAATCTTATAGCCATTCTCATTTTGGTTTGTTCACCATTTGCTTTTCCTCTTAGGAAATTGTTTAAAAAACCCATTCATGCTGCTTGTGGATGAGTTTCTATTTTCTCTGGCTGAAGCCTTTCCTGAAATAAATGCTGAAGTTACAATTAAGTAGTACAGTTTTGCATAATGATGATGGCATCTAATTGGCAGGAATGAACATAAATAAGTGGTTTATTGTCATTTAGGACATCTCAGACACTTATTTGTCAAAAATGTCAGTGATTGTCTATGCAGTAAACACAGTACAGCCTCAACCGGATACTCTCACTCCTTCCTCAGATTAAAGCACTTATTCCTTGATTGATAGGAATGTTGTCAGGTGATAGTTTTCAGTTAGGTCCTTCCTCTGAGAAATACTCTCAGCAGAGTTGATCTGCATGCACAATAGGAAGTTTACATTGAGTAACTGGCTGAGACAGAAATACAAATGTCTGACTTACTTGCCTCCATTGGTTTACTCCGTAAAAAAAAATCAGCTCGCAAACTCTTCATGTGCTGAGCTGAGACACTGGTGAAACTGCATTGCAATTACACTGTTGTCTCTGCACAATTCTAACTTATTTGCTTTCCAATAGGTGTTAAGTTTGAGCATAGCAGGCAAATCCCTGTCTCACTGCCTTCTTTTTGAGGACCTGAGACTCTCTCTCATTCTCCCTGCACCCCCCTTCCCCCACCCACCTCTTTCTCTCTCTCTCTCTCTCTCTCTCTCTCACACACACACACACACACATACACACACACACACACACACACACACACCAATGTTCAGGGAAGGATGTTTATTTTTTAGGCCAGGTGGCTGTGCTATTGCCATTTTGAGGTCAACCCCAGCCCTTTTTACTTTTTTATTTTGAGGCAGAATCTTGATAAATTGCTTATAATCTTGCTAAGCTGCTGAGGCTCATCTCAGTTTGAATTTATGATCCTCCTACCTCAGATTCCTGATTCCCTGGGATCACGAGTGTATACCACCATGTCCAACTAGTATGCAGATTTTTGAACTACTGTCTTCTTCCTGATTTATATAGGATATCATTCCTGATCCCAATATGTCATTATGACTCTGTAGCCTTTAGACCTGATAATCTACCAAACACCTATAACATATTTTATAGACCTGTTCCCATTGAACAGAAATAACATTTTGAAATTGGGTTATTATACTTGAATCCTTGGTTCTTTATGGCATTTCTTCATTTTCCTTGTTTATTTCAACCTGGAATTATTTAAAGTAAGTTAAGATGCTTTGAACAGGATCTCAAAGATATAAAGTTTCAAGCACACTAACAGATTATATATTTCTTTGCTATTTTTAGCATGTGGCTCCCAATAGGCATCACGGAATCTATCAAGAAGATGGATAAGAGTATGTTAGAAAATGCCAAGAGTTTGTCATTCATGCAGGCATGTAGATGTACTACATATGTATACTAATGCCTTTGGATAAAATGTGGTTATCTGGGCATCTCTAGTTGCAATTAAACCTTGGGCTGTGTCCAGGAGGATGGAGTGAACAGGTCTCCATTGACAAAGCCTTTCTAAAGAGACACTAACCTGATAACACCAAGTCGTTCACTAATCTAGAAAAATTTTGAAGCATAAAACCAAAGAAAATGTCAAATTAGAGCAAAGTCAAATGATAATAATGAATGCATATTTAGTTTTGTTTTCAAATGTGCAAATACTATGTGATTGCATATTTAAAACTTTGTTTTCTGGCAAAATGACCACTTAACTTCCAGGTTGTTCTTTATGAATAGACTAGGATCTTGAGGCATTATTTATTCCTTCTCTTTAAATTTACCACTAAATCAAGTACACAATTTTATATAATTTACAAGAATTATTGCTCCTATTGAGTATAGAGCACAAAAGTGTTCATGATAGCTTGGAACTCTTTTCTTTTTAATTTATTAAATTTCTCTACTAAACAGGCACATTCTTTGACCTGCCACTGAGGGCTACAGTAGATTTCCTATGAAGTGTGGAAACACACTTCTCTTTATAGTAAGACTAAAAACACATTCAGTATTTCAAACAATATATATATATATATATATATATATATATATATATATATATATATATATATATACACACACACACACACACACACACACACATACACACATATATAGGTTAATATATATATATATATATATATATATATATATATATATATATATATATATATATATATATATATTCTTTCTGGAAAAGCATGCAATTTATGATCTTAAACATTCTTAAGTTTACAGTCCTGCAGTGTTAAGTAGTACATTCATATTGTTGTACAACCCATCTCCAGAATTTTGTCATTGTGCCAAACTTAAACACTCTGAACCTATTAAACAACAACTTCTCTTTTGCCTTCCTGGGGTAAGTGTGTTTCCAATGCCCACCAGAGAGAATTTTTGTGTTCCCCAGTCTTACATTGGTAACTCTCACACTTAAGGCTGTAGCTATTTCTTTGTGTGATAATGCCCATATGTTTCTGAAAGGTCAGTGACTCCCACATCTTCTTTTTCAGCTGGTTCATTTGTTTGAAAAGATAACATGCATAACCAATTGGGATCAAGGGCAATTACATTTCTGTTAATTTAGTGAGCTGCTTCTCAATTATGATCTTATTCATAATATCTTCTTCCTCAGAGTCACTAAGACTTTGTCTTAGTCTGTTGGTGCTGCTATAACAAAATACATGAGAGTTAGTAATTGATAAAGAAAATAATTAATTGGCTCATCGTTATGGAACCTGGGAAGCACAAGATCATGGAACTGGCATCTGGAGAAAAACTTCTTTATGTGTCATCACATGACAGAATGCAAAGTGAACCCCATCCCTAAACCCATTTTATTAAGTTTTTGAACCCACCTATGAATGTGGAGCTTTAAAAGTCTAATCACCTCTTAAACTTTCCACCTTCCAATATCATCACACTGGCTATTCAGCTTGGAGCAAAACATTGAAAGTATATCAGCTTACCAATGCATGATTTATAAATTTGGGTAAAACAGTCCATTTCTAGGTTTTATGGGGAGAGTTTTTTTTATCAGAAGCCTGTTTCCTTCATTGGTGCTTGAATATTAAAGTTATTGCTAAGCACCCATAATAAAAACAAACCAAATAAATATTCTTAAAAAATGCTATGTTGATTCATCCAAGATCATGACAGAAATAGCAGAGCTAGCAGTCAAATCCATGAAACAAAAACTAGACTACAGAACATCTGTCCAGTCTTTAGGCATATAAATGAGAATAGGGGGAGAGTTGTAATTAGGGCCAATACTCTTTCCTGTCAAATATAATTCAATAAAGCCCACATTTCATGGCTCATATATAAGACATATGTCTTGAATTCTTCCAATTTTGACAAAAATTACCAAATCTTACATAAAGGCAATACTAATAAATTGTGAAGGTCAAGGTAATTTTCTAAGCCATAGATATCCAACAGGAGGGAATTATAATATTTCTATTATTTTATACATAATTATATGACAAGATTGTGTGAAGAAGTGATTGAAAATTATGCAAACTTTTTAAGAGAAAATATTATAAAGGAATGTGATAGGCAGATAATACACTATTTCATAATTTTTCTTTAGTTTTCCAACTTTAAAATAGTTATTTATTTTTAGTGGTCAGCATCATATGCCTATAATCCCATTGGCTCAGGAGATTGAGGAAGGAGGTTCATAAATTTAAAGCCAGCCTCAGCAACATAGTGAGGCTTGAAGCAACTCAGTGAAACACTGTCTCTAACTAGAATACAAAAATAGGCTGCAGATATGGTTCAGTGTTTAAGCACCCCTGGGTTCCATCTCTGGTGCTAAAAGAAAAAAAAAGTATTCATTGTTTTTTTCTTCTTGTTCTATATGAACATTTACTTGTTCTGTTTATATTAAGAGTTTTGCAATATTTTTCTTATGTAGGTCACCGAAATTATAACATTTGCATCGGTATTATATCTGGGTATATTGTTTTCTACTTTTATTTTTAAAAATAAGTCTCTGAGATGATTTTTCTATGGAAGACATTTAAACATAAACAAAGAAAAAACTTTGTGATTTGGTTAAGAAGCAACATTGAAATTCAGTTCTTCAAACTCAGTCAAACCTAAAATGCAAGGAAAAAACTCCCAAACTGGAAAGCAAATTATCAAGGAAATTGCTTCTATGAGACAGAAGAGGAATAAAGGAGAAAAGATTATTATTAGTTGGTTTTGAATGTGAGTGTTCACCTTTTCTATAGTTGGATATCCTTTGGATACAGAGTCCAGAAGTGTATCCAGTGTTGATGTGGTCTATAATTAAAAATAAATAAATTTTTTTCTTTCATCTCCTACAGATATAGTGCTTACTTCCACACTCAATGTGTGCCTTGTCCTTGTGATCAACTAATTAATGGCATGCTACTGTGTTAGCTTTTTATCGCTGTGAGCAAAATAACAACCTTGAGCTCAGAGTTTCAAAAACTCAGTCCATGGTTTGCTGACTCCATTAATCTGAGCTTTAGATGAGGTGAAGCATCATGGCGGAAGGGAATGATGAAGGAAAGCTGCTCACCTCTTGTTAGCAAAGAAACAGACAACATGAGGAGCCAGGAACAAAGTATAAAATTCCCAAGGCTTTCCTGGAGTGACCTACCTCCTCCTGTCATGCTTACCGTACCTATATAATTATCACTTAGTAATCCACTCAATTTATTATTTATGATCAGATTAAATGATTAGCTCTCATAATCTGATCATTTTACATATGAATATTTATGCACTAACAGGAGATTTTGGGGAAATCTTCATATCCATACCATAACATTCTGTCCTTGGCTCGTAAAAGCTCATGTTTATCTCATAATGCAAACGGAATTTAATCTATCTCCAAGAGAACTATAATCTCAACAATCCCATCACTACTGCCCAAATGTTACAGTCCAAAGTCATGTGTGAGACTCAAAGCAAATTTTGGCTGTGAGCTGCTGTTAAGATCAAAATCAACTTTATATATATATATATATATATATATATATATATATATATATATATATATATATCTCACATATATACACACACAACAATTGTACACACACACACTTATTGTGTGTGTGTATAAAATATATGCAAATAATAAATGCTTCCATTTGTAAAGACAGAAGTGTGGGAAGAGAAAGAAAAAAATAGAACCAAAGATCAAAATCCAGCTGGGCAAAGAATCTCTGTAGTTCCACTTCTGACATCAGGGGCATACTGTGGGAAAATATCTAAAGGACTTGTGCAGCCCTGGCCCTATGGTCTTTCTGGGTGTAGCCTATGTGTCCTTTCACTTAGACTGGCCCTCCTCACATTCAGTTGGTTTTCTGGGAAGATCCTCCATGTTATTGACATTTATGAAATCCCAGGGTCTTCAATACAGCTTCAGCTTCACCTTCACAGCTTCACACATATTCCTTTATAGTCTATCTGCAGGTTTGTTTTGCTTCCCCTCCTCCCCCACTACTTTCCTTTGAAGTCTTACAGGAAATGTTTGGGATTTCCTAACTCTACCACCCTGCACTGCTGCAATACCAATATGGATGGTGCCGAGGTCTACCATCAACTTGAGCAGTCAGCGGACAACTTTGGGCCAGAACTGCAGTAGCTTCTTAGTGCCTGGAGGGCTGAACATAAGTGAAAGGTATCCTGGGAAATAGCTTTCTAGGCACCCTTGTTCAAGCAAGTTTCTCACTTAAACCTGGAATGAGTCTTCATTTTGCCCCCTTGAGTCTGTGATAGTTGTTGTTTTGTTGATTCCTGAGAAAACATCTTTAAACTATCTCTGTGCTAAGTATTTAATTTCTGTTTATTGGCAGAAATCTCTTCAACAGCAATAATTTTCTGGGCCCTTATTTTACATGTGCTTCTTCTCTGGACAAACTACAAGTTTTTCAAGTTTTTCTTCTCTGCCTTTGCTCCAAATTTTCATAGTAAACCTGGCCAAAACCTGTCATAAATGCCCACGCTATCATTTTAATGCTATACTACCATGAATTTTCCTCAGCCAGATGAATTAGCTTATCACCTTTAAATTTATCCTCACAGAAAAACTCAGGAAATGAGTAAAATGCAGACTTTTTTTTTTCAGATGAAATATAAATGAATTCTATTTAAATTCCAACAGAGTCAGGGTCTCTTGAAATATTATTAGCACAATCTTTACAGTTTGTATACCTATGAGCATTTTGGTCTTCTAAGTTCCACAGAATTGCCCATTATGCTCAGCTCATAACATTCTAGGGATTGCCTAGCCTGCATTTTCAAAACTTTCCAAACTCTTTCTACAAACCAGTTCCAAAGGCTTCTGAACCACAAAGTCATATTAGTGAAAATGACCGCACTTCAAGGTAGCTATTTCTGTGTTAATACAGATTTCCATTCCTGTAACTAAAACACAATACAAGAATGACTTGGAGGATAAAAACTTTTATGGTGGGGTGTGAGGGGTGGGTTCACAATTTCAGATTTCTATTCCATGCTCAGTCAACTTCATTGCTCTGAGTTGAAAGTGAGGTGAAGCTTTATGACCAAAGGGTATGGTAGAGGAAAACTGTTCTCATGATAGCCAAAGAGAAGAAAGAGAGAGCAGAAGGGGCCATGGACATAACGTATAATAATGTTCAAGGCATACCCAAATTGACCAGCTCCTTCAGATACATCCTACCTGCCTACAATTACCACTTACTAATCAAATCAAATTATTAACTTATAAAATGGATTAATCCACTAATTCAGTTGTAGTTCTTATAACCTAAGGACTACAACTGAATTAGTGGATTAATGTAATGTGCTTGCACAGTGGAGTTTGCTCTTTTGTGTTTCTACTGCCAGGCTGTGATACATACGCTCTGAGGAGTGATCAGTGCTCCTATTGATCCCGGGCAAGGATTCCTTCCTTAATGAGACTTTGATTGGGCTCCATGAAGCCCTGCTTTTGCTTAGCCCTCCTCTTTAGTCCAACCTTGAACTGAAAACCCAGTTTAACAAAGAATCATGTATAGTCAGGTGATTAAAGATGCCCTCACCTTTGATATCCACTCAAACTCATTTTTAATCCATGATATTCAAGTTTGTCTGCTCCCTTACTTTGGCGCCTAACAAAATTTCACTAGTCATTTCCCTCAAATACTGACTTACCTAACTTTTGGCTTCTGATTTCCAGTGTCCCCTCTGTATTAGAAGTTGAATTTCACTATTGCAGTAGTCTTGAAGAACATGTTCCTTGCCTCTCAAATTGGTCTGATGCAATTTTTCTTTTATAGTTGCTGCAGTCTGGCTGGGCACAAATCACGAGCCACTGAAGCAGGAACAAACTTTATTTCTGAACTCCACCAGCATGCTCCACACATGCTCCCGGGAACTCCTCTGAATGCCATGCTGCTCATCCAGGAACCAGCAGCCGGAAATATCTATACTCCAGCACTTCCCCAACCAATGGGAACTCTCTGGGAATCCCCAGGAGAGCTCAACTGGAACTCAACTGGAACTCCACGAGAACTTGCTGGCGTCACCCCTCAACCACTACTTCTGGCAAAAATGCCATGTGTCACCCCGACTCGGCTGTGGCCCTCAACATATAGTAGCCCACTAATCAGAGGTAACCCATAGCAGAACCATCCCAGCCAAGTCAGAGAAATCCAGTCTGAAATTGAAAACAAAATGTTTTATGTGCTGTAGAGTTTTAGGGAGTTTATTCTACAGTAGTCTCTTCCTAATACAAACATTTATATAATGATGAGGACAGTAAGGATAAGTATATCCCACTGGCAAAATGGAATTAAAGGAAAATTAAATTGGGGATTTCATTATAAGATGATATTATAAGAAATAGCTACTACCTGTTACATTAAGATATAGATGCATAACCTTTTTGAGTAATATATTTTGAAAAGCTTTTAACATACCATATAAAGGAAAAATATTTGTCTTACATCTTTGAGAAAATTTTGTGTTTCAGTACATATGAAATGAGGCTCTTTTGAGACATCACAATGTTAGGTATTTGGAATCGAAGGAAGTTTTATACACTGAGTGTGTGCAAGACATGTCATCTGACCCTACAGGATTAAAGTGGCTTTAGAGGAAAACAAATGTCCTATATACATTAGTGAATAATAGAGTTAAATTGTGTGGAAACAGAGTATGTCTTTTTGTGTCCTGAGAAAGAAAAATTCACATAAGATAGAAGAAAGGAATAAATCATTGTGACTTATTTAATAAGGTTGCATTCTTTGCATTTTTAGGAGGATGAATTGAGCTTGGTTTTTGGGTGCTTGGATGTCAGTTTTCTTTATATTCACTGAAGGTTTCTATCATACCTGGAATTTTAGTATTTTATAGTCAAAGTGCAGTACTGATATTGCTTTATTTTTCTTTTTTAAATATTCTTATTAGTTGATGATGAATTTTTTTTATTTATTTGTATGTGGTGCTGAGAATCAAACCCAGTATGCCACACATGCTAGGCAAGCAGTCTATCACTGAACCACAAACCCAACCCCCTGATATTTCTTTTAAAGATTTGGCTTTTATTGAGATCCCTGCCTAACACAAGATTTTAGTACTCAGAAATGGGGTACAGAAGTTACATAACAGAGAGCTGAAGAATGTGGAATAATCTTCAGAAATTTAGAAATGGATAGAGGCTGTAGGAGTTTTGAGGTTTGAATTGGAAAAGAGTGTGTTTCTCTCTTTCCCACCCTCATTCTCTCTCTTCAGGCAACCAGGAAGGTCATGTAGAAACCGTGTATTAGCCTGTATTAGGCAACCATATAGAAGCTGGAAACATATCTGTCATCAGAAACTGCCTATACTGACACTCGGAGCTCAGACTTCCATTTATAAGAACTTTGAAGAAAATAATATGTGTTGTATAAACCACCATCTCTGATATTGTAGGAAAGTAGTACATGTTCACTAATACAGATTGTACTGCTGAAAAATGGAATGCTGCTCTTAAAAAATACCCCCAAATGCAGAAAATGCTTTGAAACTGAGTAATAGGTAGTGGGTAATGTCAACCCAACCAAACTAATACAAAAGATACTTGTTCATCAAATTATGTATAAAAAAATTTCCAGACTACTGATGATTGCTACATTTAGGACAGCTAAAATATTCACCCCAATTCAATTTTGCGATTTTCAGATATTCTTCTTGTTCAGTCTAGAATAAATGCTTTCTAAATCAAGTGTAAATCACACTAAATTTTGTTTTTTTTGAAAATACCTTAAACATCTTTATTATGTATCACTCTGTGCTATTATTATCATTGCTGATATTCGTGATGTGCTAATTTTGCCCTTTATCAGTTTTATTTCTTCTTGATCATGCTTGCCAAATTTTTTGTTGTTCATTAATATTTTCAAAGAATTCCAATTGATTGTACATTGCTTGCTTATTTTTACTGCATCAATTTCTCTTTTTAACATTAATTCATTCTTCACTTCTACTGCTTTTAAATTCATTTTTAATCTTTGCTACTTAAATCAAAAGCTTAGTATATTAATATGGCCCATCTTGCTTTTCATTAATAAAGTTGGAGGTGTGCTTTTTCTTTGATTACCATTTTGTCCTTCTTCCCTTTAGATTATGACAGTTCAAAACTAATTATATTTTTATTCCAAATAGATTCTCCTTTGATTGGTTTTTTTAAGATAAGAAATTCTTAGCAGAACTCTTCCTGATATATAGATTTAAAATTGAATTTTCCTTGATCTTTTATTATGCTTTTATCAGTAAATGAAATCTAGAGAGAAAAAACTCTTTAAATTATTTAACATTTATTTTAAGTGTTGTGCATGAACAAATTACATGAATAATTTTTTTTGTCTATCTGTGAGTTTGTTTTCTCTACTTATTCTGGTGTTGAAAGTCATTCTGTAGTTCAACCTTATTAAATATATATTTTAATGTATACTGTATACTTATTTTTTATACCACATACACAAAGGTTTTGTTAAAAGATAGAACAATTATGAATCCATCACATCAGTACATTAAAGCCCACTCCTCGTCCTTTGGTCCCCTGACTCCTGATGACTGTGACTCCTTGTAGGTACCAAACTCTGTGCATTACAGTCTCCTTTAAAAAGCTGGCAAACTTATAAAGTTTGTAAGTACAGAAAATTTTGCTCTTTTATGTGTAAAATGAGTCATTACTTTAGTATTATAACTTACAAAAAGAAATATGAGACAAACTATTTACACAAATAAATAACCAAATGTAAGAAAAATCTGAAGTGGTAAAGACCAAAGGTCAGCCTCATAGGAGGATTCACATGGAGGAAATAATTAAAGAGCTAATTGAATAAAATTTTTAAAATTAATAGAATAGAGAGAATAGAGCCAGCTAAAGGAACCAATCTTCCAAAAGGAACTATATATATCAAGAAATGATTTGAAGTCAACAACAGAATTAACTCTCATGGTGATTTCAGAGGATAGTATAATGGTTGAATGAAAGGTCTGAGCACTGAAAGTGCATGAGGAATCCTTTCAGTGGGTTTTGTATGGAGCATATAGTTCACATTTATACGTGTGTTCCATGGGTACATTGCTAGTATTCAACTTATATGTGAATCACCTTGGGAACCATGTTAAAGTGCACCTTGGGAACCATGTTGAAGTGCAGATTTTATGGGTTGGGGCCTAAGATTTCAAAATACTCAGAGAATGGGCCTGTTCTGGTTATCTGTGAGCAATTCTGTGAGTGGCAGGATATTCAACGTACTCTCATCACTTAGATGACCTTTAGAGAAATATAAACAATCCAAAATGTGTACAACAGCATATACTGTGGGGAAGTCTGTGGACTAAAAGGTTAATTATTAAATTTTGGATTCTTACTTTTTTGGGTCTTATGGAAGGAAAACTGCTGGAAGATGGGCTGTAGGACTTGGATTTTTTGCAGAAGTGTGTTGTTTCTCATATTACGGAGAAACTATAGAGTCAGAGGTGACCTTCCATTTCACCCACAGAACATCTGAAAGAGGGGATTGTTGAGCTTCATATTTCTTATATTTGGTTGAAAAGCCTCATAGTCTAAAATATCCTGAAATAAAAATATTGGAATATGCTACAAATTACAGAGTAAAAGATATAGCAGTGCTTGGTTTATGAAGTGAGTAGTAACAGCCACTAATTAAAAAAAGAGTTAAAATAATTTTTAAAATAACAAGGAGTCATTTTTATATTAATTTGACCTCTGAACATTATCTTTACAAACAGAAATTCTATCTGTCAATTTGTTTAATTTTAGTTTGCCTATGTCTTATGGAAACACATTTTTTCATTAGCATTTATAAGACAATATATGAATGATGCTTTATTTGAAATGATATTTTTGAAAAAAAATTAATGAAAAAGATGACTGAAAATTTTGTGTGAGCCAAAAACTTCCTTACAACACACGTCCATCACTGTGTCTCTTACTTACAGTGGGGTCCTATATAAGGGATCTTTTAAACTGATAATTACATACTGTTCTTTACACTAAGACTCATGGAAGAAAACAATACCAAGTTTGATTTCATAACAGAGAATCAAAAGTGTGTATTTATAAGTACTTAAAAAATTTTAAACAGCTCTCACATCTAAATAATCTGAAAGGCTTCTTGAGGATACTACCTTCTAAAAGTGGCAAAATCTTTGTTCTAAAGGAATCATAGTATCTATGAAGGTACTTTGTGGTAGAATAGGGAACCATCACATAGAACACCTGAGCATGCTGAGTAATTCTCTCAGAGACATTCATCATGAAATCAATTTTCTATTATCAACATGAGATTGGTGAAGAATTGCCATGCTTCAATTATCTTCACTCCAAATTGGACATCTATTAAATACTCCCAGTATGCAACCCAGTAAAACATTGTGTGATTCACAGAAGGAGAAATTTCATCTGCTATGTCACAGACATCATGAAAAATTCCAACCAAAAAAAATTTAATCCTGAGTCTAAGAAAATTAACAAATGCAAGACAAGATAGAATGTTCCCTTTGATGACACATTGTGATTTGTGTATCAAAATTGTTTGCCTGCAAATAATTTTTTTATCTTCTTGTATTCAAGGTTTTTTTCAATATGGTAATTCTAATTAAATCCTTTACAACACTACTTTTGCATATTTTTTATTTTAAATAACTTTCTCTTACTAAAGTGAAGCAGTCTTTTAATTTGAATGTTACCTGGTTCTAGGCAATTGCCATTTTATTTTGTAATTTCAGTGACACAACCAGAGTGGGAATTGAATTATGATTCATTTACTTATATTACTGTGATATGGAAAATTATTTAAACATTCTCTACCTTAGTGTTCTATTCTGTACAGTAGGTATAATAAGATTTTCCTCTTCTGATTGTTGTGAGTACAAAATAAAGTAGAAACATTTTTGTTTATTGTACCATAGGTTTCTTGTCAAAATAATTGCTTATATCTTTCTTTGTCCTATTTTTCTGAAACAGTACAACAGTTTTTTAACATATACACACATATATATATACACAATATATATATATATATATATATATATATATATATATATATATATATATATATATATATATAACAAATGTATGATATTTAGATAATATGATTTGAGGAAACTCTCTAAAGCCAGCAATCTAGAAACTCCACAATGCATGTAAAAATAGTTAATATTAACTATAAATCATGTGCTAAAATCTTATACTACTGAGTGAATCTAATTTATTACTGAATATATTTCTGACCTAAAATATCAAATCATTCTTAAATTTAAATTGTTCTGCTAATCACTTGGGTCTAAAGGCAGTAATATTTTTGAATTACAAGATTTTACAAAGACAATGATAATTCCTGTACTTGTCAAATTAATGTTTGTGTACAAAGGAATGGATACAGTGACTAGGTGTTCCATATAGAAATTACACAAGCACATTCAAGTGGCCACTTTTTAGGTAATGATGATCTTGTTGTCATCTTTATTAGTTAAAGAATTGAAATTATTTTTTTTCTGCTAAAATGCACTCAATTTGCATTTGAGTCAAAACCAAAATACATGTAACAATATATATTTGTTTTACACACTTTGGAGATTAGTTAATGCTTGGAGGATATCAAGGCACAATTTTAAAATATGCATTTATTACAAGACATATAGAAAATGAGCAAAGGGGGCACTTTTTCTTAGAAATGAACTTATAAGGGCCCCTTAGAGAAGAGATTTTATTATAGTGCAGTTATAGTCTAGTAGAAATGTGAAATACCAATTATTAACACTTTTAAAATTGTAGTATGAGTCACAATAACCTGTATCTAGAGTAAGGGCATTAATAGGCTCCTTGGTACAATGGAACTCCACTTCCTCTTTGTCAAGGCTCCCAGGATTTATAATGTAGAGTCCTTCAATTTAGTTATTTTGTTCCCTGACTCACATAATTACTGTGTCCAGATTGTTGTCCCTCTCTATACCATGTGTGACACCATGGACTTCCCACTTGCAGATTTCACAAAGTCAGAGCCAGGGTTCATACAAAGCCTTGCTGATGAGATAATTTTCTAAAGCATGTTCTGAGGAGTTAGGAAAAAGAATCTTTCCTTTTGCAACAGAAATGATTTTCACCTTGAAATCTCGCCATTGGTACTTTAAGTAAGGTGGCTTGGTATAAGAAGAGTAGTGGTTATTATTTGCTAAATATTATTAACTGAGACAGTCATGTGCCTTGGGTAATCGGAATTGATAGCTACACAGAGAAACACATGAAACATAGCAACTAGGTAAGTTCTTAAGGAAGTGAATAAAAAACAAATAATGAGTAAAATAGCAAACCTTACGATACAGTGAAGCAAATCAGGAGGAAGCCTCTTAAAATATAAAACGGAGATCAATGTGTGGCTGAATCATCATAAAAATGTAGCACTTTATTTGGACGAACCAAAAAGTCTGCTGGGAATGGAAATTTGGGTTTTTATTCCTGAATGAGGCCCACTTCATGGCACTGAAATAATTTCTTATTTTTTACTGTCACTCTTTTATATACCATAATAAACCTCTATTAACAATACTAACTAGGGTTCTTCTCAGTCTGAAACATCTCCAAAAGAACATAACATGCTACCTTCTTCAGAGTTTTCCTTATTGCATCATACCTCCTTCTGACACTTGACAACAGTTGAGTTCAACTCTTTCTAGTAAGAATTTGATTCCATCCTCACCTAAATCTTCTTCCTACTTATTGACCATATATTCTTAATCTTATTTTCTAGTATATGCTAGCTCATCCAGTGTATCTCATTTATTAGTAGCATTTTCCTACTCTATCAGATTCTTAAAAGTGAAATTTTCAAGACTTAAATGAAAAGTGTACTCTTTTCAGACTAGACTCCACTCCTTGGAAATCTCAATCACTTGAATGACGTAAAGATCATGAATGTCATTATGAAGCTAATTTACACCATGAGATTGTATCATTCCAGTGAGCACGTGACATATCCATCTACCTGCTTTCTTGATGTATACACTAAAACTACTACATGAATATCTAAATCAATATTCTGCAATATTTATTCCTAAACTAATATCAATAACTGAAAACCTGATTCCTAAACTAAAATCATTTTAAACCAAAGACCTTCCACTCCCCACCAGCAGAGGGTAACACATGCTTCCTTCCAACCCCTCTATCTTCAAAGACTCTGAATATTTGAATCATAAGCAACTTTTTTCAGGTCTCTAACAACTGATCCTGATGGAATATCTAACCTAGGCAGATCTCTGCAATAACACAGGACTTTCTTTATTTCTTGCTCTCAGTCAAAGGCTGGTGTGTATTCTCAGAAGAGGAGGACTGCACAAATTTTCACATTTCTAGCTCCACATGATAGAGTTACTATTTTAGATAAGAGAAGTTGTGAGGTCTGATCTTTCTATCTCTACCAAGAAAATAAACCCTTCCCCTGGTGAGACAAGCTAACAGCAATCAGCCCCAGTTTCTATCCCATCAAAAGGCAGTTCCCATGCAAAGGGAGATAAACCAGGAAGAACAGGGGAACAGTTCTAACCCACCACTGTGCTTACAAAGCCAGTGTATCATTGCACGAGAAGTGGGTTATGTCTCCATTAGCAGATCATGCAGCGGTATCATGATCTTGCCCAGTGAGAAAGTAAAGATGTATTATGGTCTTTGTTTTGTGCCCCTTCCCAAATCAAATGTTGAAGTTCTAACCCTCAATTTGACTTTATTTGGAGATAGGCTTGTGAGGAGGTGATAAACAATTAAATTAGGTCATAAGCATAGGGACCTAATCTGATCAGGCCTTTATAAGAAGTAAATTCATCAGAGTGCCTGCTTTTTTCCTCTCCTTGTTATGTGAGGAAAGGTAAGAAGACAACTTTCTGAAAAATAAAAAGGGAGTCCTTGCCAGATTCTGAATTGGTTATTGCCTTGAGCTTGGATTTCCCAGCATCAGAAGAGATACATTATTTCCAATGTTCAAATTTCAACAAAAATGCCAGGAAACAGGAAAAATGGGGTAAATTCATGAAATAATATAAAATTAAGTATAAATTTAATGAAAGAATGTAAAAGAAACTGAAGGGATCAAGATGGTAGACTTAGTAGACAAAAATTTCATAGCAGTTATTATAAACACACTCAAAGAACTAGAAGAAACAATCCTGTAAGTAAAGTATAATGATAATATCTCCTGTGTGGAAAATACAAAGATTCAACTAATCTTCAAAAATTATGATTCTGGAATTGAAAAGAACAATGTATGAAATAAAAAAAAATTATTGCAGGGTCTCAGTGGATTTAAACTGGCAAAAGATTCAGCATATTTGAATACTGACCAACTAAGAATATAAATTTTTGAATAATGAAAAGAAAAAGAAGAATAGGTGGGACACTCTTTAGTGTACCAATATATGCAGCCAGAATGTATCAGGGCTTAGGATAGAGTAGAAAAATATTCAATGAAGTAATGACTGAAAATTATCAAATGTGATAAAATAGACTAAGCCAGCATAAGAAGAGACACATTATTTCCAATGTTCATAGGTCATCAGACTTCAAGAAGAATAATTGAAAGGAAATATATTCAGGATATATATCCAGGCATATAATAGTAAAAATGTCTAAGAAAACAGATAATAAAAACATCTCCATTAGAATAGAGGAAAAAGATGGAAAGGGAGAGAGGAGGGGAAGACATGGGGAAGTACAGGGGAACAAAATCTATCAAATATGCTGTGTCCATATATGAATATCCCACAATGAATTCTGATAATATACATTTATATAATTATAACACACTAATTAAAATAATAAAAACAATGATAGAAAGGAGATCAGTAAATTAGGGCAAATGATTCAGGGGAAGTGGGAGGGAAGACAAAGCAAAATTAAAGGAGAATGAGAGCTGGGTGCAGTGGTGCATGCCTGTAATCCCAGCCGCTTGGGAAACTGAGAGGAGGATTGGGAGTTCAAAGCCAGCCTCAGTAAGAGTGAGGCACTAAGCAACTCAGTGAGACACTGTCTCTAAATAAAATACAAAATAGCTCTGGGGAAGTGCCCCTGAATTCAATCCCTGGTACCAAAAATAAATAAATAAATAAAAAAGTGGGCAAGAGATTGATCAAATTAGGTTCTGTGCATGTACAAATGTGGCAGAATGAATCACATTGTCATATATAACCATAATATACCAATAAAAATAACCTGAAAGAAGAGGAAAACAATTCAAAAAAATAAAGGGGAATCCAAAAAAAAAAAAAAAAGTTCTCAACCAAAAATATTACTGCAAATTAAACTACCTTTCCAAATGTATGGTAATATAAAGATTTCCCACAAAGTCAAATCAAAGTGGAAGTTTGTTGTTGTTGTTGTTTTAATTCCTGTTGTTTTTTTACCCTAGGAAGCACACCTTAGAAGAACTACTAAAGGCATTACTCTAAGCTAAACAAAAGTGACCCCAAACAATAATTCAAATCCACATGAAAAACAAGGAATACCATAAACGTATTTGTAGAAATAAAAATAAAATGTGGTAACATGTTTCTTGTTTAATTATATTAATTGATTTAAAAACAGTAGTCAAAAAATGTGCATGTAATTTTACCAATGGGTGTCTTAGTCTATTCAAGCTGTTAAAACAAAACACCTGAAACTGACTAATTAAAAAAAAAAAACACATAAATTTATTTCCTCATAGTTCTGAAAGCTGAGAAGTCCAAGAGTAGAAAGGAGTGCCCAAGGCCTCTGCCTCTGAGGTGGTCTCCAGAGCTGCACCCTCTGGAGGGAAGAGTACTCTGAAGGAGGGAACTCAGGTTAAACGGGATGAGCCAGGTACTTGCACCAATTTTCCAAGACATCAATCCACTTTTAATGGTGGTGCCCTAATGATTTAATCACTTCCTAAAAGACTCCACTTCTTTTTATACCAAGTCTCAACTTCAATTTTAGAGAGCACAGATTTAAACCACAGAAATGAGCATATAACCCACAGGGGGGGAAAAAAGATCTATTTTAGTAGAACACAGGAGATGAGTGAGGGCAAATGTGAAAAAGAAGCAAGAAAATTAAACTAAATGATAACCTGAATACACAAAATAATCTAAGACACCTAGAAATAATAAATAAAATGTTAGTATAACAAAAATCTATAAGTACACATGAATTTCCTCTTTTGGTTCTTTTAAAAGATATAAAATTCTATGAAGAAATAATTACATAATTGTATTACTGGCTTTATTATATATATGTGTGTATATATATATATATATATATATATATATATATATATATATATATATCAAACATATATAGGTAAAATATTTGTGTTGATATTAGCACAAAAGTGAAGAATAGAACTATATTGAAAAAAAATATTTCTATTATCACACTGGAATTGATTTATTATAATTAGGAAAGAGATTCTGTTGTTAGGATTTAAAAGGTAAGTTATAAAATAACCACCAAATCATAAGTCCAAAAATATAATAAAATAATTAAAGGAATTTAAATGTTATTACAAAAGTAACTCAATTAATACAAAATTGAAAAGAAAATTGAAATAGAGGAACAAACAGCCATGAGACAAAAACAAAAATGTAAACTGAAAGACACAAATTCAATTATATAAAAATAACATTAAATAGTTAAACAATTCAATTAGAAGGCAGAGATTTTAAAACTGGATTCAAAAACAAGATATAACTATGTGCTATCTAAAAGAGAGAAACAGCTTGGAAAATAAAGGATGTAGAAAGTTGTGTCAAGGGGAAATTACCTATGAGAAATTTGATGTGGCTCTTCTAATATCAGACAAATACATTTTTTAAACAGATATGTTATGATGGTAAATAGATAGATTTTATAATGATAAACATGTCAATCAGTCAAAATGCATAAATTTAGGATACTATGCGTTCTTATTAAATGACTTCGACATACATGATGCAAAACCTAACAGAACTGAAGTAAAAAATGTGAAATTCTATAATTTATTTTGAGAGATTTCAATAACTTACATACTTACATTCAATAATTATATTAGGAACTAGGTAGAAATTAAATAAGCGAATAAAAAATAAGACCAACAATAGCCCACTAGACTGATTTTATATCTTTAGAAAATATGATTCATTATGATATTTTTTCAAGTATGTTTTCTGTTTCATAGATATTTTGGAGACTCCTTAAAATGAACTGTTTTTAATGAGTAAATTTATTTCAATTCTTTATTTTATTGCTGTCTAGAAGAGATAATGTTTCCTCATCTATGGTATAATTCATAAAATCATTTTTCTATAATTTTCAATAAATTCTCAATTGCATTTAATAATCTTAATCTTTATTTCTAATACTGCATTTTTAATTTCTAGAAAATCTCTGGATCATTTGCAAAATTTTGGTTTTCTTTCTGAGATACAAACAGAATTCCTTTAAGTTTATGAACAAATTTTCAATAGTTACTTTAATGTTCTTATCTACTAATTTATAAAATTAGTCAGTATTATGATATATTTCTATGGTCTGGTTTCTCTGTTGTCTGTGTGGTACTTTTTCTTTTCCCCTACAAAATTTGATTATATACATGAAAGTGTCAATAATACATTTTAACAATGCTGAATTCCTCAATTTTCCCAGGAGGGTATTAATTTTTTGCTTGTTTGTTTTTCATGTCAGTTAATTTCACTGATTTGTCTTCCTTGTTGTAGATGGTAGCTGAAATATTTATTCACTTGATTTTGTTTCATATAGTTGTCCTCTATTGTTTTTTACTATATTTTATGGTTTAGCCAGTTGTAGGGAAGAATTCCCTTTCAGTACCTGGGTGCTCATGGAGCTGAACATTCTAATTCCTGACTTTTTGAAGGAGTAACACTATGTGATTCCAGTTGAATTCTATACTATTACATCAGGAGGAGTGAATGAATAATGTCTTGAGAGGAAATGATTCATAACTACATAACCAACAATGGTAGCTTTCTTTTTTGTAAATTTCTACCTCCATACTCTTTCTCATGTTCTCCTGAATTTGGTTCATCTCTAGGTTGTTTTGAGCATTTTAAAATATATTTGGTACAAAAAAAATGTGAGTGTATGTGATCATCAACATCATTACTTTGATTAAAGTATGCTACCATTATGAGAAGAGGCACTCTCAAACTACTAAATAAAATTTCATTGAAAAATCTATTTTTCCTAATTATTTGTTCCTTAAAATTAATATATAATAGTGTCATAGTGGTGATTAAAATTTTGAAAATCAGTTGTTTCAAACACCTGTAAGTGGAAACACTTGTCAGAATGAAAATATGAAGTATACCCATCTTTGCATATTTTACATCACTAATATTATGTGATGTTAAACACTGCATTTGTAAATTAAATTTTGTAAAAACAAGCATAATCCCTCTCTCTTTTTCTGTATCATTGCATTTGTCATTGCCTTCTCAACTGATTATAAAAAGTGTAACAAAACTGTAAAAAAAAATCAGGTTAGAAAAATGCTTTTAATTTTGGACTATTTCTGGTAACAGAGAATTTGTTGCTTGCTGGAAATTGTTTTATGTTTTTATTACATTAGAATGAGAGGTCATTATACTCTAATAGGAAATTATTTTGGAACTTCCAATGACTTCCTCCTAATTTTGATAGTAAATTATAACATAGTACAATGTTTACTTCAATGAATGTTGCAGAGAAAAAATATATTAATTTTATGATGCTTATTTTTTATTTTTCATTTTCAAAATTTGCTTTGATTTTTTCTACAAAATAGTTGCACTTATAAAATTCTTCATAAATACATATTATTTCTAATTTAAGATCTATTCATTATTAATATTATGGCAACTAGATGTCAATATGTTATTTTCATCAAATTTAAATTTAAATGAGCTATTTATTAATAACTTATCTAATTTCTATGAATAGAAGAAATGTCACAGAAGTAGTATATAAAAAATTAAAAGATGAAAAAATAACACCATCATAATATAATTAATAGTACCAGATATTAAATGTTAGAAATAATAAAGAAATGACATGACAATTTACACTTTGAATATTCATGATTAACTGGGATGAATTGTACATTGCTGTTTTTATGGAATACACTTTCTCTCAAAGTATATTTTAAAGAGTATGCAAATATCTAAAGAAACATAATAATAGTTTATTCTGAATATGTAAGATATATGTGTATAAAATCAAATCATCACCTTTTGTTTTGCTATCACCAAGCAGCCATCTGGTAGATCATTATGTTGTGGTTTTAGGATCACTATTAATAAATAATGACACTGATAAGAAGCAACTAAACTACCTAAGAACAATTGTTCCATAAAAGTTATCCACCAGTGTACAATGCTTCTCTACATCACAGATTGTTCAGAACTCTGTGTGAGAAAACCATGAAGATCACTTTAAAATAAGAGTCTATCTTGATCTTTTTTTCTTAAGTTTTACATGTTTTTTTTAAGTTAGTTATTAGAGTTATTGTTCTGAAATGAAATGGGTAGAAGCCAACACTCAGTTATTTTTCAAAATGCAATTTTATGAATTAGATGAAGGATTATAATTACAAAACATTGATTTTATTTTGTATGAACTAATACAAGGACAGCAAATATCTAAGAAGCATTATAACCACTAGAAGCAGAAGATGGTTTGCCGCAGTCTCTGGCTGGGCACAAATCACGATTCACCATACAGCTTGTAGATTCAAACAGCAATTCTTTATTCCCGAACTCACACTGGCAGTCTACAAACATGTTCTGGGGAAATCCACGTTCTCTGCCCAAATGCACACTCTGCCCAAATCCACACCTCCTGGGCTTCTGTCTCCCAAAATATACTGTCTGACCCTAAGAACTCAAGAGGAACTCAGCAGCAGGATACGCCCTATTCTAAAGGGGGAACACCCTAATCTCCTATTATGCTAAACCGCCCTATTCTAAAGGGGGAACACCCTAATCTCCTATTATGCTAAACCAGGAACACCCTAAACACGGATCCGCCCTGGTCCTTGAGCAAGGTCACCTTACATGCAATGTCCTGCAAAATGTCCTATTTCCATGAGTCCTTCCACTAAAGAAACATGGGGGTATGCTGGCAAGGAAATTGTCATACCTACATGGCTGATGGCTCCCAGCAATGGTTGACTCTTGATACTAATTACTGGAGCAAAATTTTCAGATAGATCAGATTACCACTACAGGAAACCATATTGATTCAGAAGTTATTTTTTCATTATAAATTTATGACATAAAGCATACCTATGAGCTTCAAACAGCTATGAAATGAAAAACATTCTCATCATTATAGAACTAATATTAAACTGAAAGTGAATTTCCAGAAGTTATAATTCTCAGACTTAGGATTTCTTATAATGTAACATCAACAATGGGATAGAATAAGAGAAAACAAAAATATGGAAGTAAAGAATTGTCAAGCAGTACCCTGAGTATAAGTTACCAACTTTGATTTTATTAGTTAGAAAAAAAAATAATGGAAGGTAGTGTAAATGTATAAAAAAGATTGTTTAGAAAAGATCTGAGTTTCATATAATTTCAGCCAGTAATTCCCAAATGTATACTAAATATCTCATTGCATTAACAGTTTCTACAGCTTTGAATAAATCAGGATTATATAGAAAAGCACAAAATAGAGTCATTAAAATAATTACATGATCATGTGGCATGGTGGCACACACCTATAATCCCAGTGACTCAGGAGGCTGAGGCAGTAGAGTCACAAGTTCAAACTAGCCTCCACAGCTTAGTGAGGCCTTAAATAACTTAGTGAGACCCTCTCTCCAAATCAAAGAATAAATAAATAAATAATAAAAAGGGCTAGGAATGTGTTTCATTGTGTGAAGCCATTTGTGAAATACATGAGTATCTTCTTGGCATGAAGCCAGGGAGATTTAGGTTTGGCCTTGGGAAATATCCATGGCTCCCCTATGGCAATAGATTTCCCAATGCATATGACCTTGATCTCCACTCTGCTAGGAAGATTTCCCATAGTAGCTCTGGGGATGGGCATGACCTATTAGAAACCTAACAGCCCACATTTAACTTTTTTTGGTGAAGAACATTCTACAGAAGGTCTTTGATGTTTCCTGATTATAAGTAAAACAGGCACGGGTTCCATTTGCTTGCCCATTCTGTCCCTGGATCCCCGCTTTTGAAACTACTTTCTGTGTTCTGTGGTATTTCTTTGTCCTTCTATTTTCCTTAGCTTTTATTTCTCACCAAGGGGAACCCAGTTTCCACTGTTGTGCAGGATGAGGGAGAGAGTTCAGTGGTTAAGCACCTCTGGTTTCAATTTCTGGTACAATTTTAATAACAATAATAAATATTATTATTATAATAAAAAAGTGCAAAATATGTAGTAAGATTAAGAAGGTGATATCAGATTATTAAATTATAAAATAATAATGGTAGAATTGTTATACTCGTATTCGGGACCCCCAAAAGACCACCAGAGACCAAGATCGATGTAAGCAGCAAAGAGGTGTTTATTGTGAGCTAGCTCGGTCCTTCGTGTGCACACAGCAACTGGTGACCTGGTGACCCTGAGAGGCCCTGAGCCCAGGGTTTGCAGCAGTTTTATACATTCTTTAGAGAAGGCAGGGCACCCACATACATCATAGCATCTCTTAGCAAATCATCACACAACAATCAAGCAACAACTCTAAAACATGATGAGCATATCAAGTGGCAGGAAAGAATCTGGAAAGAATTATTGGTTAGTTCAAGGGGTTGATGCACTTAAAATTGATTGGTTTAAACATGAGGATGTCACAAGGGGGGTACATGCAAAGCTGCAGGGCTTCTAGTTTAGTTGGTCACCACACCTAGGTGGGGGCCATCTGGAATTTCAGATATTTCGATATCTTGGCCTATCTTAGGTGATCACCATCTGCAGCTTTTCTGAGAACTGTTTCCACAGAGCTTTTCTGAGGTATTTTCCTGACTTTAGGACTGCAGTAGGTCAGAGGTTAAGTTTCAGAGCAAAATGAGGTCCCAAGTAAAATGAGGTTGCTTAGGTCTTTCAGAATATTTTCTCTTCAGAAAAGTTGAAACTATATGCAAACCTGAGATTGTGGATCTGTGCATGGTTAGTATTGATGTTATTACTGCTTTTGCTCTAAGGAAAAAAAATAGCAGCTGCAGCAGCAACTATAGTAAAAAAAAAAACCTAAAAAAATGAACACATTTTGTTGAAAAAATAATGCTGTCAGCTGGTATGTTGTACCACCAGCATTTGCATATTTCCTTTTTTCCTCCTTAAATTTTCTGGTGCTTGAACTTGTTCAACAAAGTGAGACTCTACGACTAGAACAGCATCGTTTCACCCAACTCTGTGTCTTCCTTTTTTGACATAAGGCCCTCAGTCTAATAAAGAAAACTTCAGAAAATAGCATTTCTCAAAAAAAAAAGAAAGAAAGAAAGAAAGAAAGAAAGAAAGAAAAAAAGAAAGAAAGAAAGAAAGAAAAAAGAAAAAGAAAAGAAAAAAAATTATTTGAGGGACTTTTCTCAGTTTGCCCAAGTACCATGCAGGATGCATAGAAGGGTTTCATTTCACAGAATGGAAATATTAAAACTTTGGAATTCAATTTCTGTGAATCCCTGCTGAAGAAATTCTTTGCCTCTAGGTGATGCTTATAACTTCTTTCAAATAGTCCTCTATACTCATATGGATATTGATCCTGAACATTGGAACTGGTAGATTAGTGAAGAAGACTCTGAAATTAACTCTTCAACTTCCATCTTGTTTGTTTCTTACTATGTATAATTGGAAGGAGACAAACATATTTCTTTGTTCTATTTCTTCATTTCCTTCTCTTTCTCCTTCTTCAAATTGAAAATTTCTCCTATTTCATATTTTCTTGTCTCTGCCCTGAAAGGTGAGTTTCAGATGGACAGCAAGCTAGTGGCAATGGCTGCCTTTGTACATTTTAAAGAAACTCTGTGGTACTGAGTAGACCTCACTCTTGGTCAGAGAATTTTAATATTAAGTTGATATTTACAAAATACTAACACTGTAAAGCAACTACTTTAACATAATTCTGAAGTACTCTGCTGCATTTTCTAAACCAAACTGTATATCTGTATATAAGTATTTCCATGAGGAATTCAGGAGGTTGAGGCAGGAGGATCAGAAGTTCAAAAGTTCAAAGATAGCCTCAGAAACTGAGCTATGTCTTGGTCAACTGAACATGACCTTGTTTTGAAAAATAAATAAATAAATAAACAAACAAACAAACAAATAAATAAATAAATAAATAAATAGATAGATAGATAGTGTTCAGGTTACAGCCCAGTGATAAAGTCCTCGTGGTTTCAATCCCCAGTACTAATAAATTAAAAATAAATAAAATTCACATGGACATGAGAGAGGGGACTCAATGTCAAGTTGATTTTTAAATAAATCATATTTTTAAAATATTTCAAAGAAATACAGGACCTTGACAAGTTTCTAATTCTCTTCAAGTTTTGTTTTCTCATCAGTAAAATATCAAAAAAGACTTTCATTTTCCCAGTACTTTAATCAAAATTTTAATATTTTTAAGAAGGGTATTATAAGTTTCCAAATCACTTTAAAAAACATTCTCATTTTCTTTAAACTTCTCACTAAAGTAGAAAGTTTCCTCTTAAGCATGCTTGAACATTCACTGTCATTTTATTTGGAGAAACCACCAGTAATTAGTTCAGATTTGTAATTCATTGTCACAGCTTGTACTTTCTAAGCTCTTACCCATATGAACTGCACTCATTTCCTTTGCACAGCTTGACCTTTTCTAATTAATGCACAGGATTGCTTAACTGCAACTTGCATTGACATGCTGTGCCTATCAGGAACTGAAAAAGTTCTAGGTCTGTAAGTTTCCAACTTGCATTGAAAAAAAACGGATCTTTAAAGTTTTAGTTTGTTGGAGAGTCCTCAAATTATTTTGGTTTATGGTTTCCTGTTTTCAGAAGTGAATAATATCTATTCTGTTTCTCAACACTTTTGTTTTCTTAAATCAATATAAGTGATTTTGTTATTTAAAATAAGTCTTGGGGCAGGGGATGTGGCTCAAGTGGTAGCGTGCTCGCCTGGCATGCGTGCGGCCCGGGTTCGATCCTCAGCACCACATACAAAGAGTTGTGCCAGCTGAAAACCAAAAACATAAAGAATAAATATAAAAAAAAGAACAGAATAGAGTTTAAAAAAAATAAATAAAAATAAAATTAGTCTTTTCAAACTGTGGATGCAATCATTGTTTGCAAACAGATCAGAATAATGGATTTTTTAAAAATTTAAGCTGAAATGATTAAAAATTATTGAGATCTTATAAAATAATAGAAAAGAATGATTTAAAGCAACGTGCAAGCAATATACTTTCTTTTTTCCCTTATTCTTTTTATTATCCTAAGTCTAGAACACTTCTTATCTCTTATGAGGTCTCCACATTGTCACAAAAGATAAGATAGAAAATGATGGAAAGCTCAAAAACACATTGTCAATTATAACCACTGCATAAATTCAGGCATTTGGGGTCAGTTCACAAGCTACTTTTGTGGCAAGCTCCTAAAGCAACTAGAAAAAATAAACTGAAACCCTTTCACATGGTGTGGCTGGTATTTCCATCAAGGCCTTTTGGCATCCCTCTAGAGTTCACATCAAAATAATTAAGAACATAAAATAAGCAGAACTCAAAAAGTTGGCAAGTACCTTTTTTTCCCCCTCCATCCTCACATTACTAATCACAATTACAATGAATGACCCAAGAAAATGTATCAATGTTAACCTATAACTTCCATTATTTTCTGGCATATCCGAGTATGTACTTTCAATTTAAGAAACAATTTAATGAATTAATCTCTCTTAAGGGGGAAAAAGCTCCAGGTTGTAATACTAAGTTGTTAAGGCTGACACTTACCTTGCCCTTTCCTTAGAAAAAATATCCACAGCTAGGAGAGCAATGCCCTGAGAGTCACTAAGGTAATTGCTTGCTGTTTTAGATGAACTCAGCAAATTTGAGAACAGGAACATTAGTACCATAAATCTTGGAAGAAGAGGAAGCTAAAATTTCTATACAATATCTGATCCCTTTCCAATGAAAGAAAATGATAATGGCTCCTTGGTTGGAGGAATAAGTGCAAAACTGACATATTTTGTATTTGAATTTTTTAATGTTTCCCCATATCTTAAGAATTCTCAGTAGAAAAGAAAGATGTAAAATCATATTTTAAAAGTACTGTTTTTAACAAATATTACAGTCATACATATACATTCATTCTGCATGCCCTATGTATGATATTAATGATATTCACTTTAATACATTTTTATTTCATTTTACTTAACATGGCTCTCAGTAAGTTGTCCAGGCTGTCCACAAACACACAGGATAAAGTGATTGTCCCCTTTGAGTGTCCCAAGTAGTTGGGCCTTTAAATGTTCAATTTAATTACTACATTTTAATTTCAAATTAAATAAAATGTTATTCTAATTAGCATAATTTCCTTGGAACTACCACTCTTTAAAAACCATACCTAGGGCTTTGGGACATCCTCTAGGGCTGACTCTAGTTTCCAACCAGCTTGTCCACTACAGTAACCCTGAAATTGCTGCCATAACACATTTGCTAGCTCAGACTTTCTGTGACATGACTACCCCTCAGAGGCTGCCTGAAGGTACTTATGAGAAATCACTACTAATGGTGTCCCCTGTGAAATTCCAGTTCCATCACAAGGTGCACATTCTAAACATTCTCATAGCTGACACGCTCAGGTGACAGAGGGTGCTAGCCTGCACGCGGTGCCACTAGATAGACCTATCCACAGCTCCTTGTGAAAAATTGTCACTTAGGTTTCTAAGGAACAATGCTTATTTTCTTTGCCTCCCAAATCGGGGTTAGCAAAGCTTTGGAGTTTTTGGTTTGAATCTTTGAGTATAGTGTCAACTAAGAAAAAACAAACTGAAAATACTCCCCTTCCAAAAGAAAAAATTAAAAAATATACGAAAGGTTAATTTGCTATCTAAGCCAGAAACTATGAACATCTAGGTTCTTTCTAGATATTTGTTTTTGTCTCCTAATATTCACCCAAGACAATTATTTTTTGAAATTAAAATACCATTATCAGACTTAGAACATAATCTGACAAATATCAATATTACTATTACAAAGCAGTAACAGAAATATTAAGATTTACATTAAAGATAACTTGTGCTCCTTCTAAACCAATAAACCTGTACTTGCTTTGAATTTACATTAAAAGTGGCCATTTTTGGTGATTGTGTTTTTCTGAAGTAAAGAAATATTTTTTTCTAAATGAGAAGAAAGAGAATAGTGAGAGTAAGTCTGGAAGAAGATAAAAGAGAACATAAGTTAAAGCAGTCTTCCCTGATTTATGGAAGTATGTGCATCTCTGTGAAATTTTAAGTAACCTACAAACCTTTTACTTTAATACATCACATGTATTAAAATAAAATATCTATTACAACATGATTGCATATTGATATTGTAAAGATTTGTGAAAATATGAGAGGTTTACAACTATTTATAATTACCATGTCTCATATTATCATTTGTCACTAAAAATGTAGGTGTTGCAAAATGCGGAGGACACACTTGTAATCCCAGTGGCTAGGATGGCCAAGAGACAGGAAGATCGTGAATTCAAAGCCAGCCTCAGAAAATTAGTGAGTCCCTAAGCAAATCAGCTAGACCCTATCTCTGAATAAAATATAAAAAGTGCTAGGGATGTGGTTAAGGGGCTCTGAATTCAATTCCCTGCCCTCCCCAAACAACAACAACAACAACAAACCCTAAGTGTCAGTGCTCTGAACCTGAGTTCACATTTATACTGTGCAAATACTAACACTGGCATTCTTTGCAAGTTTTTTTTCTGTATTGAGGAGATTGAACTCATCCTCTGTCACACACTAGGCAATTTCTGTATTACTGAGCTACATACTCAGCCTCATTCATTGGACTTCCAATATTTCATCTAAGAATAGTTATAGTAAAATACTTCAAAGGATTTTTGCTTAGCTGATTGACAATAAAAACACTTTCAGTGAATGAGTGAAATTATGAATATGATAGAATTGTGTGCATAGGCCAGTGAATGAAGCTAATAGTGGACTTAGTACTTGGTAGAGTGAGTTTTAATGACTATTTTGTGATTTTAATTCTCATCTCTGGTTTTTCTGCAAAATACCTCTGGTAAACCCGAATTTTTGCTCTATCATTACAGAATAGTGAAATTAAAGGTAGAGTGTACACAGACAATTCTTGAAGTGCCCAAAGAATTCCATTCACTTATTATGTATTCCTTTTTCACATAGCTGCCTAACTGATGTCATTTCTGATAGGTTAAGCGACCATCTAGCACTCACTTGGCCTTGTTTCACATGGATATGTGTTTATGTTATAAGTCACGTGGGGCATGGCAGCCATGTCCCCATATCCTTCAGAGACACAATCTTCCTTCTCTACAGTGATGAGTACATGTTCCTGTGTCTTGAGTTTCAAAACAATTTCTCCATGTATGTTTTTAAAATCCTCACTTTCCCCTTGTATTTTTCTTCTTCTCATTTGCCTGCACAACCTGATTTTTTATTTAAATCCTTAACCCGATCAGGCAGCCACCTCTCTTGGGTTCCTTAATAATAGTGATCTGCCACTGTGAGGTTTACATAGGAAACCCAACATCCCAAGGAGCCTCTGCTGGTCTAGCAGAGCAGCTAGAGCTGCTTTTAGTGTTTCTCCACTGGTTCTGTCTTCTCAAATAAATTAAATGAGGCTGCTGATAACACAGAGCCCTCCCTGCTCAGCTATTCAGTTGGGAAACTACCCTGCAATCAAGAATCAAACCAGGTGAAATAAGAATGACCTTTTTTGTTTGTCTAATAGCTTCTCAGGAGACATAATTAGTAAAAGCTTTGATAATGCAGAATAGAGCAAACAATTGGGATGTAAATAGGCAGAAAAATTGCTACATTTTCCTAGAGATCTTCAACTACATCCACAGCAGCCAATTCTTCTGTGAATCTCTTCAGTATCATTTTGGTGTGGCTTATTATGAATTTGTGCAAAATTAGAAATTTCTCAAGGAGACCTATGCTTTAAATTGTCTATTGCTTGAAGCTTAAAATCTGAACTCCAAAAGCCTGTTTTAATGTGTACTTCTTCATCTTCGTTCCTTTTTCTCAAATAGGTGCGATATATGAGGAGCAGTAGTGCTCAGAATTGAATGAGGAATATTGCTATCATAGCTAAGATATTAAAGGAGTTAACATCTTATTGCTATTTTTTCCAACCATAGAAGACAATCCATACCTTTAAAATTTATAGTCAACTTTGGATTTTAAAGCAAGAACCATATAATATTTTTATTTCATAACTTCATGTGATCAAGCCAGGTTTAACATCATTACTTTGTTGACTTTCAAGTTAATGTAATTTCAAGTAATTATTTCTGATGTAGACCATTGATTTATTTTTCAGTCCTATAAAATTCATATTTGAAAAATGTTGCTGCTTGTCAGTTATGTTGCCATGAATGATCCAAATTACTATAGGGTACTTCTTTTGCATGTTTAGAGTTTTTTTGTTTGTTTGTTTGTTTGCTTGTTTTGCTTTTGTTTGCTGTTTATTTGTTGGTTTTCATTTGGTGCCAAGTATTAAACCAAGAAGCATTTGGCCAATAAGCCACATTGCCAGTCCTTTTAAATTTATTTATTTTGGGACAGGATCATTCAGAGTTGCTTAGGACCTCACTAGGTTGCTTTTAAAAGATGATGCTTGCTTTTAACTTGAAATTCTCCTGCCTCAACCTCCCAAGGTACTGGGATTACAAATCTGCACTACATCCCAGCTACATATACAGATTTAATATAAGAATTGAATTCTTACTCTGCCATTCCATTCATACTAGATCACTTAATTTTAAATTGCTATAAATATTTCCCTGTGTCTAGGCCTGGGTATGTGGGTTGGAGTCATTCTTACTCTTTATGGGTATATAAGAAAGGGGGAACAGAAGATAGTAGGGGGACTAATTAAGAGAACATTAATTCTGCAGTATAAGGTTCCAATTTTTCTTATTTGTTATATGTATTATTACAGTTTATTTTGCAGACAATAAAGGGTCAGAACTCCAGAGTCAGGATAAACAGGGTATATTAGTGGTTATCATAATGCAAAGATTCTCAAATACAATAACAAAAAAATTACCAGAATTTTTGTGTTCTGAAAACAAGAAATTAATTGAGAGGTCATCTGATGATCTCCAGGAAGATCGATAGGCCTCTATGAGCAACCAATATGGAGAGCTGTATGGAGATTTCTAAGAAAACTTGGAATGGAACCACCATTTGACCCAGTCATTCCACTCCTAGGTTTATACCCAAAGGACTTAAAATCAGCATACTATGGTGACACAACTGCATCAATGTTTCTAGCAGCTTAATTCACAATAGCTAAACAATGAACCAACCTAAGTGACCTTCAACAAATGAATGGATAAAGAAATTACTGTATAGATACATAATGAAAAATTATTCAGCCTTAAAGAAGAAAAAAATAATGGTATTTGCCTAATTATGGATGAAAGTAGAGATAATTATGCTAAGAGAAATAAGAAAATCCCAAAGAACCAAAGGCCAAATATTTTCTCTGAATCTCTTGACACGCGAATGCTAATTTACAATAAGGGTGGGGAAGAATAAAGGTATTTTGGATTAGACCGAAGAAAGTGCAGGAAGGGTATAGGGGTAGGAATGATAGTAGAATGAATCAGACATTATTACTTTATGTACATATATGATTACATGACCTATGTAACTCTGAATTATATACATGCAGACAGATGAGAATTTATAATCCATTTATGTATAATGTGTCAAAATGCATTCTACTGCCATGTATAGCTAATTAGAGCAAATATAAAATATTTAAATTAAAAAAACTTGGTATGTAATTAAAAAAAATGATAGGCCTCTAGGAAGCACATTTATTCCTTACACTAGAATTCATAGGGAGATATATGACAGACACAGAGCAAAAGTGGAGCAAAGTCAATGATTTCATAGATTCTTTTGCCAATGCAAATAAACCATAGATCAGTTACATATAAAGAAGCTCTTTTTAGGGCTGAGGTTGTGGCTCATTGGTAGCATGCTTGCCTAGCATGTGTGAGACACTGGGTTCGATTCTCAGCATCACATATAAACAAATAAATGAATAAAGGTCCATAAATAACTAATAAAAATTTAAAAAAAGAAGTTCTTTTTAGGAAACAAGGCAATTATGAGAATCATAAGGTCTCATAAGTAATAATATCATATTTAACTAGAAAAAGTTTGAATGGGATTTAACTAGACAATATTCAAATAAATTACAGTGTATGGAGGACCATGCAACTTTAGATAATAATTTGTCTATAACATTATCACATGTGGATAATGATGCAGCAATAGACACCAATGTTTAGTCATCTCCATTGACAGAAGCAAATGTGTATGATAGTTTCTGTCAGTGGCGAAACCAAAGACAATGACACTTGATATATATAATTAAGTTTTTGCAAAATTATAATATGGAGAGGAAAGAAAAAGAGAAATAAATGTGTGACAAAATAAATTTTTCCCTGAAGTTGATTTTTTTTTTCAGTGAGAAAGGAGAAGAAACCCAACAACTTGTTTCTAAGGTGTATGTAAACAGATTTTCTAGTCCAAATTAATAATATTTGGTTTCTGAAATTTTAATACAATTAGGTGAAGTGTGAAAAATCAGTTACTTTCCCTATTTATATTATTTTTTAACTTTATTCATGGTCTTTTTAATACAGAATATTTCAAGTTGACTATAGTAAATCTGACAAACTTTATTCTCATCTTAGATTTTCTTTTTAAGGTCTTCAAGTTATTTCAAGCATGAGTGTTTTACAACTGAATTTGTTTTGGCATAACTAAAGACAAGTACCTATTATTTGACTAAAAACAATTGTATTATATCTGTACACTTTGAATTCCAGTGACATTATTATAGATGTCTTTTTATAATAAACCCACTTTCAAACTTAAACACTACATCTCCTACTGACTGTATTTTCCTCAATATATACCACAGATTTAAATGTTGAAAGAATTTAAATAACCATTGAAATTTAAACAGTGCATAATCTTATGAGAGGTAATTTTTAGAGTATCAGAAATCATTTTGTATGTAATTTAAACATTTACAAAAACAATCATTCTCTACCAGGACTAGTGCTGCTGGTCTGTAATCTCAGCAACTTGAGGGGCAGAGGCACAAGTATTTCAGTTCAAAGCCAACCTTAGCATTTTATCCATGCCCTAAGCAACATAGTGAGACTCTGTCTAAAAAATAATTAAAAAAAAAAAGATCTGGGGATGTGGTTCAGTACTTAAGTCCCCCTGGGTTCAATCTTCAGTAACTACCACATCTCAAAAAACTTATTCATCTTAAGTAAAGAACGTGTGTGTGTGTGTGTGTGTGTGTGTGTGTGTGTGTGTGTGTGTAGAAGCAATTTTGTTAAATAGGTTAAGAACTATGCAGAAAATTTAAGAGATTTTTCTGGTGAAGGATGTATCCTCAGTGCTTTTGATTACTCACTCAGAGGATTATTAATGAATCTGAAAGGGTTACAAAATTGAATCTAAAATTATCTTTTATATTCTCTTCATGGACTTGTAATTCATATTTTATTATGCATTAAAATTAATAATAATACATTTTAGACATTTGTTACACTTGAGTTAATATAATTATGTTAACAAATGCTACCCACCACAGTCCTCCAACTCCCATCACCTGATAAAATATTAACTGGTGTTTAAAATTTTGAGTGTGTGTGTGTGTGTGTGTGTGTGTATTCTAAAGTTTAATTTTAAGTTGTAAAGCCATGCATGATGTTCTTCCCTTGTGTTGAAAATACAACCAATTTTGCCAGTTCCCGTTCAGATGAATTAGTTCTTCATAAGCTTTGATGGGAAATTCACTTAGCAGATTAATGTAACTTCAGACCATTACACATAATGGTGGTCCAATTAATTCACTAAAACTTTGACCACACTCTGGATAGTAAACCAAGGAAAAATTAATTAACTTGGTGCTGTGTATCACATTATATACAGAAGTGAATCATATGAGTACAAATTATGCAAATTCTTTCTTTTTTTAAAGTAGTAGCAAGTATCTAATTGAGATTAGTCATTGTAAATTTCATAATTATTAGAGATTTTATTTTACACAAATTCTGTTATAAAAACATAAAATAACTATAAAAAGTGTGCAATCATGTACTTTGTAACTGAAGAAAGTATACTTTGATATATTCAATAATGAAAGCAGTGTAATTTGAACTGTAGGAAAGAAAAGCATTGCAAACCTATTAGGTAAAATAACCCAATAAAATAGGTTGATGTTAGAAAAGTAATTACCTTTACAAATTCTCATCTATTCAAATGTCAGTAGAGAACATATGAAATGAATCAAAAACTACAACCATAAAGTGTTTTATATTATGTTCAGAACATACCTCTATTTATGCCTTTGATTCTAAATCAAAGTATTGTGTCCCCTATTTCTGTTTAAGTAACTGTACTTCAGACATAGCTAAATGTAATTGCCTGCAGTAGTGAAAAGCCCAGTGAAATAAAAAGTTCTCTGATTTCAGATCAGATTTCCCCCCTTCCCATTTACATGTAATTTTGAGCAAGTCACCTAATAAAATGAGATATTTTTAAGTATGAGCACAAATAGATAAACATCAAAACTTCAATTGCATAGGAGAATCTCATGAAAAATATATATTCCTAAAACTTTTGACAATAATCCATAAAAGAGTGAAGTTGTTTTAATTCTATTAAAGTAAAGAAGACTACCCAGGAAGAGTTGATTTCCATTACCTATTGCTTATTCATCATCAAACTCATTTTTAACATAGGCTATATTTATGTAACATGTCTCTTTCCTCACCATCATGCTCTTGGTCATCTATCCACTCATCCATAATTTTTAGAAAAAATAAAAAATATTTTAAAAATGTGTTCACTTATCCTTTTGCCCCCTCTGGAAACTGGTTAGGGGACTTGTGGATTGGAATAATTGTATAGAAAGAAATGCAACATGACTTCAGGAGAGCAAAGGACATACAAGCATTGAATGTTTCTGGGTGATGAAAGTAATGCAGAATAGTTCATGAGAGATTGTGAAGCAAGGTCCAAAAGCCTTAGAGAGCCCGGTGGAGCTGAAGTCACTTGGCACGCTCCCATCTTGCAGTGGGAAAATGTCTGTCTCCCATGCTGATTTTCTTGAGCTGTTTTTTTCTTTTGTTGACACCATGTCACCATGTCATGCTTCTTACATGTTTTACCTCATGAAAGAAAACTACATCTGTTTCCAGAGAGTGAGTTATTTCAAACCACTAGGTTTATTCTTCTCCCTTGCTCTTCATCTTTTCAATCACTCAGGAAATGTGTAATATTATTATGAAAGTGTTTGGAATCAAGAAAGATTCTAGTGGAAAGAAAGGCATAAATTACATCTTCACATCTCTTATCAAATAAATATATATATTTTTTTGCTTCTTCAATGTGTATATTTTGATCAAATTTACATTAAATATTTTTTTACATTTTAACGTTTTTATTTTAGTGCATTATATTTATATATAATATTGAGCTTTTTAAAACATAAATGCATAAAACAGTCTTCTCCATTTTAATCCCAATACTACCCACTTTGCTTCCTTCCTCCCTCACCCTGATCCCCTTTTTTAATCTATTGGTCTTCATTTTATTTATTTATTTATTTATTAGTTTTAGTTGACAATTATAGTTATATTTAAAACTGGAATGCGTTGTGTTATATTCATATATGAACCTAGGATAATTTGGTCAACTTCATTCCCTAATTCTTTCCCTTTTACTCCTTTCCTCTCTCCCATTTGTTTCCCTTTCTACTTATTGATCTGCCATGTATTTTTGTGAGATCCCCTTTTAATACTTCATTTTTCTCTCTAGCTTTGCATATGAGAGAAAATATTTGACAATTGACTTTTTAAGTGTGGCATTTTTCACTTGGCAAAATGTTCTCCAGTTCTATCCATTTACCAGTAAGTGTGTAACTTCATTTTCATTAATGGCTGAGTAAAACACCATTGTACATACATACCACATTCTCTTTATCCATTTGTCTTTCAGTGGGCACTGGGGCTGATTCTATAACTTGACTATGGTGGATTGCTCTGTTATAAACATTGGTAGGCATGTATCATTATTATACAATGCTGATTTTAGTTCTTTTGAATAATGGATGAAAATTAGAAATCAACAGTAAAGAAACTCACATAAACACGGAGTTTGAGCAATATTTTTTTAAATGAGGAAGAGATCAATAAAGAAATGAGAGACATGTTTCTTCAGGTCGTTGGCCAATTTATTGATTGGGTTATTTGTGGGGTTTTTTTGGTGTTAACTTTTTGAGTTCTTTATATACTCTTGAGATTAGTGCTCTATCTGATGTGAGAGGAGTAAAGATTTGTTCCCAAGATGTAGGCTCTCTATTCACCTCAAAGATTGTTTCTTTTGCTGAGAAGAAACTTTTTAGTTTGAGTCCATCCCATTTATTGGTTCTTGATTGGGGTCTAATCCTACAAGATGGAGATTAGGGCCTACTTTTTCTTCTATTAGACACAGAGAGTCTGGTTGTATTCCTAAGTTCTTTATCCATTTTGAGTTGAGTTTTCTACATGGTGAGAGATAGGGAATTAATTTCATTTTGTTGCATATGGATTTCAGTTTTCCCAGAACCATTTGTGGAAGAGGCTATCTTTTCTCCAATGCATGTTCTTGGCACCTTTGTCTAATATAATTGTAGTTTTGTGGGTTAGTCTCTGTGTCCTCTGTACCATTGGTCTGTGAGTCTGTTTGGTGCCAATATCATGCTGTTTTTGTTACTATTTTTCTGTAGTATAGTTTGTTATCTGGTAGAGTGATGCCACCTGCTTCAGTCTTTCTGCTAAGGATTGCTTTAGTGATTATGGGTCTCTTATTTTTTCCAGAAGAATTTCATGATTAAGTTTTATATTTCTATGAGGAATGAAAATGTTCACCATCACTAGCAATTAGAAAAATACAAATCAAAACCACTCTAAGATTTCATCTCATTCTAGTCAGAATGGAAGCCATTATGCCATAAAAACAACAATAAGTCTTGTCAAGGATGTGGGGAAAACCTATACTTATACAATGCTGGTGGGACTGTAAATTGGTGCAGCCAATATGGAAAGCTGTATGGAGATTTCTTGGAAAATTGGGAATGGAACCACCATTGGACCCAGCTATCCCTCTCCTCAGTCCATACCCAAAGGACTTAAAAAGAACATACTACAGGGACACAGACACATCAATGTTCACAGCAGCACAATTAACAATAGCCATATTATGAAACGGATAAAAAAAATGTGGCATATATACACAATGAAATATTACTCAGCAATAAAGAAATCATGGCATTTGCAGATAAATGGATGGATGTTAGAGTCTGTAAACAAGTCTGGATGGCGCCTGGCAAAATGCCAGAGGGAGTGGTTTGTGAAGTAACGACAGGGAGCCATTAAGTATGGAGATTCCTTATTGGTTGACTGATGTATCTAGTTTATTAATTAAGATAAGCTGTGCAAAATTTATAAATACCTCTGTTGTCCTACAATAAATGGCTTCCACTCCTGCTTTATCAATGTACACAAGTTGTTCGTCACCCCCCGGTTATTTTGCTGCAGACAGACTTCGGCAGATGGAGTTAGAGAAGATAATGCTAAGTGAAGTTAGCCAATACCCCCCCCCAAAAAAAAAAAAGCCAAATATTTTCTTTAATATGAGGAGGCTGATTTGTAGTGGGATAGGGAGTGGAAACATGGGAGGAATAGATGAACTCTAGACAGGGTAGAGAGGTTGGAGAGGAAGGGAGGGAACATAGGGTTATTAATGATGGTGGAACGTGATGATCATTATTATCCAAAATATACATTTGAAGACATGAATTGGTGTGAATATACTCTGTATACAACCAGAGATATGAAAAATTGTGCTCTATATGTGTAATAAGAATTGTAATGCATTCCACAGTCATATATAAATAAAAAAGAAAAAGAAATGATAGGAGAAATAAAAAAAATTCATATTTGCATCTTAAAGGAATAAGACACACCAATCCAAGTGTAAGGCCCTCCATCCTAGGATACAAAAAAGTATTTCAATAATTTAAGTTATCTTAAAAGTAGATCCCTCCCCTGTCCATCCATGGGTGACAAAGCACTCCAATCGTAGCCTAAATCTTGATAAAAACCTTGTTAGATTCTAAGCAAAAGACCCACAAAAAACAATCCTGAATCCTGCTTCAGAAGCACTGTGAGATAGTTTAAATACATATTTTGAGCTGCTAATTTTGTGATAATAGATATCTGTTGAAGCAGTAGATAATTCCATTTCTCATATTTTTTTAAAAAAAGATTAATTATGACCTCTTGCCAATAGTCACTGATGAAATGCTCCTCTTATCATTAAAAATGTTTAAAAGAGGGCTGGGACTGTAGCTCAGTGGTAGAGCACTTGCCCTTGCATGTGAGGCACTGGGTTTGATCCTCAGCCCCACATAAAAATGGATAAGTATATTGTATCCATCTACAACTAAAGAAAATATTTTTAAAAAGTTTAAAAGGCACTGAAAACTGGACTTTTATTCATATAAAATATATCATAGAATACAAACAAAAAATAAACATTTTATAAGCTTCTGGTAGGATCTTTCCTAAATATAATTCATGATATCCATAAAATTTGGTGGTTTAAAACAAGTCTTATTTATGTTGCATCAGGCTATGCTATTTAAAAAATGCTATAGTTTAAGCATGATTTATCCCTACTGAAAATCGTGTTGAAATTTGATTATAATTGTGGCAGTATCAAGTAGATCATTAACAGAGATTAAAATAGCTCTGAGACCACTAGCCCAGTGACACATATTTGTAATCCCAGGTACTCAGGAGGATGAGGCAGAAGGATCACAAGTTCAAGGTGAGTCTGGGCATTTTAGCAAGACCCTGTCTCAAAACTGAAAACGAAAAAGGACTGGGGATGTAGATAAGTGGTAGAGCACTTGCAAAGCATGTACAGGCCCTGTGTTCAATCTGCTTGTGCTTCCACTTTTCCACCATGATATGATGCACTGTGAGGCTCTCACCGTAGACTCTAGACCCCTTCCAAGACGCAGCACAGACATCAAGAAGATATTAAAAGTATTAATACTTCTACAGTGAGATTGTCTGTAGAAAAGCTTGTCAGAGAAGGATTCCAAAGCTTATCTAAAAATGCTATGAGTGTGTGCCGCAGTCCGGCTGCAGCAAAATAACTGGGGGCCGGGGGGCTGATGATCAACTTGTGTACATTGATACAGCAGGAGTGGGAGCCATTTATTGTAGGACCGGAGGGGTATATATATATATATATATATATTACACATAGCTTATCTTAATTAACATAAACTATATACAGCAGTCATCCAATAAGGAATCTCCACACTTAATGGCTCGCTGGCCTCACTTCACAAACCACTCCCTCTGGCATTTTGCCAGGTGCCATCCAGACTTGTTTACAGACTCTAACAAGTGTGTATAAAAAGGAGACTTGCTGGGGATTTTTAGGGTGGTCAGGGAGTGGTACTTGGTGGGATATCAGGCATAGGCACAGGCTTATAACATTTGAAGCCCTGCCAGCACACAGGAGAGAGCACACAGACAATCTCATATTTGTTAGATTTTTACAGAAGAGGAAGAGGGAGGGTTGAGATTAAAAGTAGACACTGTGCATTAAAAAAAATACTGATGTCTCTTTATTACAATGGTAAGTTGCGTGATTGTTTCTTTCAGATTTCAATTCTGCTCCCTCCTTTGTGTCTGTAGTTTCCTGAAGGCTGCTCTACTGAATGCTGATTTAGAAAGGACATGCTTGGAAATCTGAGGTCTCCTCCAGAATTTTTTTCAATGATAGTGGAAGAAGCACATAGGGAGAGTTGGAGCACTGATATCTGGGGACTATGGTTAGGAACTGGAACCCTGGTACTTCTTATTATATAAACTAAAATGAATCATAAATCCAGTTTAGATTCAAAGGATGGACGAGACTTCTTTTATTAGTGGAAACCAATGTAAAATTAAATTGCAAAGGACACACTTAGAAAGAGTGGGAAATGGAGCTGGTTTTGTAAACAATTTACTACAGAGCTCAAGGAAAAAAAATAAATGATCTGCATTTAACTTGATGACATACAAATTTCAGTACATGGAATTCAACTGAAATACAGGAAAAGTGTCACAGTTTATACCTCAGTTTCTTTCTGCTAATTCATAGGATCAGAACTAACGCATCAAAAATTTGAGTTGTCATTGTGTTACAATGGAAGTTGATTTTCAATCACTCTGATTTCTTCCTTGAAAATTATTAAATAATATCACCTAATGGATAGTGGCTGAAGTCACTTTGAATCAACTTATTCAGAAATGAGAATATCCAAGGTGTTGAGGTCTGTAAACAAGTCAGATTGGCACCTGTTATTTTGCCAGAGAAATGTTAAAGTCTGTAAACAAGTCTGGATGGCGCCTGGCCAAATGCCAGAGGGAGTGGTTTGTAAAGTAACAAAAGTGAGCCATTAAGTGTGGAGATTTCTTATTGGTTGACTGCTGTATCTATTTTATGCTAATTAGATAAGCTCTGTAAAATGTATAAATATCGCTCAGATCCTACAATAAATAAACGGCTTCCATTCCTGCTGTATCAATGTACACAAGTTATTTGTCACCCCCCGATTATTTTGCTCAGTCAGCCGGGCTACGGCACCAAGTTAAGCAATGCACAGCAGAGATGGGGGACAGTGAAATTTATAGAACCCTTAATTAAACTGACAGGTAGAAGCACAGGGAGAAACATTTCCCCAAACAATGTATCAATGGATTGCATTTTTTTTGTCATTTATTTCATCAATTCATAGAATTAGAAAGTATGGCAGTAGTTGTAGGGATTTCCCATCTTGGCAGTCCATGTCTGAGCATTAAGAGTCAAAATGGAAATTCAGTAGGCAGAATCTAAACATGCCCAACATTTATGATTTAATAAGAAAATGCAGTGTGATACTAGAAGTTAAACCTAAGCTTGGGACATGCATTCCTTTGAGAAACACAATGTTATGACCTCACTTTATCAGGATATTACTGACATGAGGGCTGAGATTGTAGCTCAGTGGCAGAGCGCTTGCCTGGCATGTGTGAAGTACTGGGTTCAATCATTAGCAGCACATAAAAGTAAATAAAGGCATTCTGTCCATCTACAACCACACGCACACACATACAAAGAAAATTACTGACATGATACATTTGAGCAAAAAGTAGTGGATTATTTCAGAGAAAAGTAAGCTATTTGAGATAAGAGAATCTTGAATGTAATAATGACTAAATCAATGTCTTAAACAGAATCATGTTTAATGACAAATTACTAGCAGCATCCTACTTTTGAATAGAAGAAGGTAATTCTCATTGCAATTATTCATTGATTTCCTGGAAGAACAATGAATAGAATTGATTGTTATTAGCTAGTTGTTTTATCTCAGAAATGGTATGATTGTCTACTTGGAAATTATACATATAACAAAAATATGATTATAGCATACACAGTAATGTAAGCACTAACACAACTGTCTTATGATGTAAAATTACAACAGTCAAAACTTTTATTTATACCATCAGTCACCAGATAGATATGTGTGTTTAGAACAAGGTAAAAACTAAAGTGGAATAGATTGTCTACACACTGATATGTCCTAAATAATAATGTTTTCCAAAAAGTTAAACCTAATGTGAATATGTAGTACTGATCAAAATAAAAAAAAATAATATGATTATGTTCACGTCAAAATAATACTGTGAATATATTTTAATCCATTTTTTGACTCTATTATATTATCATAAACCGAATACATATTTAATTGTATGAAGTATTCAAAAGTTTTAATACAAGCAAAAAAATACATTAGAAACCAAATAAATTTGAAAAAAATGCAGAATTATTGTATTACCACATGCTTAAAAATACCATGGCCTTACAAAAAGTAAAATAATGTTATATTGGAATAGAAAAAAAGTATGTTAGATCAATTTAACAATGGAATGTGGCATACATAATATGTCATTCATTAAATGCAAATCCAAGAGAATAAATATATATATATATATATATATATATATATATATATATATATATATATATATAAATAGAATTTGATATAGGTATACCCAGACTGCTACAGCATTTTAAAACTAATAATATTATTCTTTTTATATAAATAAAAATAGAATCTAATAATATTGAAACAATTTACAAAATAAGATAATTTACAGTTAATATATGTTGTGCTTATCTTCAGGTAAGTTTAATGTTTTTCTCTATACTTAGTTTTTAGGTTTTTTTACAATGAATTGAATAAACTCATTCATTTCATAATAATAATAAAAAAAGATGAGGGGTATGTTATTTAAAATGTATCAAACTTGAAATGTCTAATGTACAATTTTACTATTTATTTGAAATATGAAACCGAAACCTAATGACTTGGCACCAACACAGAAAATATTATGCTTGTTGACTCCCTAAGTTTGAAACTGTTTGAATACTTATCTTTTTCTTTAGATATACTCATTCACAGATGGGTGTATCATTGAAGGGAAAAAGAGGCTTACAAAGTGAGCTAATTCCTACAAAATAAATTAAGATAATGTTCTCAGAACATAAATTATTCTATAAACTATCAGTTCTCAAAATATAAAATGGAATTCAATCAGGAACCCACAAAGACAAATGCATTTTCGTAATGATAAACACCATTTTTAATTATTCAGTCATAATAATTGTACAAAAGAATGTGTTTCACTTTCAAATTCCTCTACGTTTATATATGGTGCATTGACTGTATGCACTCTTCTCTCTTGCCCTCCTCTCTCTGCCTTGTTCCCCTCCCTCTTCTCCTTCCCTAGTCCCACTTCTATTTTCACATATTTTTTAAATCTTCCATATATAAGAGAAAACATGCCACACTTATGTTGTTTCTATGTTTAATTTTTCTCAAATGATAAATGACTGTTACATTCATTTTTCTTCAAATGATATGACTTTGTTATTTTTTTAAAAGAGAGAGAGAGAACTTTTTAATATTTATTTATTTTTTTAGTTGGGGGCTGTCTTTATTCTTTATAGCTAAATAATGTTTCATTATGTATATAATCATGCTTTTTTTGTCCAAGAATTTGCTTACAGGCACTTAGGCCGATTCCATACCTCGGCTTCTAAGTATAGTGCTGCAGTAAATACAAATGCACCTGAACCTTGTGTGCTGTCTTCATGCACTTTGGTTGTTGCCTGGGGTCACTTTTTTGGGTACAGTCACTTTTATTCTCTCATAATTGTAGAATGCAGATCTCTAAAGGCTGCATAGTGAATGGCACAATTGTTCTTACAACTTATGGAGAACATGGAATTATTTACTTTTATTTCTTATGCACACTGTTATGTCTCCTAGAACATCCTGAAAAAATCTAAATAGAGAGTCAATTGATTATGATAAATAATTTCCAGGGATCAATTCAATTGCCTTTCATAGTTTTTACTATGTAATTAAATTATAGCCACTGTTATCTCTTTAAATTCATTATTTCAAATAAATCTTTTTTTGGTATCCCAAAGTTTTCCAACTACTTGTACAAAAAACACAAAAATATAACTTTCTTGTCCTAAAATACTTTAAGAACTTTTTGAGAGCTTTCATTTGTCTAGAACTGTTATTTTAGAATATCAGTTTCAATATATTTTTATAGTTAAAAAAATATATATATTTTAACCTACGGCTGTACAAGACTCAGTGGGCTTAGAGAATATTAAATCAACACTTCAGAGTTCTCTTATTAAATATAGATCTGGTATTCTCTTTAAAATCCAAATTGTGTTGTATCTTTTCAAATGAGAAGTGAAAAAACCCATGGAAGCAACATACTAGTGTTTCATTTCTGTCTTGGCTTTGAATACAGTACATCTTTTCAATTTTCTGTGTGAAGAATTTGGAAGTCCACATTGTTGATTTATTCCTTGTCTATGAGGAAAGTGTATGTCTTCATGTTCAAGTTGAAACCTGAGTAAGAAACTTGTCTCCCTCCCACTCTAGGGAAGATGAATTCTACTGAAAGGATGAATGAAAGACAAAAAATGGTAAATCAGATAAAAAGTTTATAAATACTTTCTTGAAAATATAAAGTGAGTCACTTTGTTCAAGGAAAACAACTGTCAGTACTTATTGTTATAGACAAAATATATCTTTTAACCAAATTTTAGTATTTTAAAAAGTGTGGGCTGATGAATTCTCAATATTGAAGGAATTTCTTTAAAATAACTTTATAAAATAACCATTTTATTTTTGATTAATTTCTTTCAGATCCAATAGTGATTTTTAAAGAAATGGTATTGACTTTTGGAATAACTGTATAACTTTATGGAACAGTATTTTCCAAAATGACCAATGAAGGTGTTAAAAGTAGTAATAAATCCATTTATAGAGCAAGATAGATATATTCATTTCATTTTAACAGATATGACAACTTCAGTGGTATTTTTCAGATTCTACTTCTTTGGTTTTACCTTGTATCTAAATAAATATTTATATTTATTTTAAAGCTATTAACTAGCTCATCCCCTTCCCAAATTTCTGTATTATATTCCAACTAAAACAATATTTTATAACAGATCAAATGCTGAAGTAGACAATTCTACTAAAGCAACTAATGTTTTTAAAACATGTGGAAAATTAATATATTTGATAATGTTTTTATGTTTTTTTAGAAAACATTTTTTAAAAATGTGTCATTGTGTTAACAGGTAATTATTTGATTGGAATTTTTAAATTAGTTAATAAAATAAAATTTAAATAATATGTAAAATTTTCTCCTAAATATTTTATACAATAAATATATATAGCACAAAAATACATATTTATAATTGTTTTTTCTTTCAAAATACAAATGGGTTCTGAATTGGAAATGTTTGAGAACTGCTGTCTTAAAAGAATTTCAACTGAGGCCTGGGGATTTGGCTCAAATGGTAGCTTGCTCACCTGGCATGCATTCGGCCCGGGTTGTTTATGACCACACTGTTGGTCAAAATCTATTCAAAGAACTAATTTTAAACTTATCCCTTAGTCCTATCTGAAAACTAGATACACAGTAGCTAAGAATCATGCCTTTGTCACCTACTTGTTCTTTTTGTTTCCTTGAACCAAACTTGTCTTTAGTTGGGGCCTTTCCCACATAATGGAGTCATTGTTGAATAGCACATTACATTGTCCATGTGTAAATAAGCACCCTAAAAACCTATGAACATCACAGAGTTTTCAAATCTCACAAATTCTTAAACTTTTGATAAGCACTATTTAGACTTAATGGAACAAAGAAAAGGAAGAAAAGGAGTTGGGGAGGAGGAGGGAGGAAGAAAGAACACAAAGAACATTCCAATTCCTTAAACCATGGGAGGAAAAGAGTGATTTTGGAACTTGAATTGTAATGTATACATACGTGTTGTATGCATTTATAATGTTAGTCTCTTGATGTGTGAACAATAACTCTTTAAAATAGGTGCAATTTTATTTCTTTTGTTAATTGGCTATGCTTTACTTACTTTTTGTTGTTGGTGATTGTACTTGTTGCTCCTGTTCGAATATTTGTTGTTTTTTTATGTATTGTTATTAAAATTCCATATGAAAAGTTCAGATTATCTAACAGTATAGAGCACATACAAGTTACCTCATTTCAATATTTTAAATATTCCTACACAAAAACTGATACGCATCGAGCACTAAAAATAATGATGGCCATTTGTCACAGAAAATTCACAAAAACTCAATTTTTTAATTTTATTTATTAACATATCAAATATAAGTTTGAAAAATATAATGGCATGTAGACTTGAGATATACATTATAAAAAAACACAAAATTGCTCTGAGCTCATCAAAATAATTAAAAAGTTGTTCCCCTCATGGAGTTAATGGTTTCATAAGTTATATTAATGTTTCATGTGGTTTGTCAATGTTTAGTTGATTCTCTTGAATTCACAAGTTAGATGATTCTATAGTGTGCTTTCATTGTAATGTTCCTTTTCAGTAGCAATTAAAGCCTCTTTTAAAAGAATAATTGCTTATTCCAGATAGGTTTCTATATGACAATCATCATTTGCTTAAGAGTCTGACATTACCTGTGCAGATATTAACATCATTTTGAATTCTTCTTAATGAGAAGCTTCCTAGGTATTGCTTTAATTCTTCATGAATGTTTATGGAATTTTACTGACTTCTAGGTTTAATTAAAAAAAAAAAAATATATATATATATATAGTTGCACATGGACACAATGGCTTTATTTTATTTTATTTTATGTGGTATTGAGGATAGAACCCAGTGCCTCACATATGCTAGGAGAGTTCTTTACCACTGAGCCACAACCCCAGCCCAAGGTTTAATTTTGTTAGGTTCTTTGGAGGCCTTAGTTTGTCTACCACATGAAAAATGGAATAGGGCTACAATAAATAGGTAGAATGTAAACAAGTGTTTATTTAATGCCCACCAGAGTCTTTGTCAGAAGAGTTTTCTGTTCCAAATTTATTACAACACATAATTTCCCAGTATTATAATATGAAATTATATTATTATAAAAACATAAATTTATGAAATAATAGTTATTATAAACTGTAACATATAATTATAATTTCTGACATATATTTTGAAAGAATGACTTTAAACAATGAGTTATAGTCCAGATAAAACAAAACCCTTCCATATTTAAACTGTGCATGTTGAAGAAAGTGCTTGCATGATAGTAATGTTTGCTGAGGTTTTATTGAATGAACAGTGTTCCTGAAACAGGACATACGTATATTATACCTGTCCTTTGTGTACTAAAAATGCATATATCAAATCAATGAATGAATGAGAGCTACTTTTCCCTAAGAATATGCTTTATCGACTAATTGTATTAAATCTGATATTATTTTCTAAGGGTTTTCTATCTATGTAATTAAGATGAGTTTATTATCCTGTCATTTAATTATGACACTAGACAAAACTATAATCTCAGCTTTTTCTTGTTATAATATTTGGAGTCACAAATCTAGTAAACCAAGAGCTATGCAAGTCTAGAATTTCACTGTTTTGGTAAATATAAATTTAATTTAAGTCTTTAATATCGAATATTTAGATATTGGAAACTCATTAGTAGACATGAGTGATTTGGTTACCTGGGCAAACTTATTTTAGAATTGCCTGTGATCCAAAGTTTTAATTTTAAATTTTAGAGATAAAAATATTTATTTAGAGCCAGGTGTGGTGGTGCATGCTTGTAATCCTAGCCGCTTGGAGGCTGGGGCAGGAAAATTGCGAGTTCAAAGCCAGCCTTAGTAAAAGTGAGGTGCTAAGCAATTCAGTGAGACCCTGTCTCTAAATAATAACCAAAAAATGGCTGAGGATGTGGCTCAGTGGTTCAGTTCCCCTGAGTTTAATCCTTGATAGGCCTATCCCCCAAAAACATTTAAAAATTATTTAGGCTATTTAAAATTAGCTTAGGAAGTCTTAGTTGTCTATTCAGCCTGAAATAGAAGCTATAAAATAAAATATGAGAACAGACTGAAAGCATTGACATGAATCCAGAACTGGCTTTTCAAAAAAAAACAACAAAACAATATTTAAGAACAGATGACCATGCACAGATGTTTAAAAGTGTGAATGGGAATCACTGTTGACTCTATTTAAATTATGTTAGGGTCAGTATAAGCCAATAAAATAACCTGTTGTACAGTGATTATCAAAAAGACCTATGGCTGTCTAGACACTGTAAAACTAACCCTTAATCATGAATTTCATGTCCAGTAGGGGTTTTCAACACATACTATGTGACAGAGAAAGGGTGAGACTGAGAAAGAGGGAGAGGAATACAGAAATAATAGAATAACAAAACATTGTAGGTAGGAGTTCCACAACCCAGTAAAATAACATTGTGTTTGGATTTTAAACCCAAATTCATAAAATTAATAAAAATTTCCCAAGCAAAAAAAATCATCATTGATTTTATGTATTTTTGGTCTAGGTTATATTGCTTTGTTTCTATTCTATTTCAGGGACAAAGTTATATATAGATAAACTAGGAGTTAGTTGGATCTTCTGAGATTAAATGAATAACTACCCACATCTACTGAATGTACAGGATTGACTATTTTGACATGTCCAATAATGAGAATGAAGTTCTACAGGACTCAAAGGCTCCAAATTGGCTTATAGGTAAAAATAAATTCATAACTTTTGCATTTATTTACCTCACTTATCAACAGTAAGTGTAAAGCAGATAGTAAACAAGGGATTGAGAGAAAGACCTTTGCAAATACAGTATCCACCCTGCCCCCTTTATCTACATGGGACATGTTCTGAAACTTCTAGTGGATGTTTAAAACTGCTTGACAGCAGCAAGCCCCATAAACACAATGTTTACTCCTACATATTTGGACTTGTCTCTTACTAGTGGTAAGTGGCTTGGTGTCACTCTTTTCAGGGTATTCCATGCTTACATCTTTGTATAGAATCAATGCTTTGTGTGCAACATGTAGCCAGCTATCAGAACACATATTCTGTCCATGTCTTCTATCCCAAAATTTAATGCTTTTTCTATTTTACCTAAACACTTAACATGCACTTGTGACTATAAATTTTGCAGCTGAAAATGAGACAGCAAAACCAGCACATTTTTTCCTTCCTGGCAATTACACATATAGAAGATATTCCCTTACTATAGATCACAACAAACTCAGAATCAATAATTTTGTTTTGTTATTAAGTCCAAATGTTAAAGGAAGAACTTGACACCTTCTATTTGGTATGTCCAAATCACTAACATTGTTATTTTTGTGCTTTGTTGTCAATAGTAGTAAAAGAAGTGTTGCCTGAACATAAGCCTTGTGATTCTATGATAGTTGATTTGATTTCCCAAATGGACAATAAGTGACAAGTAGGCAGGTAGCATCTACAGTGTGGAGAAGCCAGGCAAAGGGAAGATTTAGATCTTGACAGGTCAAATGGCAGAGATTTAAAACTTATGAATTATTTATTTCTGGAATTTTCCACTTCATGTTTTTGGAATACAGTTGACCAAAGGCAACTTGAATTGTAGATAGAAAGTATAAAAAACGAATAAGGGAAACTATTGTTGTAGCATACCAGCAAGGCAGTAATGAACTATTTCGTACTTCAGTGCTGATGACTATATGTAACCTCACGGTGAAAAAAAAAAAAAAAAACTGAGTCACCACTCATTTTCCATTTAAGTTATTTGAATTATATATAAAAGTAGTTTAAGATCCTCAAAAATGAATTTCTTTGTATGATATTTGGATAAATTATCAGGATTATGTAGCTCACATTGAAAAAGAAACTTTCCAAATAATCTGAAATTTATATTTAGTATCCAATCAATTCTAACATCACCTAAATTGAAAGATTTCTTATAAATTCTCAGGCATTATGGTAAACATTCATTATAGTTTCTGACCTTATTATTTTCAAATATAATTTATAACTAAGTGTAATGAATATTTGATCAATATATATCAACCTCCTTTAGTTTTTCTAAATGTATTTTTAACCGTGTTAGAAACTAAGTAGATTAAAAAGAATTGATGATTTTTGTGCCTATCTGAAATAAAATTATGTAAAATAGTCTATTTTAAAATGCTTCTTTTTCAGCTTTTTTTTGCTAATGTTTTCTGTCTAGATGTATGTAGAA